>NC_053412.1:5557288-5891333 GCF_016859285.1 Xiphias gladius
GAATAATCAATGTTACTGATATTTAAAACACGTGTTGGTTGCGGCCTAACAGTGCTGTAATGCGTTACTTACTTAACGCAGGGGGGGGGCAATTTGATAAAACCCAATTTTAAAACAAAGGAGCACAATATAAACATTAAATTAAGGGCAGTTGTCGAGGCTTGCTGGGTGGTTTTACCTGTTTAGGCCTCTAAAAATGATTCAAATGAAACAGTTTTCCAAGGGGAAATCGCTCTTTGGTTGAACTGCTCACACATGCAGCACCTAAGGAAGGGCCACAGGTAGATGTTGGGTAATTTTAAAGGGGTCATGTGGCAAAAAAAAAAAAAAAAAAGTTGGGTAAAACACTACGGTACCTCTAATGCATCAATAAAAGGAGTATATTAACTCTGATGGGAGCATACGGTATATAAAGCAGGAAATATTTCAAGAATGAATGAATGAATTTGCAAAGTGACAAGACATATCTAATAATTTAATTTCACCATGCATAAACCATATAGAAAATACTTTACAGCAATGACAATAATTAAAAAAAATTACATTTCATGATGACCCCAAAAAACAAACAAACAAAAAAAAAAAAAGCAAGTGTCACAGATCACTGAAGGCTCACAAGTTGTAATCGGATTAGTCTGATAGTAGAGTTAGTACATGGTTAAATCAGCAGGGTTACATTTCACCCCGGGAGGAATAAAACAACAGAAAGTCAACAAAACGGCAACTAGGATGGTGCTCAGTGGAGCGCATACCTCCGCCAAGGCCAATGTCAAACAACATACACCAGGCTTCAGGGAAAAAAATTCAAACTCTTAGTAAATGTTCCGGATCAGCCCCAAAACGTAATGGGTTCTACCCTGGCCCTGGCCCATGCCCCCTCCCTCAAACCAAGTTCGGTGCAAATCAGTTCAGTACTTTTTGTGTAATCCTGCTGATAAATCGACAGATAAACCGCAGAAAGACAAAAAACCTCTTTGGTGGAGGTAAAAACTAAAGAACGAGCGAGAAACCAAAACATAATCAAGATTTGCTTGAAGGAGGCTGGTGTCACTTGATGTTACACCCAACCCAGCATGGGTGCGCTTGATTCTCACAGCTGTAACTCTGACTTTGCTTTGCGAAATGGGCCTTGAAGCCTGGTGGGTTGTCACTGCTTTGCGAATCAAACGCATTAGGAACAGTTAGTCAGTGACCCCCGACAGAAATGGGGGTAGAGATGAATGAAGAGGGTGTTTAGCGTGGGTTAGTTGAGGTGGAGGTCCATGCAGAAGGCATCCATTCTACACCCCCGCCCTTTCAAATGGCACTAGTTTCAATGAAAGAAAGACAGAAAAAAGAAAAAAAAAACAAAACATGGCAAATACACTACTTCATATTAAATATGATTACCCACATCTGTAGGAAACTCTGTCATCCGTATGGCATTTGATTACAATGACTTGCATTTAGGTGAAACCTGGCTGCCTGTAGAAGGCAGCGGTAAAAGAGGAAAACAAATCAAAAAGGCTTCAACTAAAACTACTCCAACTGGCCTTCCTCACTCACGTGTATGAGTGCATTATTATTTCTCACACTTTCACAGTTATACGAAATGGTTGCAGCTGGATTCGAAACGTTGGAATCGCCACATGGCCTCACCGTCAACCAGCACGGTGAGGAAGGGAAGCACTTCTACCACTTTAACTGCAAACACTAATGCTGAGTAATTTACATTATGCGCTTTTGTTTTATTGAACTTCTTTGCTTTGATGTTTTTCGGAGGATGGGACACGACGTTAAATTTTCAAAGAATTTGGTCTTCAAAAGCACCGCTGTCGGTACTGGTGCATCCCCACTTTGAATGATCCCACTGGGGATTTATTATTAGTGTGCTCCAGTCTTTTCAAATGCATCCGGGCAAGCGATCAAGAATTTCAATTAGTAATTTGAGCGCAAAATATGCTTCATAACACTGCTTAATTACAATACTGCTTTATAAAAATGACAAACCAAGGCAAAAACAACACAAAGCACTGTTTCACATCTTCACGTTTCAAGTCACTTATGATGTGTCCCTCTCTTCACTATCTGCCCCTGGTGTAATGTACGACAACTAAAGCCGTCTAAGTGAGATCTGACATGAAAACAAAGCTGCCAGACAATTACTGGTGTGTGTCAGGTGGGTGTGTCAAAAGTGAGAGAGCACAGGATTGGTTCTGAAACAGTGAAAAGTAAATGTCATTATTTGATTTACAGCTCCATCACTGGGTGTAATTACACAGCAACAAAACTGGAAATCATTTCTCAAGCAAAGGCTTATAATGTGACACGAAAAAGGGTTAGTGGGCACTCTTTTTTCTATGTCGGCAACTAAAAAACTAAAATGCTGTTAGTGTAGGTTTACTGTATAATTACACATCAGTCAATGGAGCAGAAGAGGGAGCTTTAAAGTAAGGAAAAAGCTTTAAAAAAAAAAAAAAAAAGGAAAGAAAACGCAATAGGTCCAAGTCACTTAAGTTCCACTGAGAGGAATGAGTGCGCATTATGGGTGAGTGATTAACTTTTTCCATTCATTCCTTGATTCATTCATTCATCCAGCTGTCCGCTGTTACGACATCAGTGCTTCTTTTTCTTCTTCTTCTTCTCTTGAGGAGGATTAAATGGACACCTTGACGGCACGTACAATAAAGAAAACAAAAACATTTCTCGCCGCCAGCATCTGAGGAAAACACCGGCCAGTGCATTGATGGGGAAGCGGCATTCTTGCAATTTTTCCACTGAAACCACCGGGGACCGCCAGGCGACACTTTTCTCATTAGCTCGCGGCTAGCGGTATCATTTGGTTCCTGTGGTGAATGGTAACAATGCTAACCCCGGGGTTTCAAGGTAGATGGTTTTCTTTTCCCCCAACAGCGAGACTTAAAATAAGTACGGTGAAGAGAACTAAAAATAAAAAAATGTCAAGGCATCCATTTAAGAAAGAGAACATCTTAACATAAAGATGGATCGCACAGTGTTTCCCTTACATAAACAAAGTAGTGTTGGTGGAATGCAACTTTTGTCTTTTGTCCCAGTTCATAAAGAAAGATAATAACTGTTTATTTCTATTGACCAAGGCTGGAAAATTTTCCTTCCCAGTGTTGCAGATATTAATTTTTGTACAGTTCTGACATCAGAAATTTCAGAGGCTCCCAGTTTGTTGATTGAGTTTAACTAAATTTTTGCTAATGTTTTACATTTAAAATGTAGGGAAACACTGCATCCTTCCATCTACTTCTTCCCTCAAAGCCGTTATGTGTTTTGAGAGTGTCCACTCAGGTTTTTAGGGGTTTTTTTTCCTTCTTTGCAAATAGCTACTTCCTTCATTGCTCCACACAGAAACAGGTAGTGTTCTTTTTGTCTCATGTATCTTGCATGTTTCTTCTTCATTTTCTTGTCAAAAGTCAACAGGTCGCTTTTTCATCCATCTTTTCACAAGAGGACAATGCAAACTGCATGAGCATCTTCCCAATCTCTCTGTCCTTCCTCTCCTCCTCAGAAGAAGAATAGTTTCCCTCCCCTCCGCTCAGAACAACACGTCTTCGTTGGTAATGAGCGTTTCCACCACCAGTCTCTGGTATCGGATGTCGTTGAGCGCCGTCATGGCGTCCAGCTCGGGGGCCCTCATCAGCGTCGGGCCGAAGACGATGCCCAGGTTCTCGCTGGACATGAGGTTCTCCTTCTCGTACTGGGTCACCCTGGAGTATGTGGAACGGAGAGTATGACCACAACAGCTAGCAAACATCAGGCTCAGGCAGTCAAGCCCCTTGCAATCAAACCAAATAACAACATCTGTCACGTCTACACAACTAGCTGTATGAGAGACAGTGAAATCACGGCTTGTGTATTCAGACCTCTTGAGGTGAGCCATGAGGTATCGCAGCGTCTCGCAGTGAGCTGGCGGCAGCAACTTCAAGGCCTCGTGGAGAGACTCCAGCCGTTTTTCTGGGTCTGTAATCTCTGTCACACACACACACACACACACACACACACACACACACACACACACACACACAAAATATAACACGGAAAAAAGCCGATGTGTTTCAGGAGCACTATACATAGACCAGCCTATGCTTAACAAACACTTAGATATTGGATCAGTTATCATATAATAAAATTTATAGATGAACACTTCACAAAATACATTGTATTCATGTCTTTTACAGATCTATGACATATGCAGGATACATAGTGTCCTTGTTGCCAAGTGCCTTCAAAGCTCAGCCTGGCGGTTGAACTCTTCCTCTATTCATTTTTGCATCTTATGTAAGAAGGTACGGAAAGCACGAAGACCTACTTGCGGTTTCTATGAAGCGTGGGTAGGCATCATATGTGATGAGGGGGATAGGCAGCTCTCTGAAGTAGAGTTTGAGGGCCCCAGTGATGATGTTGATGTCCTCGTAAGCACCCGAGGAAATATCAGCTTTTTCTCCATCTGTGGAGGGAAACCAAACCAATCAGTTACGTTCCGTGAAAAGAAAACCCCAGGATTATGGTGAAAGATGAAATATCTGTCTTCAAAGATTCTCTCTGGAGGATTGTATTGAGATTTCATTGATGCTAAAAGGTGACTTCTCTTTTTCTTGTCGGGATTCGCCTCAAGGACTCCGAAGACGAAGGTTCATCAGAGCGGCCACCGGCTGTTTAGACAACCGGTGCAATGCTTGTGCTACTGACGTACAGTGCTGTGTTCCACACGTATCAAAAGAGGGTCACAGAAAAACTACAGGGGGCGACACTCACCTCTGTCAAACGCCAGCTTGACATCTTCAATCAGCTCACTGAAGCCCGATATTCTGTACAAACCCTCTGACTGGAGACCTGACAAGTTGGAGAGACACCACCATTAATATAATGTATCAACTGAACTCGAATTGTAGTGTGATTAAACATTTCCTTTAGAGCTGAAAACAGGTTTATTTATCGGCTACAGTCCTGGATAATTGATTAAACATTCAAGACATTTTTTTTTTTTTTTATGTGCAATAATTCTCTGGTTTCCAGCTTCTCAAATGTGAATATTTGCAGATTTTCTCAGTCGTATATGATAGCAAATGGAACATCTTTGGGTCTTAGACTGTAGGTTTCACAAAAGATATGTTAAGACATCACTTTGCCCACTAGGAAAACATGACAAGAATCTTTTTTTTTTTTTTTTACTATTTTTAGAGGGGTTAGGGTTAGGGTCAGGGGTTATGGTTAGATCAAACAATTGATCCCTTATATGAGAAAATAATCTGCAGTTTAATCAGTGATGAAATTAATAGTTAGCCGAGGCTCTGTAGGTACATCTATTGAGATAAACCAGCGTGTTTCCTCCCCGTTGTGCCAACGGAACAGCTTAAGTTAAATGAACTGAAGGTGATACGGAAACAGAAGTTAAACACACACGGACAAGATGAAGCTGCAGACGTCAGAAGACAGTGAAAATTGATTAGAAGAAAAACAGAAAAAAGCAACAGGAGAGAGAGTGGGAGGGTGAGGGATGTATTCAGCTGTCTCTCCTGTTCAAGTCAAGTTCAGTCACTTCAAATCAGGCGTCTTTATCGATTCCCCATATTAGTTTCACTCAGGTCTTGAATCGTTGTCAATAAAAAATCCTGTCTGCGGCAGCTCCCCTGTGACCACTGGAATAGTAGCTCTCTCAGTCTACACGCACACACACACGCACACACACTTGCTTTTATTCTGCTTGCGTACATCACACCATTGAGAGGGGTGGGCTGACACACACACACATCTTGCATACATATGCCAGCATCGTGGGTGTTCTCTTAAGGTTGCAGCAAACAATACTTGAATGCTTTTTTTTGTCAACATTATATAATCACTCTCTCTCTCACAGACACACACAAACACACACAGACAGACACACACACACACCCGCTGTCTCTCTCTCACCTCTAGCCTCGATTTCCTGTATGCACATATCAACCACCATGGGTCTCTTGGTGTTGTGGGCTTTGACCAGCGTGGTCAGGTCGCAGCTGTACACCTTCTTGACGTGCCGCAGGTCCGGCTGGCAGTCGTTTGGCACAACTTTGGAGCACTGCTTATGGACATTCAACCCACAGTCTGACAGAGAGGAAGATAGAGGTCGATTCAGAAGCTAAAAACATGATTCTTTTAGGCATCTCCTGCAGTTTTATTTACATGTGTGTGTACATGTACTCCTTTGTGCTGCTTTTGGCTCTTTACACTGCTTTGTAAATATGAGGACAATGCAATCATGTCCACAAAGGTCAAATACTTACAGCATATTAACTACATCAGATGGCAAAAGTTGCATTTAAATGTAGGCGTTTCCAGAGGCAAAGTTCATCACCCACACACAGTAACAATCACACTGACAGTCTTGCTGTTTGGCACCAAAATGATTCTTTTACCATTTAAAAATCCACGATACACTGCAGATGAGTCAACAGCGAAAGTGGATAACTTTAGCCTGCTGTCCCACTTTGGAGTCACGGTTTCAGAGAGAGGAGGGGCAACATGAGGCAAAAAGGAGCACAAGCTGAATCTTTTTTTTTCGCATATTGTTATGTGATAGGTCAAAGATTACTGACAGAGCGCATTATACAGCGATGCGCGTGAGATAAAGACGACGTGCTCGCGTTTGTGCCTTACCTGCACACTTGACTCCCTGAGCGATGAGACCCCACATGAAGTTGGCGCAGTACTCACACCAGTGGGGGCCCCTGAATGTATGAACCTGGTATAAGAGATAGATAGATAGATAGATAGAGAGATAGAGAGATAGATAGAGAAATAGAGAGATAGATAGATAGATTAAAGCAAATAGATATGGCCATACAAAATAATAAACAGATAAATACAATACTTAAATGTGCCAAGATGGTATATTTGACCAGGTATACACTAAGAAGAAGAGAAAAATATTCATATAACCCAGACTGGGTCAAGTAATACCTGAATACCAGCAATAACAGGCCCTAACAAAAGACCGATGGAGACACAATAGGAGTGCTGAGAAGGCACTTAGAAAAAATATAGCAAGAAGAGAGTTTTAATCTGCCCATTTATTGCATAAATTGGTTCTATATAATGAAATGCTAATCACATCACATTACTCTTTGTGTGTGTGTGTGTGTGCATGTATTCTGTCAGTGTGTGTTCATCCACGTTTCCCTTGAGCTCCGCACACTGTGGCTCTGACCTTTGTGCTTTTTACTGATGGCTGCTTTTAATATGGAAAATCTGGGAATTCGAGGCACTAAACAAAGGCTGAACACTTGAAATGTAAACGCAGAAATGTGTGTTTCTTTGTGTGCGTCTGCGTGTGTGTGATAACGCTCTCTGCTCCATGAGGTAAATTTGAATAAGACCCCATGAGCTGAATCAGCAACTCTGGATTTCTTTCAACGCGCGCACACGCACACACACACGCACACACACACGCACACACACACACACACACACACACACACACACACACACACACACACACACACACACACACACACACACAAGGGAGAGGACTGGGGAAGCGAAGGAGTGCCTCACCTTGAAGTTGTGGACCTTCTCGTACTTGGGCGCCAGGTCGCTCTCCCTCAGGGTGGCCCGCCGCACCAGCGATGTGAGCTGCGAAAGGGCAAAAGATCTGATTGGTTGCCAGAAGGTGGAGGCAGGGGAGGTGGGTTTAGAGGGGCCTGGTGCCCGGTTGAGATGGGTTCCCGAGCCCGTGCTGGGGTCCGATGTGCTGCCAGAAACCGGCAGGGAGGGAACTGAACCAGCGCTGACATTTAAACCGAGAGCAGCGGTAAACAAAGACCCCTTCTGACCCGTTTCCTTCTCGGCTCGCCTGCGTGATTGCTTTTTACCTCTTTTAATGAGGTACGACTCTCGGCTCGGCATTGTGGGACCTGCAGTTTTGGTGTGGAGGTTTAAATCGAACGCTGGCTATGAAACCAAAACCTGAATCCCATTAATAAATACAGTAAGCTAATCAGCATGCCAAGGAATGTGAAACCGAAAAAAAAAAAAAAAAAAAGGAAATACTCTTATATTATGTAAAGAAAATGACAAAAAATGTCCAGAATAATTAATAAAAACGGGAACAAGTAAATATGGCACAACAACTGGACTCTCAAATCATGTCAAAGCTCCATCTGACGACAACAACATCCCAAACCGAGGAGCCGACACAGGACCAATCCTGCCGTCTTAGTACCACAAAGATCAGCCAATCAGATTAGCTCTGCATACTGACGGGGCTGCATGGTGCAATTCCAGTTCAAAACAAAAAACAAAAGCCAGCTACTCTAATAATAAATCTCCGTGGAGATACAAAAAAAATAAAATAAAAAAAATAACCACAAAAAGTGGTTATTTTTTAAATAATGAATCTTCACTTCTTGGAAGGTCTTTGCAAAATCCTTCAAATTGGACTGATGCGGCAGAACGAGCGTTCCTGTCTCTCGGTCTCGTGTAGGTGAGCGCTGCAGCCCACATGGCTCAGTGTGTGTGTTAATCCGCTTTCCCTCTACACACTCACCAGGCAGAACCAGCGGAGGAGGGAGGGACAGAGGCGGAGAGCGAGAAAAAAGAGGGGGGGGGGGGCGCTACGGAGCAGTAATGGATGAATTTAACAGGTCACATTGAGAGGAGAAGGAGCCAATCACAATGCAGAGATTCTTGTTGTTCGCCACCAATTCTGCCACCTCAATTGTCCCAGGGGAGAAAGAGAATGAGAGGGAGAGAAAGAATGAGCTGAGAAACGAGCTGTTTATTCATTCGTTCACACTTTTTCTTCCTGTTTGTTTCCCTCCATTCTTTTGTCATCCTACCCGCAAATTCTACCTGTTTTTCCTCCGATGTTTCCCAATTTCTCTAATACTCGTCCTCCGTAAACAAGCAACTGTAACTGCTATAGTCTGCTTTGTGTGTGTGTGTCTGTGTTTCTTGCTCGAAATGTTCCCGCAATCCCACGTCGTTACAATTGCTCCTAAATCAAAAGCCCTGCTCGTCCATTATTTTAGATCACAGAAGTAACATTATATAAGAACTGTTTAAGGCTAAATTTTCACTCAAGAAGTGCACTTTAGAGGTTTTTGGGCAAGTGCCGCCTCCGGTGGGAGGATGTTTGGACTTGCCTTCTTTGACATTTTTGGGCTGAGCAACTGTCAACAAACAAGCAGTGGAAATGCACTAAGTCCCGTCACTGCGGGAGAGGTCTGCAAGCTTTAAGCCGTGCGTTTTGATCTCTTACACTAAGACACAGTGATGCAAATATTGTTTTGTGGTATCTTTATAAGATGTACCAAAAAAAAAAAAAAAAAAAAAACTTAATTAAATTGAATTTTTGGCCACAGAAAGCCAACAACAATATATCCAAATTCACTTATCCTCAGCTCAAATACACAACACAGTGAATATGTATGACTGGACATGGTTATTAAATGACTGTTTTCATTGCATGGGAATGGCAGGGTCGAGGGTGCTGGGTGGCTAACAAAAGAGCACCTCGATTACAGACAGACCTGGAAATAAAGACAAAAAAACAATAGAAGAGGAAAGAGAAGAACAAAGCTGGTTATGTTTAGCAAGCTCCATATACTGATGAGGATATCATCCATGGCCCTTAAATTTCTCAGTAATTTTTTTTTGTGAGGTTTTGTATTTTTTTTTTCTGTATTGTCCGTCAGATCAAAGGTGAATTAAAACCTGATTCCTGAAATCTCCTGTCCTTGCCATCTTTCCCGTCACCGACCAGTGAATTCAATCTTAAAACGAGGCCTTAAAAATTAATTTTTAAAAACTCATCGCCAGGACCGTGTCTTTGTCACCTCCACGGGAGCCGTAAAACCCGCATTTAACCCACAATAAACAGCGATTAGCTGTACCAACATATGAATTATGTATTTATTGGATGTTTGACTTCCCTACAGAGAGCCATCTCTGGTCTCAATGTCACAGCCGTACTGCTTTGTCTGCAAATCCACCCAATTACGAAAGCACACACGTACACAGGAACACCCCCATTGCACAAACGCACGCGCACACACACACACACACACGCGCCCGCGGACAGTGATGTATGAGGTGCGGTGTAGTGGTCATGCACTGCAGGTCATACAAGGCCTCAGGAGGCTCAGCACTGGTGCCCAGACAGTGATGATGAGGTTGGTGTGGTGGTGTGGTCATGCACTGCAGGGCATAGGGGGGCAGGAGGCTCAGTAGCACATAAAGGCGTTGCATAGACTATACCCACTTCGTTATGAGCCTGTTGTTGTGTGTTCTGTGTGAAAACTGTCCCTCATAACTGGACTGCATTTCCTCCCCACGTGTGCATGTGTGTTTGTATACGTGAGTCCGAGGGGTTTCGCAGCAGTTGCCTGAATGGATCTGCATCTACTGCCGCGTTTTCCTGCCCCTGCCTGCACAAACACGCAGCTGCAGAACTGCAATTTACATTAAGTGTTGCCCAGGGATTGGCATCCGAGGGCTAGCGCCGGCATCATACGGTAACCTCACATTTCCAAATTTTGCCACTTTTGCTTCATCCGCTGAAAAGCTCCACTTGTAGAAATAGTCAGAGGAATAAAAACTAAACACAAAAAACAAACTCTAATGACCTCACAGCTGTATGGAAACTAGTGAGCCAACAACAAACTCCGTTCTTGAATACTTAATAGACGGCTTTTAGGTGATAGCAGGTTTCTGCAGGCAAACTGATGTTATGTAATTTTACTGCAGAGCCCTTGGCTGGAGGCCATCTCTCCTCTGCATCCATTCTCCTCCTCCTCGTTCTTCTTCTTCTTCTCCTTCTTTCACCATGTTCCTCAACTCTCATCCTTCCATCTCATTACTGTACATACAGAAACTTTCCTTACCTTTAACCCCTGTTTGAAATCTCTGCAGGGTTTTTCAGCATTTCCCTTTCAAAATCAACGCTTTACAAGCCCTAATTTTTAGATATGATGCATTTATATGTTACTGTTTTATACTTTTTGCCACATTCTGGAAATATTAGGATGGTATATATGCCAGCATTTACTGCATTATGCTTTATGTAAGCTTAATGTATGCAGGTAAGGTCCAGTGAGTTAATTTCAATGCTGCCCACAGCATAAATTCACTCATCTTCCACTTGTTCCTCATGTTACTGATTCCTTTTTCTGCTGAGCTGAAACAAAAAAAAATTCAATTTGGACATACGAGTGATTACTCCCTGATTTCAAATCTTATACTTTAGGCAGAAAATAAAGATTAGCCGTACACCCAGCGTACTGAGAGACTTGATGACTGATTTCACTTGTCTTAGAATGGTACATTTTAAGGCTAATTTCAGACTGTGGTTTCATAACAGGAATATTCTTTGGTCTTTAGCCAATACTCTGTGTCAACACTACTCCATTTCTTACTCAAACCAACCCCCCCCCCCAAAAAAACCCCTAAGCGTTCAGTTCAGTTAGCCAAACACTTGTGTTCACTGCTGAATGCTTTTGGAAAGAGTTCCTTTGCGGATTCCATTTTACAAAATCCTTTTCTTGCAGGGAGTGATGCGTTCTGAAGATATTGATTGTTATTCTGTATAATTACTGCTGGATGTGTCTTAAGCAGTCTCTGAAAGCTATGGCATGTTACTCTATAGCTGAAGATTCTTCTTAAGGGCGACACATTATGGAATATTTGAAATGTCTGGGACTCAATGAGAAAGAAAATGTCATCTTTTGTATTTTGGGCCTAAACGAACGATAATCTTCCAAAGTATTTTGTTAAAATTCATAACTTTAAGGCTGTAAAGCTACTTGGAGCGGTGTTGAGTCGATAATAACGCCTTGCAAACTCCTATCAGACGGCCAAATCTGCTGCCTTTTCCCTCCCACGTGTTAACATTCAGTCTACACGTAAGTGATCGTCCTTACCCTCTCCTCTGCGTTGCGGTCGTCTTTGGCTGGAGCAGGTCCATCGGGGGCTTCGGGGCTCTGTGGCAGGTGTTTCTTCAGGGTGGGTTCCTGGTTCAGGGTGGTGTAGCCCACATGTTCATAGATGGGGTTTATGGTCATCTTAGCGATGTACTCCGCTGCCTGACAGAAGAGAGGGCAACTTTAAAACACGCCATTTAACATTGTTTTTATTGTTTCAGTTTAGATCATTAATGACTACTGTGATGTTTCTGTGTCCCCTGACAGTATTTTTTTTTCTTTTTCTGTCTGTGAAACCACATTTGAACCAACTGGGCCTGGACTAAACTTGCAATAACATTCTTCATGCTCCAGCACTGTTTTGTTCCCCTCGGTGCTGTCCTATTGTCTGAATCAAATGAACACTTAATGGCGAGCATGTGCTAAAAAAAACAAAAAAAAAACAAAGAAAAATGAAAAAATTTCCTTCTTTCTTCAGGGCTTTTTAAGGAATCCGGAGAGTCGTATGATTAAATCAAGTGGTGATCAAGGGGTATTACGTGAGTCAAACTGACTGATTCTTTACCCGGCAAACATGGGCTGAAAGCTCAAAGCTTTCAATGCTGCCATTACGGCATCCAATCATCCCTGATCAGAATTTACATTCAGAGATTACAGCTATTCGGCCCTGATCAGTGGGTCCATCTCTGCTGTACCGTTCTCAGATTGTACCTACTCTTTTTAAGAAGGGAATGACAAAAAGTATTGCTTTAAATGTGGAACGTGATAAATGTTTGTTACTAAGACTGACGGGGAGGGAAGGAACACATGAATCAAACACAAACACACACCTTTGTCTCAATGTAGAGCGTGATGAGGCCGTCTGTGACCAGGTCGTGGATGGACTCGAACCTCTTCTCTCCGACAAAGTGCTTCCCGTCATGGTAGAGACGGAAGTTTCTCGTCTGGTTCCCAAACCTGGGATGGGATGGAGGAAGAAGGATGAAAAAAAAAAAAAAAAAAAAAAAAAAAGAACGGCAACATCCATTCTCAGTTTGGTTTTCATGTAGCTGGAGCGTGCATGGTCTAGCAGTGGATGTGTCCCAAAAGTTTAATTCAAACCTCTGAGAGTTTGTTAACTAAGAGGCCAAATGGGTTATTTTTTATCTATGTGCCATTGTGGCTCATGCATTCACAAGCCTCATCAGATGCTTGTATTATTTGAACACAAGAAAAGACTCTTCCAACAGTGGCTGGTTATCAGCCGCATTACGCTAGGAGCAAAAATGGCCCAACATTTGGACCAAGGTTTACTGCTTAAAATCTTAGCAAAAGTTTTTTTTTTTTTATTTTACATAAAAAATGATCAAGATGACTGGACCAAGCTGTTTGATGTCCCATGTTTTTTTTTCCTTGCACAATATATGGGGTGTAGAAAAAGAAAATGGGAATCTAGATCATCATAAACAAACTAGAGTTTTATTTTTTGAATTATAGCTCCTTTTTTCTCTTAATTGTAAACTAGAATCACAATTTACAATCACACAAAAAAATACTGCAGCCTTTTACAACGATAATGCAGAGTCAAAAAAGTGGCACAGACTCTGTGATAGACGGACCCTGAACTGGGCCAGCACATTATCTGCTCCTCAGTGGATCACAATGAAACCACCGTGAGATAAAACAGCACCGTTAGATCATTAACCCAAAATCCAACCTTTCCTTTTATGCCAACCCCAGACTGGGACCGCAGTTTCTGAAGGGGTATTTATGGAATGTAATTATAACCACGGGGATGGGAGAGACAGTGAAAGAGGCAGAAACTTGTGCAGGTTGAAGAATGACACGACTATGAATAGAACAAACTGACCCAAAACTAAATTCAAATCAAGCCATGCACCCATTTAAAAGTGTGACACCTACTCTGAGAAAACGATCTAATATAAATAAAGTTATTTGCTTACAAGGTAACGAGGCCAAGGGAACAGAGAGACATCAAGGATACAGAAGGACACTTGTGGCCATGTCAAACCTCTTTAACAACAATCCTCCGCACAACTGAGAAACACAGAGTCACTACCCACAATAATGACTCCGAAAACTGACCAGTCACATTCAGGAGATACGCAAGCTAAAGGTCACCATCGCAGACTGACAGACTCATCACTCTCTAACAGGTTGCCGTCTCCTCACGAGGAACGGCTCTCTGGAAGGTGTTGTGTGGAGCCGTGTGAGTTCGGAGATGAGTCGCTCTGAGCAGCTTAAAGCCTCCCTGCCGCCTTTACTGGAGGGATTAAACCCTCATACCTCACAATACCTGGGGCCTGTACGCACGATCAGACGTGCTCAACATTCACACAGCACCACAGCTTCTCTTTTTCTTGCCTTGACACACAAATACGTGCGGGCATAGACAAAAGGTGCTGCCAGAAGTTCCCTAACGTATTTTACTTTAAATTGGCAGTTGATAAAATAAGAATATCTATATTTCTCCTGACTTTGGTAGATTTACTGGACTTGATATTCCAGACTCTGGTTGAGGGAACCTGTTTTTTTTACTTGTAATGTTTCATTCACCAATAAATGCACTGAAATCCCGGGTCCAGAACTTAAGACTATCCATATCCAGTGGCACCACGGAGCTCAGGTTTGTTCTTGATCGTCTGAGTGTCCCTAAATTAGCCAATCACAAATATACCTTAGAGCCAGCGTGTATGTGCCCGGCTGTCTCTGACTCTCTCTGATGAGGTAGCTGCCTTCGGCCTGACTCAGTAACTGGTCGGCCTCTTCTCTTGAGATCATCCCATGGTACCTGGATGAAATAGGGGCAATATATTAGGTTCCTGATTATGTGGGAAACACAGAATAGAGGAAATAGAGGAAGAAAGATGCAGCTGGATCCCAAGCTTTCCTCACGGCAACACGCCTGGTGTAAACGACTAATACAGAGAAAGCTAACTTACTCTCTCCCATAGTATTTAGGTCGGTTGTCCACCTGCGGGGAAAAGGAAAAATATAGTGTGAAAAACTTGGTGAGATCACATTTAACAAAGGAAAACACACAAAAACATTAAAAAAAAGTGTTGGATATGCCACTGGTTCTAAGATTTTACAAATTGCGTGCTCTTGCTAAGTATTTAGCACATATTTAAACTCTAAAGAGAGTTTTGCGGGCGTGCGGGCTCATATTGCATGAGTCCGATAAAAAGCTGAACATTGTGTTGCTCTCAACAAAACGGCTGTCGAGCCAATAAATCAACAAAGACCCAGCAAACAGCGGTGAATATTAATTTGGATGCTCTGTCTTTTTGCGCGTGTGTGTGTTTGTGGGAGGTACGGGAGCAGTGCATTTTTCACAGATGTTTCCTAATACGCACGTCATTGTCCATGAGGAAATATTTTTCAGCTTTTACGTTACAAATTTCAACACGTGATAAACGTGGTCGAGGTGTTAAAAGTCGGAGCGAGAGTCGAGCTGGTAGGGAGGCAATAAGGCTGGTTTATGAGCAGAGAGGACTTATGCTACCCTTCTGTTATCAGCCATGCATGTGCACCTCTGGACACCTACCAAAACTGCTCTGGGGCCTAATACCCATTACTAATGCTCAACAGACATCCTCGACTGCACATTACAGAGTGCTGACCTGGAGGGGAAACGAATGTTTGAAAGGAGGACAAATTTTCAGTCTCCGGATGCATGTACAAGTGTATTTTTTAAAATCGAACGACGAAATAAATTGGTTCACGGTGAAATGGTGTGCATGGCCGAACCTGGAAGCAAACACGCGAAGGAGTTTACTTCCAGTTTTTGTATGTCTATTTAGGTAAATACACTGCCTGTTTTGTTCTTGGACTTCCCATATTAGACACCTGTAGCAGACACCTAATGCTAGCGCAGGCAACTCGTTTTTAGCTACTAAAGTTTGAAGTTTCAGGTGTTTAGCTAGATCTTGAATCTTGAACTTGCTTTTAACTGGTACGCTGTCAAAACAGATCAGAAAAACTTCTCCTATGCGAATTTTAAGGACTTAATGCCTTTGGCGGGTCACTCAAAGACACTGAACTGCAATTATGGAGGGAAAACGTCAGCTCCCAGCACAACACAACTAAGCTATTATTGCGCAGGGTTATGGACAAATTGACAAATAGCCTTAAGTAACTTTGAACAATGTTGTCAGATCAATAGTTGCCTAGAAACTGGAAGGATCCTGAACGTTTTTACGCCTTAAGGCTGCAACCAGGCCAATTAATCATTCATCTGTTGAGATGTTTCTTGATGAACCATTAGGATAAAAATGCCTATTGCAATTTTCCAAAGCCCAAGGTGAGGTCGTCTTATTTCTCATTTTGTCCAACCAACCGCCCAAAACCAAAATATATATTTAATTTAACAATGACTGCACTGTTTTAAAACTGTTACCCAAGGTCTTCCGTCTAACGGACGGTCGTTGGACTCATTTATGCCACCACGTCACCCTGTCACACCACAAATTAAAAAGTACCAGCCACAGATAAGTGCTTATTGGTGCATCATTAAATCACATATGGCTGAACTCCCAGCAGACAACATGGGGCTGGTGGTGGCAAGGGGGGCTCCTCCACCCCGTCTGTCTGCCAGTCTGCTGCTCTTAACTGGGTCAGCACCAACTACCTGACCCCGGCCAGGGCATCAAAACCAACAGCTGCTCATTTAGCATCTGTACACACGCACACACGCATCCTACGGTCCATCAGCCCCTAGGAGGAATGTATTTTACAGATTAACACACTCACACACACCAGATGCACAATCCAACCATCTTTAATCCCCATTGGTTTGCTCCAAACCTTCCTGCCACCCCCCACACACACACATACACACACACACGTCTGGTCGTTGCCTCTCCTATGGGCAGATTTTTATATTCACGTTGCTTTGATTACAAATAGAGCCCAACACTGAATTAACACATGGAGGCACGGCGGTGCAGTGGTCAGCGCTGTTGCCTACACCCGTATGCGTGAATGGTTGTTTGTCTCTCTGTGTCGGCCCTGTGACAGACTGGCGACCTGTCCAGGGTCCACCCCGCCTCTCACCCAATTTCAGCAGGGATTGACTCCAGCCCCCCCCCACAGCAACCCTCAAAGGACAGGCTGTATAGCGAACTGTATAGCGAATAGCCCACTTTTACCAACAGAACATCATGTGCTGTGTTTAACATTTTTAGATCGCAGCTGTAAACGGTCTAACAGATGCTTTCCCTGATGACGATGGATCGGTGAACTACGGCAGAAACAATCAGCCCTGCAACAAGCCGCGTCAGGCAATAGTCTCTGACGAGGCAGACAAACACACCAACGCACACAACCACAGAATTACACAAAGACACACCATGAAATTTCCAGCTTGCTTGAGGCTAGATCCATACCAGTATTGTTTCTGTCGGTTATCATCACCTTTACCTGCCAAGATCAGAAATTTCCTGTGTTGTTGTGAAATATGCAGCATGCTTTTTTTAAGCTTCAGGCTTTGGGTTTAATTCAAATGACACATCGGTGAATGGAAGTACCCCTATGACAACTGGAATGACAAACCACACCTGTGCTCAAATCTTCTGTTTCTCTTATGTGTTAACCCAAAATAGCACAAGGATTTGTTGCAATAGCGAGAGGCAGCACATCTGAGGTGGCTATTTTTTTTTTTTCCATTCATAACCTGTCACCTACAGTATCTGTCAGCTCCTTAGTCTTTACACAAATTTATGTGGCAAATTTCTGAGAAAAAAGTGAGGTTTTTGGAGAACTTTTTTGGGCAAATTAAGTTAAAAATTGCATACTAGCCAACACTATGTCTTAATATTCAATGATGAATCAAAATCTGTATTCTACGATAACCCAGGTTTCATGTTGGCAGAGCAATGCATGCAAACCTAACCTAACCTGGGGGTAATAAAGGCTTTTTTATAACATCAAACATATGACTTTAAATTATCTTATTTTTCTGACTCAGTTATGGAGGACAGACTTTTAATTGCTACAAAAAAGACAGAATAGTTGAATAAAACAGGACAATTGTTCCAAAGCTTGGGCAATGCCTAATGTCTATACAGTTGATTTATTTATGCTGCTTCATCACAGCATCACTCGGATCAAAACTGGATTTCTCAAGAATAACACCAAACACAACGGACTGATTAAACACTGGTTGGCTGACAATTAGGGACGTGTGTTGTTCCCACCTCACAGGTGCAGGTGACTCTGCGTGGGTGAGGTGCCTCCTGCTGGAGCTGGTACACTGAGGCAAAAAACAAACAAAACAAACAAGAAAACCACACAGCAGTTCATCAGCAAAAAGCATGTTACTTCCATAAAGAAATACTCAGGACAGGGAATGAGAGCAGGAAACTTCTAATCACATAATATTGTCAAGAAAATAACAAATAAAGTTGAAGTTTTAAAAGGTTATAATCAGGATAATGTCACAAAGTGTCACAAAAAAATGTTCCATTCTTACAGTAAGACTTCCACACCGGTGGCCTGTATTCATCATGATCTGAGAACAGAAAAAAAAAAAACAACAACAATGGATTAAACAGCTGCAATGTTACTTAAAATTAATTTCCTTTGTTACGGTGCCCCCAAGTGGAGAAAACAAGGTAGTGAAAAGGGATGACTCAAACTAACTGTTCTGTTCAATTTGATGAAAGCATTAACCAGATAAGACGGGTTCAGGATTCACTCATTTGATCTTCTTTTTTGATATTAAATTCATTTGATAATAGATAGTAACTATTTGAGAAACAAAAATAGACATTTTTCATTCAATCAAGTGCTGGTTTAATGGATGAGCAGTTGGTATGAAAAAAAAAGGAATTTGGAGCAATCATATGATTTTCAAGGCCAAACACCCAAACCGCTGAAGGCAATTTTGCAGCTACTGCCAAATAAACAAGCTAAACAAACAGCTGAACGCCTGAAAAAAAAAAAAAAAAAAAAAAAAAAAGGTCTCTCCGTACAATGCTTATCTTTGTTTTGCTTTTGCACCCTCAGGCCTACTTGTCTTAAATTAATTGTAGAAGGATATCAAAGTGTTTACTTGTTGCTCATTCTGCCATAGCACACCATAAACAACAAGGGCATTAATATTAGACTCCATCGACTCGAACAGAACCGTTCTAGCCCCAGGCACTCATCTGGAGTTTGGCTGAACTCTGCAGTAGCTTTTTCGTGCTGTACGCAATTATGAAAGGGACTCATGGGGACTCCCTAGTGTGATGCAGATGTGGTAATACACATCACCGCTGCATTTTAAACATTTAATACTTAATTTAGCAAATAAATGTCTTTTTGTATAAGAGTGAAAAAGGAAGTAAAGGCAAATACACTGTTTTTGCTTTTTCTTATATGTAAAATACCAATACTGTGTTTCCATTCTTTACCTGCTTTAAGTTGCCTAATGCCTCCTTCTTCCAAACTATAGAACAATACAGTAACTCCCATTTAACTATGAATGTCTGCATTCATTACTACACTGAAAGAACAACTGAATCTAATCCAAAGTCTTTACTCCTACCTCTTAAAACAATAAGAAACAGTTATTATGAAGTGGAAATAATAATTTCAAGACTCTGCTGTCCAGCATCGTGGAAATTCAGGAATACACTGTCTTCTCTGCATGCATAAGACTAACAGCCCGTTTCCTGTCTTGGTGTGCTCCGTGTTCACTCCACACGCCTTATCTATTCAACACTCGTGGTACCGGTATCCTGTCTTCAAAATAACTTCCAAATCCTCCCCGGGCAAGTGTCTCAACCGCCTTCTCAAGGCGAAACAGCCTCACAGATAGACACACTAATAAGAAACCAGACCTAACATATCGACTCCTGACACTCAGTTGTGATGCGCTGGTGCTTCCCTTGGGTCTTTTTTTTTTGTGAGGCTTTATGCTTTTACCTCACAACATTTCTGAGAGAAATATTGGGACTTTTCACTCATTCGGTTAATAGTTACTTTGCAGATTGAAGTACACAAATACTATCAGCAAAATGTATTCAAAGTATTAAAAGTACTCATTATGTGACAGAGGGAGACCTCTGTCCTATAAAATGGAAATACTCAAAATCTTACTTAGGCACAGTATTTGAATAAATGGACTTCTAATTATGCTGCATGGCTAGCGGATCCACAGGACTTCTACTGGCCCCTCCCAATTTATATGACAAATGTAAGAGAGACGTGATCATAATAATTGATTGCTGCAGTGGACAAACAAGAAACACACACACACAAACACACAAACACGCCATTAATACACTCATATCTGGGCACAATGGCCATTATCTAAGGTGTGATGCTGCTTACCAAAGACATTCAGGGCCATCTTGATTCTCCGATATGACGATTAACAATTAACCAGCAGATCCAAATTTCCGGCAAAACGGACCCGCTTAGTTTGAATCCTGAAAGAGAGCGCAAACACACGCACACGCGCGCGCGCACACACACACATGCAGACGCACATGCACACGCACATGCAGACGCGCACAGACAAAAGAATAAGGTTAAACTGTTCAACCAGTGGCTGCGATGAGTTAACCTGGCTGAAGTGACAAAAGGCTGAGTAACGATAAACCATAAATGATCCTGCTCAGATTATGAGAGAGCTAACGTTAGCGGATTCGCTCGGCGTGACTTTAGTTGCCGGGCTGAACCGAGGATAAAACGGAACCGACTTAATATTGTAAAGAAAACATTCGCCCTGTAATACAATTTAAATGCACCGACGACGTTTTTACAACAATGTGAAATTATGCACCGGTTTATTAATCTAACGGTAAGCTAATAATACGTAGTACCCACATTCACATCCATCCTGCATTGTGGTCGCCATCTTGCTGGGTCACGTGAGCCGTCTCGCCCTCTCGCCAGGGTAGCTATGGCAACGGACTTTGCTGCTGCCGCTTGCAACGAAAGACATCGTGGGTCTCTCCCGATTTTAAGTTTGTTATTTTAGCATAACATATTTACCTTAAGTGGTGTTATTACAGGGTGTTCTGGCCAAGGTATTTTTAGTAACTAAACTGAAACTCTACCTCACTGAGTTAAGGTAACCAGACAAGTTGACCCATTTGCCTTATCGACGTAGTAAATTAAACATAATACTAGAAAAAACAAAACAAAAAAAAACAACGGAGCTGCTGTATTTATGTATAAGTACGAATATTTGTGCGCCGCATGAATGTGGCCGGTTAGCTCAGTTGGTTAGAGCGTGGTGCTAATAACGCCAAGGTCGCGGGTTCGATCCCCGTACGGGCCAATTTCCCTTTTCCACAACGTCCTGAGACTCCCGAAGCCCAGCCCGTCCTACTAAAAGGAAATATTAAAATATTGTACATAACCACTGGTGTAGTCTAACTACATTTACTCAAGGAATGTGTCTAAGTACAATTTTTTATGCAGCCATTCTTATACTTTACTGAAGTATTTCCATTCTATTCTTGTTGATATTTCTACTCCAGTACAGTTTAGAGTGAAATGTTGTTCTACTCGAGTAATTTATTTGACAACTTTACTTACGGGTTTCCTTTTAGATTAAAAAGTGTTCCCAGTGTTAAACCATTGGTTCCCAGTCTTTTTGGCTTGTGACCCCTTGCAATAAATCAGTGTCTAGTTGGGGCCCCTTGTCACGTTTCTGATGTCAACGAGTTGTTAGCACCTCCACAAAAAGGAGATACTCCTTATAAATGTCCCACGTTCTTTCATTAAAATAACTAATTGAGCCCGAAAGAGATAACACTCTGCAACATTTCACAACAACAACACAGATATTAGAGAAAAGTGTGAAAAAATAACCTAAATGTGTGTGCCTTAACTTGTAATGGAGAATTATGTCATTGTCCTATTGGTACTTTTACTTAAGTAAAGGATCTGAGAACTTCTTGCAGCAATGTATATAGTATCGTGCATTGATTTGGGCAAAAACTCTAAGACCACTGCATATTCTCTTGGGGTAAGTTATACATTAAATTAAAAAAACAAAACAAAAACGTATCGGCCTAAATGTTAGTAAATGACCGTCTGCATTAGGAAGTTCTTCCACTAATATAGCCTAAAATCAGTGGTAGAAGATATATTCAGATCTTAGCAATACTAAGATCTGAATACTAGTAGCGATACTTTTTTACAAGTAAAACTCATGCATTCAGAATTTTATTTAAGTAAATGTATACAAGCAAGTATATAAGCATCAAAATTTATTAAAGCATTGCATGTAAAAATTCTCATCGTTCAAACTGGCCGATTTCACAATAATGAATATTATATTACTAGATTACAGTTAGTGACGCATGAATGTGTGCACCAGCGTTAATACATAGTGTTGCAGCTGGTAAAGTGTGGCTAATTTCAAATACCTTATACACAATTGGCTAGTTTACACTATAATAACACATCATCATAAATGAGTTGATTTACACTTTGTAGTAGAGTAACAGTAAAAAGTAGCATGAAATGAGTATACTCAAGTAAAGTACAATACTTTGTGATATTGTAATACATTGTAATACAATGTACTTAGTTGCATTTTGTTAAACGGACAGTATGTAATTTCTGCCACTAGGGGTCTCTCAAACAAAACCGTAACAAAAGTTACAAATCAGTGTCTCTCCAACGCTGTTTGGCGGACGCGAAACATGCCGGAGGGGCTGTGAGTCTAGCCGCCGCTAACATTTGCTCAGCTCGTTTCTCTGATAACCTAAGATACAAACGTCCGATGAACAAAAGCCTTTATCTGGTTTAAAAAGCTAAAAACGACCGAGATCTAAAAAAGTGTATCGTAAAAATGTGGCTTAAAACTGGATACAGAGTAAATTTTCACCGCTTCTGGCGGACAACTACAACGCTGACGCGTGGGCAAAGGGGATATGACGCCATTGATGCGCGACCAAATGAAGCGGACCGTTACCTTAATTAAAATTACAGATTTCTCTAGGTTTGGAAATTCCTGCAAACATTTGGGATAATGTAAGTGTACAACTCAACAAAATAAATAAAATAGGTCGAGTCGTTTTTAGTAATTTTAAGGCGGAAAAGTTACATATTATACCTTTAACTGTCTGATACAAATCAAAACACTTTTCCTCCGCACCTTCATTTCCCCAAACCGCCGTGCTACGGCGCTGTCTAGCCGCCCTGGTCGCACTTTCTCTCCGCCTGACACTGTAGTGCCGGGTTGCCCGTGCCGGAGGCGGTGTGTGGCTCTTCATTGTTTCGGTAGAGAGCTCCACGCAGGGCTTACCCACATTTGTTTCAATGGCTACCGCGCAGAAACCACGTCCCACCTGAGAGGGAGCGGTTTCGCTGCGAGGAGAGGACCACCGAGTCGAAACTTAGCCGCAGGACCGCACTGTGTTGGATTTACCGTCTGCGCTGGAAATAAAAATCTGCCACTGACGGACAATCTGTGGATCCTGAAGAAAGAGGGGGGGTAAGGAAATCATGCTATCCGGGATTATGAAGCGAGGTTACACGTAGCCTTTCTGGGATTCCTTGCATAGTGCACACTTGCGCTCGGATTCGGTGCAATGTACGCTCCCGGTGAAAAAGACAAAACGCTTTCGGCTTCTTCTGGCAACAGAGTCGTGATGTTTGATGAGCCCGATATCTTAAGTATAAGCTCGCTTCCATTGCAGCCAGCCTGTTTATTTTCCTAATCGGCTGAGCTGTAGGAGGTCCAGCAGAGCTCCTTTTACTGTAAGCTTGATGAGAGACAAGCATAGCACTTCTCCCGTAAGTGCTTCCAAACATTTACGTGCATTGCAACATTTTCTCACAACTTCCAATTCTGTAGTCCGAACTGGCAAGGACTTTGGTTTATCTTTGAGTATTTTGGATTCCCCCCAGCTTCTGCCCTCAGTTATCCCCCTCTGTTTTGTGTCAATCGCGCTTTTCCATTCACCGAATCCTACAACGGCCTTAGCTTGTCATTGTCAAAACGTCGACCCATGCACATTAAAATTGAGCAGTGCGCGCGCACGCACGCACGCACGCACGCACACACACACGCACACACACCAGCCCAGTCTCTTGTGTGCCTTAGCCTTCTGACACCTTTGCTCTTGCCTTAAAGGATTACTCTGCTAACCCACATTCAGGGGCTTGCGCTTTGCCAACTGTACTCTGTATGAGTGGTGTGTGCCTATTTTTTTTTTTTTTCCCCCCACTTGACAAAGCTGTTGAGTGCATGCATGTTGTACAGTATATCACTCCCCCCTCAGTGCTTGGTATTGTCAGATGCAAACCTTGACCCACCTTGGCCCATCCCCTTGCAGAATGTATGCATGGCACCTATTGGGTGTCAAAATCAGCTGACAAACAAATTCCTTCCCTTTATTGATCTCTGGGGGGGGCACACGCTTTTTTCGCCACCGCCCCCCCTTTTTAGCCTGAGGTCAGAGCACAGGGTCAGTGGGGAAGCAGCAACCATGATCAGATTCAGCATTATCTTACTCATAGGCACTTCATTTTGCTAATGGTTGGTGTAGCATGGGTGTTGAGGTATAAACAGGATCTGCCAAATTGCTAGGCTGCCCTGTTGCCCATCCACTTTTGCAATCAATATAACACCCACAAAGCCAGTAGAATTGGTTTTTACTCCCTCCTTTCTTGCGCACACACAACCTTACAATAGGAAGTCTCCTGAGGCCAGTAGAGCAGCTTAATGGCTCCGCGAGTGCAGAGTGTCACCTTGATAAAACGTGGTATCAGGCGCAGCCATTGATCTGCCAAGGAGCACGAGTGTAAGCGTGCTGTGTTGTAGCCTTGATCTCGCCGTCACCTGTGCTTTTCAGGTTGCCGTTGACACTCCTGGGTTTCATTTTTCCAGTTGAGTCAGATAGTACAGTTAGTTGCTGTTTTTATTTTTAAAATTTTTTTTAAAGTAGCTGTAGCTGAGTTGTGCATATTACTGAATGCTAACATGTCATTGTACAACATGGCATGGAGCATCAAACTCATACCTTCAGTTTCACATAATTTTTCTTGTTTGAGCATGGGGATTCTTTCTTGACCTTGTGGTAAAATATAATATTAAATTTTCTAAATGCAAGCTCCACTTGCTAAGCTGTTCCCAGAGCTTTTGATCGTATTCCACAATCCTGGTTCCAGCTTCTTAAATGTGAATATTTGGTGGTTTTGTTATTTTTCTTTAATTCTCAGCCAAAACCAGATATTTAAATACATTAACTTGAGCTTTTGGACTTTATAACAGGCAATTTCTTAAACTATTTTCCAACATTTTTATAGGCTAAATGATCAATCGAGAAAATAATCATCAGGTTCATCTCGAAAAAGATGATCATTAGTTGCAGCATTGCATAGAGAGGTTAGTAAAATAATTTACTAAATATTAAATGACAAGAGCTTAATAGAAACATTGCTACAAACTTAGTTCGGTTAACTTAGCAGTGTAGCTGTGAAAGCCCCGTATGTCACACACACAAACACACAATAGTAATATAATCACATCGCTTTTTAGGCAGTTTCAGCTTGTGACCTCTGATACAGCACAATTTCTGTATTCTTAAACTATTTTTGAACCTGTCCCTTCCCCTAACATAGTCAATCATTTTGCAGTGCCTGTTATGCAACCTCCATGTCAATATTATTACCCTTTTTTTGTAATTTCAGATTTATGTGTCCTATTTTCTCTTTAACACGCAGTATGTGCTGTCTTGATTTATTTTTTTAAAAAGTAGTCACAATTGCTAATTTTTAATAACTGAAGTATGAAAAACCAGATTTGTAACCTCTCAATGTTTGTATAACAATAAAACTTTCCCTGTAGATGCACTTGTATACACACACTCACATCCGATTCCCAGGGCCTGTCTTCCCTCTCACAAACTCTTGGGAAACTTTCAACCAACTCCAGTTCAAAGGCCATTTTAGAGGCCTTGGTCCGGCTGAGCTAAAGCCCCGCTACTGGAAGGTCCCACAGTAGCCTCCTTTGTGCTTGTGTGACCAGCTCGCTCTGTATTCCTCCCTTGCTCAGCTAACTCCATGCCTAAGCCCCGCAGTCCGTACTGAGGAGATGATGAAACTTCTGCTTCCAGACTTCCACTCTTCGGCTTTATGTAGTTGTGAAGTTGATCCAAAATAGGGGAGAACACTATATTGAAATAAAAAACAGCTGGTGTGTTATTCTCAAGGTTTTAAATCAGTCCAGTCGGCAGTTATGGGTTTGTTTATGAGTGAAAACCCATTGAAAGGACTGTGGAAGTAGATGTATTGTGGCTTGGTACCTTGTATGCTTCTTGTTGATGAGTTTGTGTTGAGAGAATGAAAACGTGCAGGCAACAAACCGTCCCTGCTGTCTGCAGAATATGATCAACCAGTGTTTGTCAGGGTAATTGGCCCCTGCCTGTTTGTCGATGATTCGGTAGACTTTTAAAAGTGGCTCGGAGTTGACACTTGTTTTGCCTTGAGGGGTGACACAGGGAGAAACAGGTCGGTAACCCTGAGTGAGTGACTATAGGGTTTCAAAAACAGATTGTTCAATAGCTGAAATGGCTAAACTTCTTGGAGGACGAGCTTTTGTCTCAGTCTTTGTTGGTCAGATACCCTCCCAAATTGGCCAGTGCTGAGCAGCTAATAAACAACCGGGCAGAGCTTTCATTTCAAAGCAGTAGGGAAGTAGCAGGCAAGAACAAATGAATGTTCCCTTAGGTGTAATGAGTAACCTGAATGTCAGGTCCCTTTTATTGTCAGGTCACTTCCTTGGCCAGACTCCAGTTTCACGTTTCAGCTTTTGTCGCCAAGCTGAGGAGAGGTGCTCGTTTATGTGTGCAGGTGGAGGGATTAGTAAAAGATAATGTCTCTTCTGTGTCTCCGTCTTTTATAAAACCTTGCTGTTAAGCCCCCCCCCCAGTGAATTGTGGCGACAAAAGATTTGTTCAGTTGTCACCTCAGAATCAAAAGGGTTGATTAGGTGTGAGAGAACAAAAGGAAACCAACAAAGCCTCGTCTTTAGAGTTTCTGTGCAAATACAGAACATTGCATATGTTTTCCTTCGTCTTAAGTTTTGTCGATTGATTTACAAAGAAGAAGTCTGTCCTTGTCGACTTTCACGCTGAGGTCAGAGGTCAGCTGCAGGCCTTCTTTTGGGCATTCAGTGTCTGTGTGTCATTTCCTGGTCTCCTTCTTTGGACTATGACCTGAAGGTTCTTTAGTAAGACTGCAACTAGCAGTTATTTCCATTATTGACTAATCTGCTAGTTATTTTCTTGATTAATCAATTCACAGGTTTGTTTATAAAACGTCATAAAAGCGAGAACTTTCCATCCTAATGCCCAAAAGGACGTGTGTCGCAAGTTCCTTTTTTTCCCGAAAGATATTATAAATTAATGATTGAAAACCGAGAACATAGCAAACCCTCACATCAGAGAAGCTGGAACCAGTGTGTGGCTAGTGTTTATGCTTGAAAAAATGACTCAAAGGATGAAACAATTATCATAATAGTTGCCGATCGGGTTTCTTTTTGATTCAATTTGATTAATTGTTTCAGCTTTACTCTGCAGACTGAACCTGCACCTCCTTCCCAGAGCAGATGGTGCACAGAGACTCGACCATAAACTTCCCGTCTTAGCCTTGCAGCGAAAAGTGACCAGCACTCAGTGGATTTTAGGATAGTCTGCAGAAGACCGCAAATTATACATCGGGTTTATTCTCCAGATTTGGGCAAAAGAAAGCTGTATTTCTGAGGCACATTTGGAGGAGACTTTGGAACAGGAAAGCCTCCATCAACCTGATAACACACTTTTATTCGGTCTTAAAATATGGACCTTACATTACAACCACCCATCAGCTCATAAATATTTAGAGATGTCTGTTTATTCACATACAGGGAATGGCTTATTTTTCACTATAGCCCTACTGATTTGGGATTGTTGAGGCCGATATTTGGGAGTTTAAAAAAATCAGATTTATCGATCCAATCTTAATTCTACTTTTCATATAAACACATAACATAAAGAGTCTTCATATGATTTCTCTGGCTTTGTTTTATTTAAAGAATTGTTACCAAAATACCCACTGAGCGTTTTATAGTTGAAAACTCAACTTGTCAGGGCTCTCCGGTGGGCAAACTATCATAGGTGTGTCTAAACGACCTCAAACCTAGTTTGGCATTTCTGTACTGACTGATATGTTGCTCTAGCTCTGTTCTTCACCACCAAGAATGCACAGTGTGTTTTCTTAAATGAGGAAGCATGCTGGCGGATTTTAACCTGACTACAAAGAAAGCTCTAACGACCTGTTAATCAACATGATGTCCAATAGGTCCTTAATGACAAATTGATTCAGTGATTTGTTGACATGAAATGATGTAATGACCAAATGTGACTGAGCAGAGGGCAAAACATTGATTCAACCTCGGAAAAAGCAACGAAAAAGGAATCTGACAGATGTTTTTTTTTGTTATATTTCCATTGTCCCGAACACTACCAGTGGACTCAGGCACACTTAAAAAACTTAGTGGGCCATTAGAGAAGGTTGGAAATATTGGATTATTGATCTAAACAACTGTGCGCGTGTGTGTGTGTCAGGGCAGTTCAGCAGTTTGTAACCCTTATCCCTGCTTTACCCCCTGAGTATCTTCTGAAACATTCCTCAGCTCTGATGTCACCAAGCGTCTGAGAGGATATTATCAAGTGTGGGATGGAGGTTGGGGGGGGCGGGGGGCACTGAAAAGTTTGTGTTTGTCTGAGTCTGAAAGAAGAGGAGGGGTTGGAGGAGCATTTGGGAGGGGAGGGTGGGTGTCTTTGTGTGTTCTCCAGACCGTATCTCATCTGCCCTACTTGTGAAGTCCTGATTCAAGTTTGAACTGGTCTTAAACGGTCTGTGTTTGGTTTGTAGGAAACACAGTAAATCCCACCTGCATTTGTATGTAGCTGGAATAAATATGTACATTTGAGTGTCGAGCAAGGTGTGAGACCTGTCTGTCTGCTTCTTTGTGCTCACTGACTGAATGCCTTGTGGTTCTTACATTGTGCAAGGCCAATTAAACCCAGCCCGAATAAATGTGGCAAGATTTTTCACATATTTCTTGAACTGATTAACCGCAAAGTTTCTCCCATGGCGAACTTTTCCTCATTGCCAAAACAGAGCTTGTTTATAAATCTGAGGCACATGTTGTATTTTTTTTCCACATTTAAGACAGTTTATACAAGGAAGCAACTTTAACCTTCATTTTCTTAGGAAAGGTTGATGGAGCATCTCATCTGGCCTTCTTTTTTTTTTTTTTGTCTAACATAAACCCACAAAAGGCTTTTGACAATTCCTATAAAAGTAATACATGAGTACCTTACAGTGAAATTGTGCACATAAATTAACCATCACACAGGATGTGACGTAACTGTGGTATTTAGGAAAATCAAAAATACCCCAAATCACCGACTGAAGAGATTATGGCTTTGTTGGCTCACAACAAACTGCAACCCCAGATTTTGAGAGAAACTATCGCTCTTTTCCTTTCTCCTCCAGGCGTAAACAGTGGTCCCTGCAGCTCGAGAGCGCCTCACTGTAACGTCTGTCACCATGGTCGAACCAGCCGACAGGCCGTCTACAGCCGGACAGAGGCTGGGTGCCCCTGAAAGTTTTGGTGTGTCCACCCTGGAGCCAGGCCTGCGCCCTCCGGCTCAGCCTCCAGGGAGACAGGTCTCCATACGGGTGCAGATGCTGGATGACACGCAGGAAGTCTTCCAGATATCGGTGAGTAATACGTGTGCGTGTGTTTGATTTTCTGGTTCTGTTTACATGAGTTGTTGGATGATTGCAGACACAATTTAAGGATTTTATTGATTAATAATTTAAAACAAGTGTGTGGGAAGGCATCTGCTTTCTTAGTGTCTTTAACTTGGAGCTGCTGATCCTCATGAAACTTGCGCAGTGTATGTGTGAATCTTGCAGATAAACAAATTTCTCTATCTCGCTGTCAGTCAACGTATAAATAGCCGTGGTCCTTACTGACCCCTTCTTGCGTGTTGTTATTGCAATCAGGGCAACATGTGGTCTTTTAAGTTTGGTTTGTTTCCCATTCTTCATAATGGCAGAATAGGCTGTAAAGAAAATTACCTGTGTTTTTCATTGCTTATGATGCTTTTGTAAACTATTCACATTCTGGGGGCTGATTCTTGACTCTTTACATCAGAAAGGTCAGTGACGTGTTTTACACGTTATTTATATGTTCTGCTAAAACCAGTTCGAGAAGTCCATATCATTAATATGGCACTAGGGTTTTGGCATCATAAAACAGAGGCAGTTGTGGGGTGACAGTGATGCCTTGTCTGCTTTGTTTCTCTGTGTGCATGTCCATCTGTTTATCTAAGGATTTGTCTTATCTATTTATCCACTTCCTGCTGCACCCTCACATTGATGGCTGATGCAAATCTTCAAAAAGGTGTAATAAAACCCAAGAGTTGTGGCTTATCAGCGGGGATATTCAAATACAAATTCTCCTTGGTCATTATGCAATCCAGCATCTGTTTGTGGTTGCAAGAGGATGGCTCAATATGTTCCATTCACCGTGAGTCTTATCTCACATCCCCACTTCCTGGAGATACACAGGAAGTGGGATAGAAGCCAGCTTCCTGTTTAAGCACACCCCACCTACGGACCCCCGATTCTGCCTCATAGACAGAAAAACACACACAGCAGTTTTAACTCCCTTTCTGTCTTTATCTCTTTCCATTTCTCGTCACTCTCTGTCTAAATCCTTCCCATCATTATCCCACTTATCCCTTCCCACTCTCTCATTTACTCATTCACAGAAACATAAATAACTGTATATTGTTTGTAGATTCCAGGCAGCAGTCACCAGATCAGGCATCTAAAGGGTCTGCATGTGTTTTGAATCTCTCAGAGTTTGTCTGTGAGCTGGAGCATATCAAGAGTGTGTGTGCTTGCATATGAGTGAGTCTGAGGCGTGTGCTTGGCCACAGCAGCTCTCTGACTTCCTAATGCTGTTTAGAGAAAGGGGTCCTCTGAGAGGCTGCACTACCAGCGGCTTTTACGCCATCAATGCTGTGGTGCTTTGGTATGTCATCTCTTGGTGGGTGTAGTCTTGTTTTCTGAATCTGTTGCAAGCCGACCGAGAGTTTGGTCTCTCGCCCTCCTCAGTGACTTGGATGCCTTTAGAAACGCCATCTGGTGTACTATCCGCTTAATTTTTTGGGGAGTTTTTGTAATGATAATTAAGAAAGAATCCAGAAAGAGTCACTGTCTCGGCCGGCTCGTCAAACATCCAGAGCTGCTGTTCGGGGAGCCGTAATGGGCTCTTGCGAAAATGCGAAGAATGTATGTGGTCGTTAGTGTGTCAGTGCCTGAGGATGTGTCTGTGTCTGAGTGGGCAGTTTGACAGAGGGCTGGGCTCCGGGGTCTGTTTGAGGGATGTCGTCTGCATGTGTGTGTGAGTTTTCCCTATCTTTTTCTATCCTCAGTCTTTCACACACATGAAGCAAATGGCCTATCTCTGTGGAACATCTTTAAACGTCACTGCTCAGACCACAGCAGGGCAGAACACATCGGCTGACAACAGCAGCATGACCGTAAAATACTGCACTCACATACACCCACTCACACGCACACTACGTTGGGATAGTTTGTTTGCTGTCAGAAGAGCTAAGTGGGAACAGGCAGAGGAGTGGACTGGGAATAATAATGAAGGGAGAAGGGGAGGTGGGAGGGCGGACGAGGTAGGAGAAATAGGGGAGAATTTCGAGAAAGAAAAATGAAAAAAAGAGAGAATTGATCAGAAAATCATGGAGAGTGAACCCAACAAATCAATTCCAGTTGGTTTCACTGCTCATCAGATTCGGTGGAATAAGGTTGGCGCAGAGGCATTTTGAGCCTGACTCACCTAATCAGTCTTTTTCCTGTTACAACGCCTTCCAGTGTATTTGTGCAGTAGGTGTAGACTAATGTGTGAATCAAAAGATAAGCCTGCAGCTTTTACTAATGTTGGCACTTGTTTGGGAATTTTCTAGCTGCAGGGAGATAAAGTGTCTTAAAACCTCAGCCAGGGCGCCGCAGAATAGGATCAATAAATTTTAAAGATCCAAAATAAAGGATTCTTTATCAGTAGCAGTAACAGTGTTGGCATACTGTGGTACTGTTGTAATGTTGACTTAAGGTTCCCGTGCTTGATGTTTGAATTTGAACCATTTTTTATCCCATGTTTGAAAGACTATACTGACCAACAACAGCAAAGCAGTAGTGTTTTTGTTTTTTTTTAATTTACTCACGCTGCTGAAAGTTTGTCGTGAGTAAGACGTAAGTCTTCGTTTTCACTCTTCGTCCATGCAAAGCTTCAAAATGACTTTTGTGACAAAAAAATACATAAAATGCACTATATCAGGTCAATTTTTGGTAGCGTTAGCTATCCCTGCACGGCACTTTTAACACTTACGGTTTCACAGTAAAATCCTACCGCTGCCATCGCTTTAAAATGCTTTATTGTGAGTATTTAACGGGGAAAGGGGACGTCTGGCTGATCCCCGATTCACTCAATAAAAATCCGACAGGTCACATCTATGCATCTGTAAGGGCATCTGGCTGTTGACACTGGGTCTGACCCTTTGTTTTCCAGTTAACGTTTAGTTTGGGATCGTGATGCCACCAGTTGGCTTCTACAGTACATCAGGAAGAACAGGCTCAATATTTGAATTTGTTTTCCACAGAAAATTAAAACCTCACCTTCAAAGCTTCAAAAGGTATACTGTATATTCAACATGGGTCAATAAATTCAGTTTTAATCATTCATTACTTAATAAATTCAGTGCATTAATGAAAAACGTTTAAAACTTCTCGTGAAAAATGCGTCTCAAATAAAGTTACATTCTTGGATCCTGGTGGTTGACATTGAGAGCTCAGGCTTTCATCCTCAAAGCCCTTATGATATTTCTTGTTTTTATATAATCAGCTCTATCCTCAGGCTTTCAGCTGGGAATGTTCAGCCCCCTCAGCACCATGAGCAGACTCTATTATCCAGATTCCCATGATGAGTAACACAGAACACATTGGATCAAAACCGGGTTTTAGCTGGACTCTTCTGCTTTTAGAGGCACAAAGCCTGAGATCCATTTAAATCGTATGTAGGTTTTACCTCTCATTGAACAACAGGAGAAATAGACTGCTGAGTTTCTGCGTATAGCACACAGTTAAAGATTTGTTTGTTGATAGCTAATACCTTTTATTATTTATCGTCATTTTGTTTTTTCTCTGACCGGATCTTCAGAAAATGTACTTTGTTTGAGTGTACATTTCATTAATAAAACATCATGACAAGTCATTGGCACCCATTGCATTAGGGCACAAATACACTAGGAGGCTTCATTATTAATTTGGAGTGGAGGCAGCATGGTAGAGGACTGTTTGAGTGCAGAACATTGTCACTCAGTCCCACCTGGTAAATATTTGAAGGTAGAGCGGATGTGCCGTGCTTGTGGCATTATCTGCATGTGCGTATTTGCGTGCCCGGTGAATAGTGGAGGATGTATGTTATTCATTTACATTGAGTTGGTTTCACCCATTTTCTCGGAATTCAGTATCAGTGAAACCATTCACTGAGCCTATTTGTGGATTCTTCTGCGAAAGGCCTGACTTTAAGTCCATAACTATGCCCAAGCGGGATAGGCCAGAACGTGATATTCCTCCTCTTTCTCCCAACACAAAAATTCAAGCACCACATACCAATTTTGACTCAGTTTCTTTGGTTTCATTACCGTTTTAATCTACTTAGGCTGCAGTGTTTACTTGTATATCAGAGAGAAACTTTGCGGCATGATTTTGCCAGATTATCCAAATTTATCTTGAGGTCATGGCATCAGTGATTGAGGGGAATTTTCCAACAGAAACCATTTTGGTTTGTGTGGTGGAGCTTAATAAAGCTCAGAGAAAAGGAGCAAGTGACTGCACTTTACTGTGACACACACCTGTCTCTAAATGGAAGTAAGGGCTGGCATGTGCAGCATTCAAACACTCATTTTAATTGCAGTAGATTTATAAACCAATGTTGAGTGACAAAGTTGAGTAGAAAAGTTAAAATTTTTGCTGTTCTATCCCCCTCTTACAGAAACATGGTCATTCAAGATTGGAAATGACTGGATTAAATAATGTTACCAAATTAATATAACAGCATAGGTAATCTTCCAAATCTAAAGGGAACACAATGAATGTATTTTAGGTAATTTCCTTTAGTGAAAGTGGCAGGATTGTACCACCATATTAAAGGAGAGGTCCGGTGATATCAATTGAGATCAGTTGCTCTTAATAACAAGTATTGTCTGTGTAGCTAAAGACTAATGCATCTTATCCCTCTGTGCCATTGAGCACCATTGTTGTCCAAAAACTAGTAAAAAAAACATCAGTGAGCCACACAGTTGCACTGGGAAACACGTTCCCTTATTACCATGAACATGGATATTGCAGTTTATTTTAAATCAATGCCACTGTCCTGCTGCTGGAAGTACTCACTAGAGCACCAAATGTATATTAATCCACGGCTGAAAATAATCTCCAACAAATGCACTATTTACTCCTTTTTTACTAACAGCTTCTAAAAACTGGAGTACCCAGTGGTTTTAGGGAAATACATAGCCTTTATGAATGGATGGTAGCGAGGTTGGAAGATGCTGAGAGATGGACTAACGCATCCTGGATTTTGCCTTTTCGTTTTGTTTACAAAAGCATAAATACTGAATACCACTAGACTTATCTTTTTAACTGTATCTGAACTCAAACCTGATGACACAGAACAAAATGAAGACAGAGCAGAGGGCCGCAAGGTAGAGCAAAACAGCGAGACAGTGAATTAAAAAATTACGTGTTTTGGTCTGCAGCAGGGAAAAACAAGAAGTGTTTTGATCCTTTCGGTTTTGGAGACATTGGAAACAATCTCCAGTTTAGTGTTTTTCCCTTTTTAGCCATGATTTGCACACATCTTATTCTCTAGTGGGGTTCCATGATGGCACCTGCAGCTGAAGTTCACTGCAGATTTGTGAGACATCTGCAATATCTTCATAGTCCAGCTTGGACTTGAACTGCATTATGATGACAAAGATGAAGTCACGCTTATTCCCTGGAGAGCAGTTGAGCTCCGTTAAGGCTGTCCCCCATGGACCCGTCCTCGCTTGAAATATCTCATTGGTTCAGATGATGCAGATATAATACTTGCACTGATTACGACCTGCATATGGAGCCACATGTGCCCTGATGGAGCTTTCACTCTTGCTTCCCATTTAATCTGTCTCTTCTGTCTCAAGGATGATATAATACAAAGGGAGCGTGTTGTCATTTTTCCTCCTATCTTTCAATCAGCGGAGTTTGATTGGTGCGTATTTTTCCTGTACAGTCTTGACTAGCATTCCTACCTTAATCCATGCAAGACCATCCAATCGATCCACATCAAGTCTGATCTCAGTGTCTCTCAGTGGACGTCAGAAGCTTTAACAAACAGTCCGTCTGATAGGAGGAGAGAGTGGACAGGGGCGTGTCTTTGCATGTGTGTGGGAGTTGTGCGTGTTTGGCTGCAATAAGATCACTGGGAGGGTTTTTGCTGCATGATTGGATTGCCACTTTACGATCTTACATGGCTCCTGACCTTTTGTATGTAGTTTTGTCTAAAAGAGGGCTCGGGAAAGATAAAGGGCTACAGGGGGGAGGGCTATGAGGATTAGGATGATAGAGCTGCGTTATAGACAACATCATTTGATGGACTAGCAGTCCCCCAAAGGCTATGATAGATGAGCTACAAGTCCCCTGCCACATCATGCACAAACACGCACACACACACACACTCACTCACTCCTTAGCTCCGATGTGGAGTAGCTGACATTTCAGATGGATGGGCCTTTGTGCTCTCAGCTGCCTTAGGAGTAAATTATACATATGGAAACAGCAGATATGAAAGGAATGAGAAAGGAAGATAATCAGTCAGTCAGACCTTTTTAAGAAGTGTCTTAAAAGACAAAAAGAGCAATGAAGTCACAGAAAGGTACAGTGATAGACTCTCTAGGCATTTATTTTATTTTTATTCTTCAAATTTGCCATTTAATTTTAACTTTCTCTGGGTCCGAATGCTTACATTTAGAATTTTAATGAGTCTTCTCATCATGTGGTCCAAATGCTTACAGCCAGACCTCTCTGCTCTGCTAAAAACAACTAACTGTGTCTACTCCCTCCTCCACAGCAGAGGTATGACTGCCTCATTGTTGTGCTTCCACCACCGAGACCTTGACTATTTGGCCCTAACAAGAGCAGAAGACATTAGTTTTAACGCAGCCTCCTATTATTGAGCTAGTGTGCTCAGAGCCAGACAGTTTCAATTTTTTCCACGCTAACTCCCAAAGTTGTTTTTAAACTTAGGCTGAAGCGAATTTCTTTTCTTTTATCAAGAGTCAGCTAGAATCCTCAATATAAAGTTGGAGATGTCTGTATGTGCTCCGCTGAAGTATTTTACCCTGAAGCAAGCTAAAGCTCACCTGAGATTCAATTATTTCCTCTCTCCTTTGTTGAGTTGCCCTTTTTCTGACATTTACACTAGAGAGAGAAGAGAGACAGACAGGTAAAGAGTGGTATGAGATAAGAAAATGCGTGTTTTGAAGGATGGAGCCAAATTATGATCGGGTTTCTGTCTGTCTTCAAAAGTTGGCAGGAGTACTGACATTTAAGTTGCAGTGGTTTGGATGTGTGGGCAGTGCCAAGGTGATGTTTAAAGGGTTATGACAGTTTTATAATCCATTGTCTCTTCTCTTCTATTCTCTTCTCTCTCTCTCTTTCTGTCTCTCTCTCTCCCTCTACCCCTCTCATCTCCAAAACCTCCCCTCTGATCTTCCAAATAAGCTCTTTCTTTCTTTCTGATTTTTTGGAGCTCTTACAGAACTAACAGCAGCTTTGGCGGGCCTCACTCACCACCATCCACAGAGACCTGCTCTATGTGTGTGTGTTTAAAACCTCCCCCAGTCCCTGCCCAATCCAGCACTCTTAACACACTAAAGCTATATTAATGCTGTTTTTATGGTTTCACAAGGGCCACATTAAACCACATTACATGGATATGTGAGTTTATGGGTCCATGTGCATGAACATAAACACAATGAGCACATGTGTGCATGTTAAAACCTGCCCAGCAGTTCTACAGACTGTTAAGACTAGTTAATTACAGTCCTATTAAAATAAATATTGGATTTGATTTGCAGATGTAATATTCTTCCCCTTTATGACTCTTTCATAGATAGGTATGCTGGATGAACATGACCAAATAATGTAATGTTTTTTTTTTTTAAATCATTGAAATAGACGGGTGATGCATCATCTTCCCTTCAGCACCAAGTCACCCCGCAGACCTCTGCAGAGCTGTCGAAACTGCATCGTCCTGGTTTCTTTGCCTCTTCTGGCCCATGGTCCCGTTTTTAGATCCCGCAACTGACAATTTGCTAAACCCTCTCACGAGCAGCGATTGTCAAGTCATAAGTTTAGGAACAAGGCGAGGCACGCTTGTAAAAAGTTGGCTTTCACCACATGCTGAAGTGGTGCGCATGGGGCTGTAGTAAGAGCCATACTTGGTGCATAAAGAGTTTGGAGATTGGTATCCTTTTTTTTTTTTTTTTTTGCATAGAATAAGTTTTCTTCTGTAATTATCAGAATTATACAAGATTATAGTATAACTAGAACCATACTAAAGCTGAATAGTGCCGTATTTCTATAGGGCTAACTAGGTCTGCCATTCACTGAAAGAGTAATGCTGCAAACAATTTACAGGGCTCTCATTTTAAAACATGTCTGCTTGAAACATTAAAAAATCAGCTGGGGATGAAATTTTTAACTTACCATACCTACGGAGTTAGCATTAGTTAGCTAGCTACAGTTGATAAAATCTGCTAGTGGTTGTCATTTCAGTGGACAGCCTGCTTTTGTTTACCTCTATATGAAGTCAAAACACCCCTTGTTTTTGAAGAAATAACTATGAATTTTGAGTGTTAAATCAGCCACCAGAATTACTGTAAACTGCATAATTGCAGTGCAAGAATGGAAAGTTTGACAGATGTTGCTGAGTGGTAACTAAGGGTAACGGGGCTTGGCAAAGAGTCAGTTGTGACCCCAGCAATTAGAGATGTTATATAAATGACTGTCCTGTATTTTGTTTTCTGTATCAAACAAATATCAAAAAACCCGAATTAGAAATTTTCTTGGACCCTGTGCGGTGACCCGAGCCCAAGTTTCAGAAACATGTGGATGCAGCGTGCTTGCACGCAGAGGAACCGTTCTGTGTTAGGTAATGGTTGGCATTCACGGTCTCAATCCTGTGGTCAGGGACCTCATGGAGGGACTTCTGACTGTGGACTGACTTTCCTCCCAGCTACTACTACTCCTTATTTTAGCCTCCGTAGCTGACCCTGAAGTTTGACCCGCCTGTGGAGCAAAGGAAGAGAGAATTTTTCCCATGGACATTAATAAAGTATCATCCTGTTTAAAGCAAAACAAACAAAAAAACAAAGAGGTGATAATGCGTTTTTTTTTTAGTCCGTTCTCTCAGCACTCAATATAACACATTGGTGTAAGTCATGAACCACTGTTTCAGTAGAAACATTCATTTTTTTTTTACCCTTGCTTTTAGGGTGGGTGTGTGCAAATGGAGCCACGTGGAAGCATTTAGATGTGCTGAGTTCAAAGACAGGGCCACAGACAGAGCTGCCTCCAAGCTAGGAAGGAGGGAACAAGACAGAGATTGTTACTCAGTGAAAGGAAGACTATTGCTGATGGAGAGACAATTACTGAGAGATTGTTTCTGAAAGGGAGCAGGATGGGGGTAGGAAAGAAATGAAGAGGCCCCCATTGAGGGACAAAAAAGAGATGCGGCATTACACTCGCTGTGACAGAAAATGAGAGATTGCAGCAGTGGGAGGGAGAGAGAGACACATACAGGCACACATCCGTCTCCCACAGAAGCCCTTTTGCATTACGCCAGCAGCCAGTGAATTAGCAAACACTGTCCGCTCTGCTTGGCCGCAGATGGGACCTTTTTTTTTTTTTTTTTTTTTTTTTTGTAATTGCAGTGAATGAGGTCCCCAGTGAGGAGGCTAGTCAAGCCAACGGTGGAAGAGCTGGGCCCCATTTAGGGTAATCACTGCGCCTCTGCTTCACCGTGCTACACAAAACCACCATTCCAATTTAGTAGTTTTTTTTGTGGATTAAGAGTATTGGTTTGGAGCAGCCTCCAGTAGCTGTCGAGGTGGGCTTGTGGTGAAAATTTCACTGTTGTTTTTACCAGTTTGTCTTGTCATTCCATTCTTACAAGTGGGATATTAATTATTTCCTGTATTTAATAGGTACTATGATGCTTAACATGCCATAATAATATCTCAGCCTCCTTTTCTTTCACATCCACTATTCCAGTTTGGCATGGAAATTAACATCTTTTGCTAGCTGGTAGGTTTATCATCACTACCAGACGCCCTGGCAGGTAGCCAGAGCTCTTTTGGAGCTCCTGCTGCATATGACAAATGAATCTGGCAGAGGTTAAAAAATAGAAGCTGTACGGTGTGTTTTGTGATACGTGTTGCTGTTGGACACAGTAGTCGGCTTCAGGCAGCAGTCCTGTTTTTCTTAATCAGATCAATTTTGAGACATAATGAGGCTTGACTGTTAATTTTCCCTCTCTTCTACCTGGCAACTGAAACCTAATTTGTTAGAGCTCGGCACTGAGGAGGAGCCAAGTGCACAAAATGTCACTCAAAAAGTAACTAACATGAACCTTTTACTCTTCTTTCTCTGGTGTCCTCTCCATCCTCCTTAGTATGGGAATCAGTGGTTTAGATTTGGAAAAAAAAACGCAGGAGTCAGTGTTTAGCAACCCGCTTAAATCCAAAGTGTCAGCATCATTATCCCAAATGAGATTTCTTCCCCTTGCTAAGTGTTAACCGTTGCTCCTTATTAAACCTCTCTAAGGCCACAGAGCTGCCCTGCTCAATCTCTGCTGCAGATCTGGACCAGGCTCTGTAACTTCTCTCCCAAGTCTTTGGAGGTTCTTGAGTGGGTGTGAGGGAGCACGCAGGGCTAGGTTTTCTTTCAATAGGTGAAGTGTTTCTTAATCTCTCTCCTCGCTCCCCCTCCTCGTCTCCGTTTGGATGTTTTCCAGAAGCCTCAGTGGAATTCAATGGCTTCTCCCCTGCTGTGTCCCCGAGCCTCCAGCCGTTCGTTTCTCAGAGAAACTAGCAGAGGAATGTCGGCTGAAATGAGATGTTTGGGAGACAAAGTAGTTTTGGTTTTCACCTCTCTCCCCCTTCCTGTTCTCTTTCTCTGACTTTTATCACTCTTTTTCCTTCTTTCGCCCAGACTTCATGCCCCCCTCTCTGTCAAGCCATTTCGTCATGCTTAAACCTCGCCATTCTTGCAGTAATTTGAGGACAACCCCATGATAATTCACTTTTGTTTACATACCAGTTGGGAATGTCCAGTATGGCGTCCCCCGATGAATCACTGTCCCCACTCTGGCTGCCTTTGCCGGGATTGATTAATTTGATTATTGAGTGATTTATTTTTGTTGCTTTTTAGATGATCATTGCTATTTGGTAGCATCTCTTTTGAATTTAAATGGCTGCAGAGATTGTAAGAGATTAATTTCCAGCAGAAAATTGGTGTTTATGGCAATGTGTGTGTTGATTGACATGTTTTAATGTCGCTGTGATATCCAGTTTTAATTATATTGAACATTTTTGGGCTGTGGCATAATTACAGGGTTGTTGCTTACGTGTAAATCATTTATGTATCATCATAGCCATACACACACAAACGAGTTTACCGCTGGCGTAGTTTAATTATTTAGTTGTGTTTCCACTCCCTTTTTTTAAATCGTAAATCATCTGTTTGAGCAACACGCGCAAACACACACACACACACACACACACACACACACACAGACAGTAACAAAAACACATGCCAAGCTTAGGCATCTAGTGGTTGGTTCTTCACTCTGAGGTTAAATTTGGGGGGGGGGTAAATCTCTTCAAAATGACTTTAGCAAAAGTATAGTTTGTGGGTGAAGTTAAGAAAATATGGTTTGAAGGGATTTATTACTTAGAACTAGTCTTCCTCTGCATTGTCAATTGCCCCATTGTTTTAGCCTATATTCGTTTACAACTGGCAGCACCAAAGGCATGCCTAATTGGCCATGTATCCATGGGTGTGCGGAGAACTATCACTGGAATTTTTTGATACTGATGAAAACATAAAAATGTGATGATTCTCAGACAAGTTCTGGAGTTATAAGAAGCGTCTTTTTTCTTTCTTTTTTTTTATGACCTCTAAGCAGATCTATGGAATATAATTCACAATGGCCATACGAGATAAGGATATCGTTAGAAAGTGTAAGTGACACTGAGTCTAAAAATATGTGTGTCATGTCTTCGTGTTCAAGTTTGACTGAGGTATGACACAGAGAGGGAGTGCGATTTAATGTGATATACTGTAGATAATGCTTGTAACATTTGGTCGACTGTTTTCATTTTATCACCCTGTTCCACAGGGTTTCAGGGGGAAAAAAAGTAGCCCTGTTGGAATATTTACAGGCGTAGCACAAACGTACCCACCGCCATCTTGCACAAGACAGTAATTGCTTTTTTTAATGGTACAACATTGTGCATGTATTCCCCTCTGCTGCTCAATTTAATTGTCTGCTTCAAGTGTGCTGCGAGCCGTAACGTGCATAAACGCGCACACGCACACTACATACTGCACACTGAAACGCACTGTTGTCTTCGTAGCAGCCTGCGGGCATTTTCATCATCCCCCATCAGGGTTGCTGCCAGTCTGATTTCCCACCATGCCTTGCTGTCGCTGCTGACAATGCTCGCAGGTATTTTGCCAACATGCTTGTTTATTTAACAGTCCAGTTAGGCATATGTGTGTCTGTCTGTTTGTGCGTGAAGTCTGAGTCCTTTCCCTTCTGGCGGGGTGGGGGAACTGTCCGTGACGTATTGCCAGTAGGTTAAGCCGTTTAACCTAATCTTAAAGAGAGAATGCGATTGGTGGACAGCCGAGGAGGGAGGAAGCCTCGCCCAGCTGTCCTGCTGCTCGGTGGTATTTTTTATTTCTCTCTTTTTCCTTGAGGGGGGAATTGTACTGCCCAGGCCAGTGGCATTCTTCAGCCTTGTACCATGGTGATATTGAATGTAGCACATTTACCAAAAAAAGTAAGAAAGTACCTGATTTCAAAGAGGTTTCACATAAGACATATTTTTGCATAAAATCATGAAGCAGAAAAACTAGCAGCATGACAGTTACTATTAACATGACACTACTGAACCAGATTTTATGGACTACTGTGCTTGATCTTTTCAGAAAACAGTCTGTGTGTTTATGCTATTAAACATGGCAAAACTTATTATTATGAGCCTTGGGGAATAACCCCCAATCTATCTCATTTCTTATCGTACTAGAAGTTGATCTGGATATGGGACAGAATGCTGGCATGCATACTAACACAGAGATAGAAAAACAGTAAGACTTTTTAAAACACATCTTTGGATTTTAACTTCCCTAGAGTGTTAGTGTTACAGTGATTTCTGTAGTTGTGTCATACTGCGCATTGCTGTAACTCAAGCTGTGCCTTCTCTGTTGATTTTTGGCCCACTGACCGGAAGTTGAGCAACAAGACACAGCATTTTCTCTGGTATTGAGCCCTTCATATTTTCATGATGAGTTTGACCATGATTTCCTTCACTTCCAGGCATTTTCCTTTTCCAGAAAGGTAAATATTTAAGCCATTTTAGCCAAATTGAAAGTCAAGAAACATCCAGTAAGGGCCAAGTTTTAAAGTAATATATCAAGGCAATAACATCACACTCTTCCTCCATCTGCCTGACAAAGAGCTATGCTGAAAAGATCCCTGCTGGAATTCGTAGCAGGGGACTGAGGGAAGAAACTGAACAGCTTTGAGGTGTTTTTTTTTTTTTTTCCTGTCTTTTCCCCTGTGGAGAGTTCTTATCATCAGTCTCACCCATCTGGTTTCTATCCCTGTTGACGTTAGTCAGAGTGCTGCAGACCAGACCAGGACTAGAGAGGAGAAGTACCTTTCAAACGTCCCCTTACTTCATGCCAATTTTCTTCAAGACGTTTTCTTTTGTTTCATGCATGTGTAGAATATTGAGTTAGGAAAAACCCAATTCTGCCCGTCCAGTAAGATATCTTGATTTTAATTACCGGAAAGCTTGACAAGTCTTGACACTTAATAAATTCTCTTGCAGAGACTGTAGTTTTTGGAGTTGACCAGATCCAACCAGATCAGTCCAATGGCCTTATTTATAGACACCCAAATGTCATCCATCACAACCCCCAGGTATGAATACTACAAATACCATATCCAGTCATTTTTTTTTGGATTTCATAGGTCATTTGCATCAGTGACGCTGTGAGACTCTCTGTAAACCCTCAGCACACCACCACAGATGGTGAGACTATTTTACTTGGCCATGGATTGCAGGGGAAGACAGGATCCGAAAAAAGGGAGACTGAAGGAAAAATATTGGAAGACAAACAAAATAATTAATAGGTAAAATATAATGTATACGTAGACTTTTACATGGTAAAATGGAAAGCTGACATGGATTTTGAGAGAAGCTTTGGCTACAGAGAAACAGCAACAAGAACAGAATAAAGAGAATAAGTCAAGTGAAAATGTATGTAGGTTTCTTAGCTGTAGTCCTCAAGGGTAAAAAAGAGTAAAAACAGAGAGCAGTTACTTTGATATGCAGCATCCCAGTATAGTTGGGCACTGACCTTGCAGCACGAGAGAGTTCTTAGATTAAAAGGAACGAGGAAGGAGGAGGAGAAGAAGTGTTTTTGCTGGATTTCAGTTTTTTTTAAGTTTGTTTTCTGCTGGCTGATGCGTAAAAGTGAGGGTGGGTTTGGCAGGAAAACAGTCTGATGAGTAAACAGGCATGCTGACAGCTTACTGGCAAGTGTCCCTGATAGGCAAAGAGTCTAATTGGAGTCTTGACACCAGACAAGGGATGGAGTGGGTCCAAAGGAGATCCAAAGAAAAAAAAAAGCAAGAGAGATTGAGGCAAGGCTACATCTTCCATAATCTGCCAACGGAGGCTCCTCCAGCCTTGTTTATTGTCAGTAACCACCACAGTCAACCTGCCAGCTGACCATAATGGGTATTTTTATACTTAGTTATGACAAACAACCCCCTAACATACATTTTGTTTCGGGCCACCACCATAATTTTAGTCCAGTTTGCTGTAAAAAAAAAAAAAAAAAAAAAAAAAAAAAGGGCATGAGTCATTTTATGAAAGGTAAACAGAAAGAGGATGCAGTTGCCACAGCTGCAGACAGACCTCTATGTTTTATTGGCTTTTTTTTCTGAGTCTCAGTTGCTGGAAAAATAACCAGTAATTTTGCTTCTCTGTACTGTCCCATCAATAAACATGTGTTGTGTTTTCCTCATTAGCAAACGAGAAACATTGGATTTTAACAGCTGAGGTGTTGCAAGGACACACTGAAAACATACAGTGCAAACAGAAGTGCTGTGTTGTGTTCCTTCTCCCATGTCCGGAGCTATTTTGATGACTTCTTAACTCTCCACTTGTCCTCTGAGAAGTGTTTTTTTGGCATGGATGTTTGGATGATGGTTGCCAGGCTAGAAGTGGATTCCAGCACAGTTCACTGATGGGCAGTGGGTTTTTAACGCTAACTGCTAGACCTACTAGCCTTCTAATTATCTTAAAAAAGAAGAGCCATGTTGGGGTAAGGCCCAAACAGAACAGCTGTGTGAAACTGGACCCTGCCTTTAAGGATGCGACCTTGGCCTTTGCAGGTTGCTTTTACAATCTGGAGTTGGAGCAGGAAATTCGGACTTCAACAGTTTCTTTCAGGCTCTTTTATTGTGTGTCTGCATGTGAGTGCACATGCCAACGGATGTTTCACTGCGAATGCAACAGAGAAAGCATTTAATATGTCTGGGTTTGTAAAACATCATCCCACATCTAGAAAAGACAAAAAATCACGCTCCAAGATACAGTATCTGTCTCTGTGTGTAAGCGAATGTGTACAAGTGTGTGTTTTTGGCTGACTAAGAAAGGCTCATTGATGGAAGCTGCTGAATGAAGTGATTGTGATTTGGAATGAAAGGACCCGAGTCTGGGCTCTGCCGGGCCTAGTCTGCTCTGTTCAGCTGAAAGATTTCAACACACGCATGTACACTGGTTATTTTTAGGCTACCAAACTTTCAAAATGTAAAACTTGTAGAGGAGATTTCCCTGAGGTGCCCTTACTTTCCCTATCCCTTCCCCAGCTAGTGCGACACCGGGCCTATTTTTATTCTCTTGTTTCATTATAAACAAAACCTATATATATCACGTTTGACCTCATCTGGGTGTCCATTTCCTCTGCTGAGACTGTTGCCAAGATCAGAGCAGATCATGAGAACAGGCTGGACTGCTCCATTTTTAAATACCACTTTCATTTAGTAAGCACCGTGTGCTCCACGTTTGCACCGCTGTTTACTGCATGTGTTAACACCAGCGTTGCATGAGGAGGGAGTAGAAACCTTGGCCGAGACTTTAGGAGATCACATTGGAAGACTGCCGTGTTTTGGCCCTGGCTGACGAAGGGGGATTAGAAACTGAGTGGTCGGACTGGAAAACATAAAAGGTGTAATCCCAGATGACAGGAAACTGTACCTCTCACTGAAAGGGAGCCGTTATCCGCCAAGGTTTACACAGTATTTTGAGTCTTCTGTGTCTGTTCCAGCTGGTAAATAATCAGTTCTAGGTGTTTTGTTTCACCTCGTCCCACTTCTCTCTCTCATTTCCTCTCTCTCCACTGAAACTATCCCGTGAGAGTGAAACAATGCTAGTTTAACATAAATCCCCAAAACACTTGATAAGCTTAAATATGGTATGGATTTTACAAACCTACACGTTTCATCTATGAGATTATCAGGCTTTTAAAAGTTCCACTTTCCGTGCTCTCTTTACATATAACTTTGAAATTTGAAGCCTACTTCTGGGTCGACTAAATTCAGTTGATTTGTCCAGCTACTGTGTGTTGTTTTTAGAGCTTTGCTTCAGTGCCCGAAAAGAGCTAAATCTGACCGCGCCTATCGGGTTTTAAGCCGGGTTGGGATCCTGCTTTCCACACCTCTTCATTAAGAGTTCTTTTCACACAAGTTCCACACAGTTTAGGTTAAATTTAGATTTGGACCTTTGTCTCGTGACTGCCAGTTTGCTGTTCGGCGTTTAGGATCACGTTTGCCTCAGACCCGAAGCTGTCAGGTTCACGACAGCTTCGGTGTGTCTTTAATGAAACAAAGAATGTCTGAGCGAAGGTGTTTAATCCTCGCACAACAGCTGTGACAAGAATACAGCGAGCTGTACAGTGACTCATCATGCGCCCGCGAAGGCTTTGTTATTATAACTGGTTTTGATATTTAAAGGTTTCACCACCATTCCCCTCTGCATTCCAGTGTCTTACATTACTTGAATGTGATATGGGATATCTCCCTAATGCATGCACTAGGCTTACCCTAGTTATTGGAGAGGGGTTTGCTGATACTGAAGGAAATTGCTTTTGCCCAAAGCACACTTGGAATTCAGCCTCAGTCTCCTCAAGTTCTTTTGTACAAGATGAACTGCTGGGACCCCTTTCCAAACATTACAGATATCTTATTCTCCTCTTTTTTCTTTTTTTGCTTTCAAATATGTTACATAAAGGGGTTCACAAAAAGAGAGGGAAATAGGTGATAGGTGCTAAGTTTACATCCCTAGCTCTCTCGCCTCCCTACCTTTCACATAAGGTTTTTTTTTTTTTTTTTTTCAAGAGTTGCTTTGAAAACAAATTTAAAGCACAATTTGTCAACAATTTGTGTGAGTATCAGTTTAGGAAACAGAAGTTGTGTTCTGTCCTAATTTTCTTCTTTTCTTCGGTCTTAAAGTCTAAACCTCTACCGGGGGGGGGGGGCTTTGGCACTGTGTGTGTGTCACTACAGACAGTCTGACCACACAGAAACAGATGGACACACACACACACACACACACACACACACACACACACACACACACACACACACACACACACACACACACACACACACACACACGCGATAGCCAGATGGTGACAGACTTGGCTCACACCTTGGCGTTCACTGCTCTGATTCCTCTCTTCCTCGTCTTTCTTCTCAGTGCTGTCTCCAGCCTGTGCTGTCTATTGTGAACTTTATTGCTCTATCCTGTTTTTATCCTGCACAGGCTGTGGGCACTTTGTCCTTTTTTTATATGGCTGAATAAAATTAGAAGAAAAAATGCCTCTTGATATTAGTTGCAGAGACAGTCAGTGATATGTAAAGCTGTTATACAATCATGAATTAACTTTGCACGTAATTTCTTTTACCGTGGCCTTCCTAAGCGACAACAGGCCCCTAACAGATATAAAGTAAGATTATATGTTACATTTTTGACTACAATAAAATAACCCATTTAAGTAACGGACATTCCAAATCACTGAAATAGTTAAACGTTGCTAATGGAGTTCAGTATTTAGCAGTAAGACATGTGTATAAATGCCTAAATAGCCTGGCACCAGACAAATTACAGGAGTTTGAGTTTAAAAAAGACCGGTGTAGGTTTAATACTAGGCATATTTGAAATTCATATATGTGGGTGTTTTGGATCTTTGGAAAACTCTTTTGGAAATATGGAAAAGCATGTAACAACCTTGGTGTTACAATGTGGCAGAAGCACATTAGTCCACGATGGAAATAAGTTATATTCTATGCATATTGCCTTGTGTGAGTTATATTCAATTTATAGTTAGTTTTATTTCATTTCATTTCAAAGTCTTTGTTTCTGCATGTTCAGGGCACAATAAAACCAAACTATAGTCACAATATTTAGCATGATATAATGCACAGAGGCATGTGACCATGCACAGCAACAGTCAACAACACCACCACTTATCTTCTCTGATCTCAGGGTGTACATAGAGTGCAAGTTTTGTCCGCGAGTAAAGCATGAATTCATTTGATGTTTATAGCACAGCTCTCGATCTCAGATCTGTGGATAAAGTCATAATCTGTGTTTTTGCGTGTATGTGCCTGCCAAAGGTAGGAATGCCTGTCTTCATAACTACACATTAACTTGACTAGAGCCTCGTGAGTGAGTCACTGGATGTATAATAGTACGGTGTATCTCTTCAGAAGCTCTGCAGACTGACAGGGTGGTACCATTCAGCTCGAACCACCTTGGAAAATTGTTCTGTGCTAATTTTGGGTTTGCTTTCATGTCTGGTCTGTGTCTAGTTTGGCCCCACTTTTGGTCTTTGTGCTTGCTGGTGGCATCGAAGAAATCCCAAATTCTGGAGAAGAGATTGCTTGATGCCTACATTGCTTCCCGCTGCTGAATGAATCCAGAGAAAACAATGGTATACATGCAAACGTAGCAGCATTGGGTATAGCTACATCATTAAACAGAGCACAGCTGATACTAGTGCATTGGAGCACACTGGCACTTTTCCCGGGGTGTTTTGGTTATATTAGAACACTCCCCAGCTGAGCCTGGGCCTCCAGCTATTCATTAGAACCAAACCTGAAGCCCAGACCTCACATCAGGGTCAAAGGTCAGCAGCTTGTTAAATCTGGGGAGGCTCGTTTGAGAAAATGGCATCAGGATTTTTTGGTGTTCTTGCCTCCACTCACTTGATTTTATCAGCTTCTTTTTTTAAAATTAATTTCCAAGGAAAGGTAGATGACAAATGTGGAAACTTAGTAGATTAAATCACTTCAAAATGACCTTAGACAAAGACTTTGAAGATTCCATTACCAGCATTCCCTCTAATGAGATGCTGTGTGACATTGTGGCGTCTGCATTACTTTTCTGCCCCGCAGTTCCATCTTTACTTAAATCTAATTCGTTTATTTTTCTCCACCTTCCCCTCTCTTTCCTCCAGCAACGTTCCCCGGGCAAGGTGCTGTTTGACCTGGTTTGTGCCCATCTCAACCTGACAGAGGGAGACTACTTTGGACTGGAGTACCAGGACCAGCGGAAGATGACAGTAAGACAAACACACACACACACACACACACACACTTACTTACTCACACAGAGTGGTATTTATTACCATAGGTGATGTTATTCCACTTGTTATTTTTGCAGATTGACAAATGGCAAAAGTTAAATTTTCAGTCATTTTCTTATACTGTCACTATGATTATCTGTCCTGAATTGAAGATCAAATCATTTGCTCTAAAGTACAATAAACATATAATATATTTTTACTCTTACACTCTTGTTAGAGCAGTATTTCTCCAAGAAGCTCTAGCTAGAAAGCCTCATTTTCCTGCCTTGGTATTACTGTGATCTTATTTACAAAATTCAAAGGATAAATAGTAAATACTGTATTACATTTGTCTGCCAGCACAACCAAAACGGAAACTTTTAACAGATTATTTACTTGTTTGTTGTGGAGTGTTGGTTTAAAACCACATGAATCACGCAGATCTACATTTAGCATCTAAGATGTTTTCACAGTACATTGGGAGGATTTTCTTCTCTGTGGTTGGGAAGATCCCCTCCACTTTGCTAAGTGCTTGACGCAAGGTTTCCTTCTCTCTTTCCCACAAGTTAACTTAATCATAAATCACATGGTGCACAATCTGCACTCAAAGGGTGTGATGAGTCACATGTAATGGAAGCACTTGATGTACCAAAAGGGGACTCTGCAAAAATCTCTCTTTTCGCCTTTCTACCTTTCATCTGCATCTGTGTGGCTTTAAGACATCACAGCTTTCTCCGGGACTCAGTTTTTTCCTGCCTATTTCAGGAAGGAGCTGCAGGTTGTGATAATTTGCACACTTGGTGTAAATGCCGGGGGTTGTGTTTGTAGTTTCCAGATGCTACTGTCTCTGGCTGCTGGTGGAGTCTCCATCAGCGTGTGAAAAAGCTAGAAATAATGGAAAACAACAGCTGGAAGAGGACAGCCAGTCTGTAGCTCACAGATCCATTCATCTATCAATATGCACATAAAAATGCTTCGACGTATTCAAACACAGACACACACTGTGCGTGTTGGTGCCTTGGGCATAGGAACAGCTTCAAAGTGGACCAGTGGAACAAATGATGTAATGTTTTCAGCACAGAGGAAGATGCACACGCACAAACCACACGCACATGCACACACACACACACACACACGCTCAAATACATGAAGCTATACACCAAAGTAGATGTTGATAGATACAAAGCTGAAGAAACCAGAGCTGAACTATGACTGAACTAAACTATTTTATTTGCCTTTTATTATAAGGGTTTAAAGACCGTTTTCATGTTTACACCAACCAATATAAATCAAACCAGACGATTTTAATAGCAATAATAATTGGTATTGATATACCATTTGATGTACACATAAACTAGGCTTACACAGTTACAGCTAGAAAGATTTTTCCACATGTTGTGGTTGTAGCAATCCCTCAGTATTCCACAATTAATATTTGTGGAAGTTGCCCAACGGTTAGCGGCTGAACTACTGCCTTAAACCAACCTTTTACAGAGAGACCACTGCACTGTAGTGAAAAAATCCAGTGAGAACATCAGTCTTTGAGACACCATAATGACAGTAAAGTTGGTCTCTTGTTCTCCACAGGTGTGGCTGGATCTCCTGAAGCCGACACTGAAACAGATCCGACGTAAGTAGCTCGCAGACGCTGGCTCATCTTTCAGCCTTCAGATGCCTGCACAGAAATGACCAAGAGTATGAAACTGCAATTGGAAACAAGTCGCACCATCTCATGAAAACGTATGGTGTCACAAATGTAAAGTTAGATTGTGGTCCTTGCTGGATTTCGTAATTCAACATCACTGAGTGATCGTTTTCAAAACAGATAAAAAGTCTTGAATTTGAGGGTCTCTGCAGTGAGAACAGCCAGTCATGCTGGAGTTTATAGGAGAATATACAACACAACAGTGGTGTTAAAATGATTTCTGTCTGCCTCTTTTCTGTATCTTTACTTCTCTGTTCCCGCCCCTTCCTTCTTAACCATATCTCATTATTTCCCTCCTCCAGGGCCTAAAAACACCATCCTTCGTTTTGTGGTGAAGTTCTTCCCTCCTGACCACACACAGCTCATGGAGGAGCTGACTCGGTACGTCTCTCGAAACAGAAACCACACCTTTCTGAGGAAGAACTTCTTAAGTTAAAAATCATGTTGTTTTGCTATTGGTTTTTTCTTTCTGGCCAGAGAATTGTCAATCCTTCAGGAGGATTTTAAGTACTGTTTATGGTTTGCATCTGTATCTGAACATAAAGCAGAGGCCTTGTCACAGTATGTTCACATTTTATTTTATGTTTTTTGTTGTTCTTGGGCCTCCTTTTACCATTTATTACACATTTATATCCACATGCCACAACATCTAACAAGTTTTTTTTTCTTTTTCTTTTTTTTTTTTTTTTTTTTTTTTTGGGTTCTTTTCTGGATCCAAAAAAGAAATTCTAGTTATCTGGGAACCAGGCTCATGAAAATATTTGATGTTCCAAACCAGTTAAAAGACGATGAATGCTTTGACTTCTTTTTGGAAACAAGCTGTTTTACTGTAAAAAGACTGATGTTACTCTGGTAGACATATTTTAATCTTAAAGTGATCTCAGACAGCCAGGTTTATCTATAGAAGGAGGAAGAAGATTAGATTATATAGGCCAAATTTTCACATTCCCACCTATTGCCCACAGTTCTTTTAACCCACTTGTTTAGAAAATGTAATCTATCATCAACCATCTTGACTGCCCTTTGTTTTGTTTAGTCTAACTTAGCTCATCAGAGTCAACTGCTTTGTTTGTTTAAGCCAATTCAGTACCTCTTCAGGACAGCACCGTTCTCCAACACATAACCGAAACATAGGAGAATGATTTTTCCCACAGTGCCCTGGTCCCCTCAAACTGCCCAGCTGGATTTACTCACGATGAGATAAGACGAGAGAAATCTTTCACCGATTTCTTTACTAAAACAGCGCGAGTTTGTTTGGCTGCACTGTAAACAGACACGCCAGCTCCTCCTGTGTTGTATTTCTGACAGAGTAGCTGCTCAGCCAGTGTTTACTGTGGTATCAAACCACATTTGCCGTTACCACCAGTAACCACAAATATTGCCACAGCAACCAGGACTTCAATCTTAAGTATTATAACTTTAATTTAACAACAGAATATCATGACCAGTTCAGAATGCTGTTGATATTTTCCATTGGGCTTGATTGACCTCTCGGCTGGTCAGTTTATTCCACTGATCTCATATTGTATTGTAGTGTGCCAGCTGACTCCAGCATTAAACAGGAAGTGGGCACACAGCCTTTTTTTTTCATCCTTTGTTTGGCTCTCGCAGTGTTTTACTGTTGTCAGTGTTTCCTTTGATGTCTAACGTGGGCACACTGAGACCAAATATGTAGATAGACAGACGGAGGACAGATCAGGTTGTCATTAGCCCTTAATTAAAATGGGACACTGGCCAATGACTGTTGCTCCAGTATGATGGAGGTTAGGTGTAATGTAGATAAACGGAGAGAGATTTCAAAGACAAATCATTGTATTTTACTGCTTATTCTTTCTCATGCTGCTAATATATTACAATAGCACTCTAATCTCTGAACATAGCAAGGTTGCATTCTGCATAACAGAGTATCTTTACGAGTTTGAACTGGTATTTCCTCATTAAATTACTAGCAGCTAATCAAACTGTTAAAAAAATGGTTGAATTGGATATCACATGAAAAGCTTCTGTGGACCATTTATCGCACACATGCGCACATGGATTCCCTCTGAATGTGTACCTCAGGCAGCCAGTTCACTATCGCCCTTACACAGTGGTTAGAGAGTTGGTGAATCAGCCAGGCGCTGTGTTTAAAAGCACTCATATGGGAAAAATTTCAATTAGTCCTGGTGAATTTTATCCTTTTCGCTCAAAGATGGTGTCTGTTCTTTCATTCTTTCCTTCATTGCCGCCCAAAAATATGCAACAAACCCTCAAAAAAAAAACACTGAAAAGTACAAATTATTAGCAGACAGAACCAATTGAGCGTGTCTGTGTTGAATCGGTATATTATTCTCTTCTAGCTGATAGTAGGTTTTTAAGCCAGCTGTCTCAACGCACTAACACGCACCGCTCTCTGTCTTTCTCTGCCGTTTCTTTATTAAAATGCGGCATCATCCCCCTGGCAATATGTACGTGTGTGTGTGTGTGTGTGTGTGTCAGTGTGCAGGGCATGTTACACGTAGCAGACTGTATAATGATTAACAGTAAAGGGCATTGTCTCAATTAGGGATTAGTTTGAAGTCAGTAGACGCAATGTATCCGCAGTGTGTGTGTGTGTGTTTGAGTGTGCATAATGCCAAGATTTTCATGGTAATGGAATTGCTTTTAACATTGTAAGCTGTTAAGTTTATAGAGGGTGCATTAACCTAATAACTTGCTTCCCTTCTTTTCATCCCCCTCACACTCTTCCATGTTTCACTGTCTTTCAATCTCTCTTTATCTCCTGTGTCCGTTTTTCTTTCTCCAGGTATCTTTTTGCCCTGCAGATTAAACGCGACCTTGCCTGTGGTCGTCTGATCTGTAACGACACCAGCGCTGCCCTCATGGTCTCCCACATCATTCAGTGTAAGTGCAACACACACACAGGTGCACGCGCACAACTGCTGTGTGGCAGGAGTTGTAAACAACAAGTCCCTCTCAGATACGCATCACGTTATTTAAATGTGATGGCAAAATGGCCCGAGTGCTTCACTTATGTGGAGGACTGACCGTAAATCAGCAAAGCCTAGATATGGGATATTCAAGCAGCTGTTACCGTGACCCGATATGTACTGAATAAATGACAAAAAGTGCGTCATTTTAATACAAAGCTGTCTCTCTCAGTATTTAACAATGAATCGGAAGAAGATCTCACAGTTGGGATCTTTTGTTGGGATTCGGCTCCAGCAGGGCAGATGCTTGCCAGCATGAGACCATTGCCCTCCTGCCACTCTGTCTTTACTCCACAGTCTTGTCAGCTACATAAATCATCAGTATTCCCTTTTACGTTTGAAACCAGTGACTTTACGCATGATATTTGAATGAAATGAACACTGTACGCGTGCTCCTCCTCAGCGTGCAGCCTTCCATTTGTATTTGCACCACCGCCCCGCGCACCTGCTGGTTAAGCCGCCTGCGTTCGTCTCAGGGACCATTGCTATTCAGCACCGTATGTGGAGGATATAGAATTTACGGATTCGATTCAGTCTCACTGACGAGTGGGCCACAGCACAGCATGCTTAAGGAATATCACTGGGTTGCCGCGGTAACCTTCAGTGCTGGTGTGCGTGTGCTGGTGGTACAGTATGAGGGGTTATTATTGCTGGTGCTGAACAGATGGAGATGCACGCATCAGCGCACTTGATCTGATCTACAGTAGAATAGATTGAGATAGTGTGTGTGTATATAGGATTAAAATGAACAAAATGAATAATAAATCATAGAAGTTATACAATATACAATTCCACAATGTATATTTTCTTTATTTTGTAATGGCTGTCTGTTTCTTGCTCAATCCCTCCTTAAAACTCCTTGGCCTCCTTTTCCTCAACAATCCGCGTCTTTATTTAATCTTCTCTTAACCTCGTCCTTCACCCACTTCCCCATCTCACCCCAATCCTCTCTTCATTTTCACTCCAAATAAATATTGAAATCTCACGCTTCTGCCACCTCTCCTCCCCCCTCCCGCCCGGTCCACCAGCGGAGATAGGAGACTTTGACGAGACCCAGAGCTGGCAGCATCTCCTCCACAATAAGTACCTGCCCGACCAGGACGCCATCAGGGACAAGATCACTGACTGCCACCGCAAGCATGTGTGAGTTATTGCATGCATTTCTGCACAGAAGCTGCTGTGTTTTCAGTACGCTGTTGAAACTGCACGTGTACAGTGGAAAACATTGAAATGGACTTACATATAAAATATTCAGTGCTTACGTATACACTAATCAGGGCTGCTTTAGTCTATAAAATGTCTGCAAAATGCATACAGGCTTCAAAATCCAAGGTTATTACTATCACACTTTTTCAGCTCTAATAGTAATATACCATTATACATTCTGTAGAATTGCTCAGTGCAGTGATTGTGCACATATTATATCCCACATATTATATCTATGAGGCTTAGATGTACTTGTAAATGTAAGGAAATTTGCTCAATAATGATAAACATGTACTGCACTGATTTACACATTACCTTAGCGTTAATACCAAGGATGAACTAATAATTTAGGTCATTCTAACAGTTACGGGAGCAGCCCTATTTACCTGGAAATAGCTGGTCAAGATTGTCCCTGCCTGGAAAACAATACTGACCTGAGCTTAGTCTGACTGGGGATCAGTTTCTTGGCAGGATTAAAGATTGAAGGTGCCAGGACACATTGTTTTTTACACACACACACACACACACACACACACACACACACACACACACACACACACACACACAGAGCACATGTACTTTCACAGTAGAGATATTTATCTGTTTATTAAAAGCACTTTCAAACAGACACACATACCCATTACACAGTTACACCCAACCTGTACGTTTCTCTCCTGCAGAGATGTTTATCTCTTAAACCACAACGGCTCACACACACACTCGTGCACATGCACACTCTTAGCCACTTCTGTGGGGGAGAGATTAACTGCAAACGTACTACTGGCCCTCCCTCTATGCCACTGGGACCACACACAAACACACACACACGCACACACACAAAGACACACACAACGACACACACATCTCCTCTCATTTACACCGAAGCTGTGTTTCCTCGTCGCTTTTTGCAAATCAACGACAAATGCATTTTCTTGTTTTCTGGAAATGTAAATTCCCCTGAAACCCTACCAACCACAGATAGGAGCTGAAAACCAAACCTCCGACTTGTTGATTATTTTTCATGGTCACACTCTGCACCACACACCCTTTCTCTCTCTGTGGGCTCCTGCTCTCCCACTCCCTTCCTTTCTCTCCTCTTGTCCCTTGACCTCCCCTTGCCAACGCAGGAAGGAAGTGGCTACTTCAGCAGCTTATACAGGAAACAGGAAGCTATTTTCAGATTTTGTGAGGAAACAAACTTCTTTTGCGGCAGCTTTCTTTCCGGCCACAGGGGGCACCGCCATCTGATCCTGTGGTGTATTTTTAAGACTGTTTGTTGTTTCTACATTTGCAATCTATCTGGAATAGAAACCTGGAATGGGTCATGTCTAGCATCCGGTACATACAGTACAAACAATGGCACACGACCACTTGGTGAAGGATATTGATTAGCCCTAGATGTTGACAAATTATTCAGGAAAGTGTGCTAAAAATCCCTCTGGTTGTTGCCATGGTAACAATGCCCGGCGCTATGAGCGAGTTAAGTGTATGGAGAAGCTTACTCTACAAACTAACGGCTTCAGCATGAGAAAGAGTAAGATGAGCTGCTGATTGATTAATATGTTGACTGATGGATAATTACTGGATCGATTGATCACTCTCCTCCACAGCGGGCAGACTCCAGCGGAGTCCGACTACCAGCTGCTGGAAATCGCTCGGCGGTTGGAGATGTACGGTGTTCGTCTGCACCCAGCCAAGGACAGAGAGGGAACTAAGCTCAGCCTGGCCGTGGCACACACGGGGGTGCTGGTTTTCCAGGTAAAACCTTTGATTACCGGGTCCGTACTTATCAAATTTGTAAGAGTCCCACATAAGAAAGAGACAACCTAGGAGTAAGAAAGTTCTTCGCTGAGTGTGAAAAATCAGACAAATTTATAAAGCAACTTACCCCTACTTACAGCAAAGTGTGTTTTGTTACACAAGCCTCAAATACAATACATTAATAAACACTTACATCTGCTTACAACTACATTGTAGTCTGTTATAAACCATTTAGTAAAAGTTTATATACTGCTTAGAAATGCTAACTGGGGGGTTAAGGTAAAGTGTTTCCATAAATATATAAAAATTGATTCAATAATAGGAAACTGGCAGAAGTGGAAACAGAAAGAAAACTAAAATTGGTCAGGAAAGAAATTCTCAAAGAAAACCTATAATAAAAATAATTTTAGTACCACATTGACATGCATTGCCTGCATGTTTAAGTAAAGACAATTCTGCATTATACATATTGCTTCATTCCAAAACATGGTGGAAAAAAAAAAATTGATAAGAATCTTTTAGTTTGAGGTTGTTGCAGAGAAAAGTACAAGGCTCCAAATTTAGTTTTGAACAGACTGGTATGAGCTGTAGATAGTTTCTGAAAAAGGGAGATACATTATATAGGAATATTGTGATCTGCTCAAGTCATGGTGGGAGGTTTTCTTGAGTGAATACAGAAACTGAGACAAAGTCATAGCGAGCTATTCAACTGCATGTTCGAGCATTAATATGGTTGCTGCGGCACAGCTTCAGTCAGCCTTTCACGGTTTAATGAAGGCCATGCCTCGTTTCAAAAGCTTTCTGGCACCTTTCTGTATTATGTTTGGAATCAAAGAGATGATGCACCCTCTTTTGACCGGACAGACCCCAATTACGTTTACTCTGCACTATTTCTGATTTTTCTCACAAGTTTTCAGACAGTGCTGGGATCTTGAAAATTTAGCTGATGTGACAACTTGGTTAATTGGCCCTTGAGGTTTTGTCGTAAGCCTCCACCCATCTTAGCAGGGAGGGAGAATTCACTGAATAGTAGTTTCTGCTTGTGCTTAGTGTGTTATTTATCCAAAATGGGACAGTATGTAGATGTGTCCAGGAAGTAGATCCATTTTATTTGTCTTTGATTTCTAAGAATAACATACTTTACATTTTTGGGCATGGAGGATATGTTATTGTATACTTAGAAGCTGTCAAAATGAGTCAAGCTGAAACAGTGTATTTTGGGGAAAATTAAATAACCATACTAAAAAAGGGATTTTTTCCCATCGAAATTCATTCTCTTATCTTTTCCCTTGTTAGATAATGGTTTTCTCATGAATATCAGTCAGCTTCTCATAATATCATCTCCTTTTATTTAGGGGTACACAAAGATCAATGCCTTCAACTGGTCCAAGATTCGCAAGCTCAGCTTCAAACGCAAAAGGTTCCTAATCAAGCTGAGAGCAGATCCCGCTGTAAGTCTATATGGCACTTTTCCTTTCTGACTTTCCTTAATTTTTTGCCCTTTTTCTATTTCTTCTGTTCCTTTTCTCTGTACCTCCCTTCCCTCTTCCTTCTTTTCTTCCTTCTAACATTACATGGTAATCCAGACATCTGCCCTGTGTCTTTTCTTCCCTCCATCCATACTCATATCTGCCTGCGCGTCTTCCAGCAAAATGCCCACCACGACACGCTAGAGTTTGCCATGGCCAGCAGGGATTGCTGCAAGGTCTTCTGGAAGATCTGCGTGGAGTATCACGCCTTCTTCCGGCTCTTCGAGGAGCCTAAGCCCAAACCCAAGCCCATCCTCTTCACCAGAGGATCCTCATTCCGGTTCAGGTCAGGAGTGGATGGAAAGGGAGGAGAGGAAGCTATTATACGTTTGGATTTTTGTCTTTTATTTTGTTTTTCCATCACCTGCTTTTCTCTCTTTGCACTCGCAGTGGTCGAACTCAGAAGCAGATCATCGATTATGTGAAAGACTCTGAGCTCAAGAAAGTTCCATTTGAAAGGTGAAGCTCCCTCCTTTGTTAGATTACTCCGACAACAGAAGCATCATTGCATGAAACAGACCCAACCCACCCAGCATCCATCACATTGCAACAAATCCACAGATATTACTGCTGTAGCAGTAATACAAGCCAGTAATCAAATTTCTCTGTTTGCTGATTAGTTGCATATGGTTTGACTTCATCTGTCCCCTTTACTCTTTTCAGGAAGCACAGTAAGATTCTGTCCAACAGCAGCATGTCCCCTCAGTCTTCTTCTCTCAGATCACAAGTGCCAAAAGAGGTACTACGCAATTTAACAACAACAGACACTGACCTTTATTCACTGATAGCCTATTTTATTGCATTTTATCCTGTCTCTTTTATGTCCTTGAAAAGGTTGTACACATTTACAGGCTCTTTGTGTCTGGTTTTATTACTCCTCTCTATCTCTCTGTTTAAATCTGGAGCTGCTCTGTGACCAAAAGTACAAAACTGTTTTTATCCCGAGCAGCTGCTGGGAGTGTGTGCGTGTGCGTGCGTGCGTGCGTGCTTTCTCTTAGGCTGTTCCTGTAAATAACAAATGATTCCATATCTGTAATTCAGTTTAAGAGACCAGATAATTACATTATTTTTTTTTAAAAAGCTTCGCCTTCATTCTTTCCTTTGCTCCACTTTAACCCATCAAGCCCTTTTCTCCCCATACTCTGTCTTCTTCTTCCCTTCCTCATTTGCAGAGTGCCATGTCTGTCCCGTTGGCAGACCAGCCTGACTCAGCCAGATTGGGCCATCCAGCTGAATCTAATGGTTCAGAGGAGCCGCCACCGCTGACAGGCCCGGCCAACGGTTTCCAAGACATACCGGCAGCGCCCAGCTCAGACCCGATTCAGCCCAGACAGAACCACCACGGCACTGGATCAGTAATGGACCAGCAGCTCCTCAACCCAGGTCCATCCTGCAGGGCAAACAAAGGCAGCAGCTCTTCTATTCCTTACATAGACTGCAGCGACATAGACAGTGAATGTGATGTGACAAAGTACAACAGGGCTACCAGGGGCCACAGCAATGCAAATGACAGCAATGAGGATGAGCCTATTGCGTATAATAACAGGCATGGGGGTAGCAGTCGCAATGGGGGGCAAACTGGGAGTCTGTTTGGGGTTGTAAATGGGTTTTACCACACCAATCACCAGGGGCTGATGCAGCAGCTTCAACAGCAGGGCATGCTTTTTAACAGAAACAATATAGATCAGTCTCCAGTGTCTAACAAGTTTAGTCTGAGTCACGAGCTAACAGATGATGAAATTTTGTCGAATGGAGGTTCGTTTCACGGCCGTCTCCCACTCCACAGCACGCTGTTGGATGAGATCTTTCATGGTCGAGACAAGCGAGGCGCTGCGATAGGTCGACCGTTAGGAACTGGGGCGCGCAGCCAGTGCTCCAGCCCGGTGATCAGCAGCTTCCACCACCGCACGAACTCGCTCAGTCACGCCGAGATGACAAACGGCCACGGTCAGCCGCGCTCAGGCCCGCGCTGGGATGACGGCGGACATTATTTCAGTAAACGCCCCGGAGCGGCCCCTGGGGAAACTCCCACTGTCCCGTCGTCATCCCACCCGCCAAACCACTACGGCAGCTACTCCCCGATCACCTCAAACCGCACACCACCACATTTGGCCAAACCTTATAGTAACAACAACATGAGGAACCGCTCTGATACTGATCCATTCATTCTTAGCCAGCTGACATCTACTCCAGTCCACCACCGTGACCCTCATCGTCCCGGGCTTCAGGCACAAGCCCCTTGTTCTGCCCCGATGGAGCGAAGAATGATCATAACTAACGGCAATCACGCAGGAAACCTCATGGTTTCAGGTCAGGCACGATCCAGTACGGTGCAGCGGTTGTTTGGCCGTCAGGGAAAACCCAACAACCACAACAATCTAAAACAGCCGGTACAGATGATCGACGGGTCCACCAGCAGTGGCACTGACACCAGTGACACAGAGTCGGACACTGGTAGCAGCGCGTACAGCCAGCCGCTAATGTACGGCAACCCCGCTGCCGTCAGCTCCCTGAATTCGGTTAACTCGAACGGCGTGAACTCGTCCCCGCTGCCTCGCAGCAAGTTCTCCTTCGGCAGTCTGCAGCTGGAGGAGGGGGAAGACGGTGGGGGACCGGAGGAAGGTGGTTACCACTTTAATGAGGAAGATATAGGCAGTCGAGTGTTTAGCTGTTGAGAGGGACCGGTATAAGAAGCCTCGAATTAGCCATTATTATGCACAATAAATATAATCTTGTTATGTAGGAATTGTAATATCTTAATTTAGTATATTACAAATAAATGACTATGTAAAGCTGGTTTTATCCTTGTAGAGAATTTTCAAAAATCTATCACCCAGCTACATTTATGAAGACTGAAAACCATTCCATCAGTGTTTGAATATTGAAATAGAAGTAGTTCTGGTTTCCGTTTTTACGCTCGTTAAGCTTTGGTACACCTTTAGAACAAAACATTTCGAGCAAAGGCTCCGGCATATTTTTGGAATGTAATATATTTTGTGGGCTCTTTAACTGTGAATAGGAACACCTGCCTGGCTTTTAGATGAAGCATCAAAACGTCCATTGCTTCTAAACCCCCCACAATTTTTTGTATTGAATTTTGTATGCAAGCTCCTTAGCACACTGCTGACCTTAGTCTAATTTACACATAGTAAAAACCTTTTGCTGGCTTTTTGTCAAACGGAGAGTCATTTTAAAATCCTCCGGGCAATTTTGCCAGCTCTTTCTAATATTTGAAGGAAAACCTTCCTTACAGCGTGCCATAATTTAAAAACTGTATAGTGATATGTGCAGGTGAATAATACAGATTTTGTAGGGAAGTTAGGACATTGTCATAGAAATATAAAGGAAAACCTTCATGTGTAGAATTGTAGTTTTTGTGAGGAAGAATTTTCTACAACTCTTGCTCTCAGTAACCATTTGATAGCATTGATATAATCCATGTCAGTCTGTTCCTTTTAGGAGAAATTAGGATTCCGCTGATTGTAGCTCACCTTTTGTAAATGAGAAAAAAAAACAAGGTTTGTTGTCGAGATATTAAGGTGGTGAAGCAAGAGATAAATTGATTCCCGGGTGGCGTTGATTTTGGGTGAAATGCGACGCTTGATAGCTTGTCCTGAAAGCTGATGAGTTGACCAGGATCCGCTGCCTTGCTGTGTAATTATACCTGAACAGGACTCTTGTTTGTAGTAGTGATGTTTGTAGCTCCCTAATGTAGCATTTTCTCTAAAAATCAAACTTTTATAATTATTTGACTGTTGTCTTGTGCAATAGAAGGGCTTTAAGATAATAGCTGGAGTTCATAAAGGGATTTCAATGAGAAGAATTGAAGTTTAAAGGGGAACGGATGTTATATAAAGTTTGTGAAGCAGTATGTGATTGCTTGGACTGTGTCAGACCACAACGATGACGCAAATCGTGAGATACTCCCCTTTAATTGTACAGTATATTTGAATGTTCTTGGTAGAGAATGGATTATATAGAATAATACACTTGACTTGTAGAAAAATGTCTTTAATGTGTAAGCTATTGGGATCTGTTGGAGGAGGATTGCTGTAGCTAATGTCAGTCTGCCTTCTTATTCGGTTTTGGCCGAGCTGAAATCCTTTTCTTCGGAGCACTTTTTCATTTTTTCATTTGATTTCTGTCTATGGGTCTCTTGTGGGCAACTTGCACTGCAATTTGGATGTTTGTGGTAGAAACCTTTGTAGTAATTCTCTTTTGTATTTACAATTAGTGGAAGACCAAGAATTTGAATAGATTTGTAAGATAAAACGTTAGGGAAATGAAGAACATGACCCTAACCTCTGTGTCCACATTTCTACTGAAGATGCATTATCTGCGCTACTTCTGTTGGTTGGTCATGGGTTGTTTTTTTTTTTGTTTTTTTTTTTCCCAGTCTTCATTTTTTTTTATATCATTCTCCTTCCTTTCTTTCACGGTTTTACACACACGATAAGCAAAATCAAACCTGCCAACTGTCGTCCTTAAACCTGCGACCATCCCTAGCTGTCCGCTTTGCTTGGCTTGGCCCTTGGCATGCACTACAACCACACAACAACAACAAAAAAAGGGTAGCTCACTGTTATCTTTCGCTTTCTTTGGTTGCTGTTTTCTCTTCTGTTTCAAGGCTTTATCGAAGGAGTGCTGGCCTCCCATCCCCATCACTGTCATTTGCTGGCTGTCTGCTCACTACAAACACACACGCTTTTTTTTTTTCTTTTCACTGCAGTACTGAATTGGGTGAAACTTCGGTGATTTTAAGTTGATAAAAGGAAACCGGTGCGCCTCTCTTGCACTGAACTTTGGTTGGGTGCTCTGCCTCAAAAAAAACAAACAGCAATGTCTGTATTTCCCACAAAGTTTCCCAATAGCCCAGAAGGAACAAAACATTGTCAGCGTTTTTGATTATAAATAAAATTCACTCAAAAAATTAATACATGAGGGGATTCGTTTGCTGTTTTTAGTAATTTTGGTGACATGGCTCAAGTGACGTCGGTCGGTCAAAAAGTCTCAACTATTATTGGATGGATTGCCATGAAATTTGGTACACATGTCCGTGTTTCCCTCAGGATGAATCGCACAAACCTCGGGGATCCAACATTTCCTCTAGCGCCACCATCAGGTCAAAATCTTAACTTCACCAATACATTGGTTTATGACCAAATACCTGCTAAGCTAATGACATTCCCATCAGCTTCAGCTACCGTTTGTGTTTAGTTCTAATTAGCAAACGTTAGCATGCTAGCTGGAAGAACCGCTATCACCTTTTTCCTGACTTTGTTTTTGGGAAATACAGACATTTCAGTGAATTAGGGCTGATTATTTATTCGGTAATTTCATACTAGCAGTACAAATACTGTTTACAATTAGCATACATACTTTTCTGAATTTTGTTCTGCTTTGGAACTAAGGGTGCTTATGAATTTCTGACTCACAGTGCAAAAAAACCTAATTCCGAATTGTGCATATTCAGAATTAGCACCGAATTCAGGAAACTGTATTAGAAACTTTTGCTCTAAAACACTGGGGTTCAGGCTACAAGGTGACTTAACTTGGACAAAATGTCATCAAGATTTTATCATTTTTTTTATCAACAACCTTCTCTTTCCTCAGAGCTACTGAGACAAATGTTCATGTTTTGTAAACGCACTGTTTTTAGCATGTTTCTGGGGGGGTGCTCCTCAACACTGTTTGTCTCACCATTTTCTTTTCTTTACTCTGAATGCATGTTAACCAGGCAAGCAAAGTCCCTGCTCTTCTGTCAATGTGCTCTGCTTTTGCTCACTTTGGCACTCTGTGTGTCTGTCATGGGGCTCGAAATGGTTCCAAATGTTTGAGAGGCTTAAGGTGCAGTACAGCAAAAAAAAATGGGTAGGTTTACATTTTTCCTCCTCTTCACTTCTCCTGAGATACTACAGTTTTCATGCCTTTCTCTTATTACACCCTCATGATTAATTCACTGCACCCAGTCTTTTTTAAATATTTAGAAACCATTTGTGTTTTGCCCTGGGTTTCCTCACTGTGCACAAGTAAAAAAACAGGGCTGACTCAACTCCAGTGCTCTTATAACAGAGAGTGAGAGGGCGAAGGTAGACAGACACAAGTAAAGTTAAGCTATATGCAAATGTAAGTGCAAAAAAAAAAAAAAAAAGATATCTTTGAGAGACAAGGCATTATTTTGCAAGGTGTGAAAGTCTGAGTATTGTCAGAAGATGGACACACACACACACATACACATGTACTTGAATACTGGAGTTGAGTTCACCTTATCTTCCCTTTCACTGCTTATCACCAAGTAGCACTTGCAGCAAGTCACTTCCATTGAGGCTTTTTTGTAATTTTAATGTACTGTACATACATTAACGGACAGAATGTGATTTTTTTTTTTTTTTTGTATTGTAATTTGTATGTTAATTGAGTTAATCAGAGCCAAATTTACTAGATTTACTTTAAACGTTAAAGTAAAATGATTGTAGTTTCTTCTGCGATATACACACTGTGATGATGTGATATTGGGCTGCTTAAAGGAATAGTTGGACATTTTGGGAAACGTGCAAATTGGATTTCTTACCAGACGAGAAGATTGGTACCACTCGCGTGTCTGTGCAGTAATTTTAAAGCTACATCAAGAAGCTGGTTTGCGTAGCTTAGCATAAAGAGTGGAAACAGCTGAACAGCCAGGCTGGTTCTGTCTGAAGTTAACAAAAGCCGCTTCCTAGCACCTCTACAGCTACCTAATTAACATGTGGTACCTAGTTTGTTTTATCTGCAAAGAAAAAAACAAAGTGTAAAAATGACTCGGTGTGATTGTACAGGGATTTTGTTACCTTTGGATAGAGCCAGGCTAGCTGTTTACCCCCCGTTTCCAGTCTTTATGCTAGGCTAAGCTAAGCTAACTAGCTGTTGGTTGTAGCTTCATACTTACCCTACAGACATGAGAGTGGTATCAATCTTTGATCATCTAGCTCTCAACAAGAAACTCAACAAGCATATTCCCCAAAATTTCAAACTACTCTCTTTAAATTAGATTGTTAACGTGGTATACATTGGCGTTTTAGCATTACATCTGTGCTTCTCTTTCTGTTTACATAATACAATTTTTACTGACTGACTGGCTTCTTTTGAGGGAATAAACCGGCTTTGTGGCTCTTCTTCTTATTTTGCGATTTGCAGATTGGTGGCACTTTCAGTTTGCATTTTCCGTAATTTCCTGATTTCCAATGGTGTGTGCCAAGGCTGTGACACACAGTGTTTGTTCAGTGACAGGCTTTAGAGCATAAAATCATAATACTGAACACGCAGAGGTAAAACTGCTGCCAATTTAGCTGAAGAACTGCCAAAAAGTCTTTATATTCCCTCACGAAAGAAAGGCATGGATATGATCCATTTCTCCCTTAACGCACACTGACTGTATGGCCTGAAGACACACTGACTCACTGGTTTTCTGTCACTCTTGTAACACTTTGTATTCCTGCACACCTGTTCTTTTTGATTTTCATCACAAAACTCCTACTGGATTTTTTTTTTTTTTTTTTTTCCTTCTGACTTCTCTGAGGTTCCTTTACCATTCATCTCTCTTTTTAACACTGTAACTGATTGTGTTGCACTAGTGTCAATAAAAAACAACCTTGTATGTTCGAAGAAAAGGGACTCCAGAATTTTCTGTAGAGGGGAACCAGTCTCCAACTATCCCCGCCCCGCCCCTCACACACACACCCACCCACATACCCCTCAACCTGCCTGAATTGTGAACCCTTCCCACGTCTTGTGTTGTGGTAGCTAGACTGTAGAGTAATGTTTTTTTTTGGTGTTTTTTTTTTTTTTTCGTTTTCTAGCTTCTGTTAACTCGTTGTTTCCCCAGTGCTTTTTTTTTTCGTAGTTTTAGTTTTTTTTTTTGTTTGGGTGGTGGTTTTTTATTTTTTCAAGTCTGAATCTGCACTCAGTGGTTGCCATGGTTTTACCCATGATCCAGTTTGGTGTATAACAGTGGACTCTTTGGAAACTTTGCACCGGGGCAAGTATACAGTCACAACTTAGTACCATGTAGTAAACCTCTGTAGTGACTCTAGCTATAGTGAAAAGTGATTTTTTTTATTCTTCTGTCCAGATGATAACATTTCTCCAAAAAGCTGCAGGAGTTGATTTCAACTATTGTCGGACCAGACTCCTATTAAAAAAACAGATGATTTTAGGCGTCAAAACTAGCCAAACTATCTCATAGCTATAGAAGATCTTATGAGAATACTGCATTATATTTTTGTGGAAAGACTGAAAACTGATTATGTTTTTGCTTTGGACTGTTCCTAAGACAAAAACAAGACATTTTAAAACGAGCGGATTGAAAAAAAAAATCAGTAACTAGTTCTGATAATCGAATAATCCTTTCAGTTATTTTTCTAGCAAAAAAAAAAAAAAAAAAAAAAAAAAAAATTCCAATGCTCTCCAATCTGAATTTATTTTTTTACTATTTTTTCATATATGTGAGTTTGGCTTTGGACTGTTGGTCGGACAAAACAAGACATTTAAATACATCATCTTGGACTTTGTGGAAACTGAGATAGACATGTTTCCTTTTTCTGACATTTTTTTAAAAAAAACATTAAAATTTTTTAAAAAAAAAAAACTGATTATAACCGATCATGAAAGTAATCGTTTGTTGACGGCTTTTTAATATGCACGACTGTATTTTTTTTGTCTTTTTACTTGCCCTTATAATGCACAGATATGACCCTTATTAAAAGTCTTGCAAATAAACTGACTTGTATAATCCATAGCTCCTTACTAACTATCTGCTTAACATTTACTGTTATTTTTTCCATCTTTCTGTCCAATTTTACTGTTTTTAACCATATTTTAGGTGAGGATCCAAATAGAGAAACAAAGTAGATGTAGCCTTGCTCAGAGTTAAGGGATCAGAGCATTTTTGTCATGTGGCAACCTGCTGGAACATAACAGCTGCTCATTTTGGGTCCATGACTCATAGTTTAAGATTGATTGCGTAGGACTGTCTAACCTTGAAATTCATTGCCATGCTGGGCGGTTACATTTAGAGGAATTACTGGGAGAACATGTTCAAGTCCTGAGCTTCTAAAATGCTGAAAATAGAAAAACAGTAGGGTGAATCTAGAAACCTTCTCCTCCACTGAGAAGTGTTTGAGGAAAGAATGAAAATGCCACTGTACGAACTTAATGATAAGAAAGATTAATACACAGTGGCAGTGAATTTCATGAAAGTAGCTGAACAGCTTTTATATTGTAGGTATAGAATCTGCCCTAACACCATCCCTTATCCTCTCCTGCCATCTTCTCCCTTATCTCACTCTTTGTTCTACTCCTGTTCCCATCTCCGTCCCCATTTCCATTTTCCTATTTTCCTCTCCTCCCCCAGGAAGTCCCGGTTCGGACGACTCTCCGCTGGGAAGTCCCCATGTGGTAGTGAACGGCAACGGCTCCGTAAATGGACAGGGGATGGGCAGCACCGGTGCCCTGGGCCCAGGTCAGAGTCCTGAGGGACGGCAGCTTTCGCCGCTCACCAGCCCGCTGCTCACTGAGGCCGGATACGTCCGCAACGATGACGATGACGACGCGAGGAGGAAGGTGGGCAAAATTTGGTCTTGAAGGTTATTATAAGAAATTGTAATAATATTGTAATAATACATAATAATACCAATTTTTCATAAGTTATGTGCTGAGGACTCAATAGATGGATAAACAGATTAAAGCTGTTTTCTACAGAAAACAAGGAATGTATCAGTGGATAGGTTGATTGATGGACAGCTGGAGCGATCTCATCTTTGGGTTTGTGTCCAGAAGTTTCCCACAGACAAGGCCTACTTCATAGCCAAGGAGCTGTTGACCACAGAGCGGACCTACCTCAAAGACCTGCAGGTCGTCACAGAGGTAAGGATTTCTGAACACCTCTGCAGTTTTCTATAGCGTCCCAGGTTTTGATGACAGCAGCAGAAGCTGCCACGTGTCCTGTCCACTTAGTCTAGCCTTGTCTAATACTATGCCCTTTCTAACTATCAGGCCGTTCTCATCTGGCTGAGAGAGAATAATCACATTCCCTAGAGAACACGGCCCTGCACAGCACGCAGAGTCACTGAGCCAAATTTGGTCTCTTTAAAGCCCTGGCTCTGGAACAGTGCGCCGAAGCTGGTTATTTCAGAGCCTGGAGCTTGGGACAGTGAAGTAAAGCTGGTCTTGTGTTGGGACAGTGAGACGAGAGATGGTTTGTGCAATGCAAGTGCTGGAATCGGGAGGAGACATTGTGAAATTTTAAAAGCCAAAATATTTGGACAAGGAGCTAAAGACTGTCTTTATTTTTTATTGTGAAGCAAAATCTCAAGCTGGCCGTCTTTTCCGTCATGTGACGTTAAAATTGCATTGTGTTATCGGACCCGTTTGAGCACACTGCTCCAGTACTTTTATTCCCACGCTGAAAAACTGCCTTTTATGTGCATTTAGTTTGGACCATGACTCAAAACTGAGGCTCAACATCTGAATGTTGATGAGCATTTTTCTTTGGCAGGACAGATGATAGATACTTCAAAGTGAACATATTAAAGTTCCTTGTGTTTTTTAAATGACATTCACCCTTTTGTTTTTCATAAGAAAGCAATACCTGGTTGTAATTCACCTCGTTTTAACCCAGCAAAGTTGTACCTTGTTTATTCTTTAAGACTAAATAGAGTATTAGCTCCCAGCTCTTTAGTTTACAAGTAAAACCACTTAAATCAGCACAGAGGAAAAACTCACTCTGCAGTCATAAACACAACATCTGGATCCTGAAACCTTGTATGAGAGTGCACCTTAACGTGGGTCAGACTCAGTCTTTCTGCACTTTATGTGATGCCACACTACTGTCTGTCTGTTTTTGCTCCCTGTTACTAACAAATGAGGGTAGAATTAGCAGCAGGAGTGTAACGAGTAAAGAGCACCGATGGAGAAAAGACGGGTTCGGGCACCTGCCTGCTGAAGACCCCGTCCCCTTAATATGATGGAGCTGACCATGACGTCTGGGCTCACTCTGGAGGGGAAAATAATATCACATTTCCCCTCTCTTGTGTCTTTTTCTCCCTCTCAGCTGTTTTTCTTCTCAAGGGTAGTTTCCACCCTCTTTGATGTGGGAGGAAGGCGTGTGCTGGCGCTTTTTTAAAACCTCTTAAATATTTTCTTTGGCTGGCAATGTTGAGGCCTGAGATCCCATACCCTTCCCTCCCTCCTTCCCCTTTTTCTCGCCCTCTCCTCTCTGTCACCCTTCCTCTCTCCCACCGAGTCCTTCTGTGAAACAGCTTCCTGTCTGCACTAGCTGTCATAATCGTGCGTGGCTTGCCCTGAAGGGGAATACGACACCTCTCTGTCAGCGGTTGCAGAGGGTTGTGTGTGAGCGAGCTGATGGATTTCCTCGGTGCAAACAAATGTCATTGCGCTCTCAAGTCAAATCAATCATTCAGCCCCGCCAACCTCCTACTCAGGGGCCGGTTGGGATCACACTAGGATTGTGTGTGTTTGTCAGGTTTTTTTTGTGTGTGTGTGGGTCCCTTTTAAACTACATTCACTTCATCATTATCCCAAACATGATTCCTTAAATGTAGAAGAGCTTACATGTGGCGTGTTAATTTGTTTTAAGGCGTATTTAATTTTATTATACATGACTAGTCTGACCTCAACTAGGGATTATTTTCTCAGTTAATTGAATAATCATTTGGTTTCTAAATATCAGACAGTAGTGAAAAATGCCAATCACAATCTCCTCAAGCTTAGAGTGCAGTCTTCAAATAGCCTTATTTTTTTTTTGTCCGACCCACAGTCCACAATGTCCAATTTATTATCACATGAGACAAAACGAAACAGCAAATCATCACAAATAAGAAGCTAGAACAGGAGAATTTTAAATTCCGTCTCTCTCAAACAATCTGAGAGACACATCCAGACTACAAAGGTCAAAAGCTGTGTAGTGAAGTAATTGACAAGATGTTGGTCAGAATAATAGTTAGGGATTAAATCTTGAGCTGAACATTCAAGCGCATCATGTAACTGATGGTCTGTATTTCTGTGTGTGTGTGTGTGTGTTTGTGTATGTGTGTGTGTGTGTGTGCACCATAGTCCTTCCACAGTTTCGTGGGGAAAGACGAGGCGTTTCCCGACTCTGTTAAGAACCTGATCTCTGCCAACTACGATCCGGTCTACAAGTTTCACCAGGGATTCCTCAAAGAGGTGGAGCAGCGGCTGGCACAGTGGTCAGTACCCGTTTATGCCCGTTCAGATAACTGAAAAGTCACATTTCCACAGAGACAGAAAGTCATCACAGACATATCCATTCATTCTGGGCAAAACACTGAGGCTCTAGTTCACATTTTATCCTTCTTTTTTTTTTTTTTTTTTTTTTACAAAGGAAAAAACAGGAAAATAATAAAAAAAAAATAGAATACTTCAAAAATAACATTAAAACATTAACTAAAAAGGCTTACTGTTACAGAAAGCAACTGATGTAACTTTTATACCAGCCTTCATGGTTGATACAGTATGTTTCAGTTCAAACTCCTGGAATATATTTCAGTTATTTTACAAAAGCTGGGGGATTAGAAAGTTTTAAGACCAGGTTAGTGTTGGGCAACTTGCTGTTGTGCTTTCGCAAATGCAGGCTGAGACATAAACAAAGAAACTGGCTCTACTGTTGTATTTCTGTATCAGCTGCATTGTTTTCAGTCAGCTGTTCAAATCCAAAGAATCATTTTTCACAATTACATAAAACCAAACTTTGGGGTTAACAAAACACCCAAAAAAAAAAAAAACTCTGAAGGGAAGAAGGACAAAATAAGGGTTTGAATTCTATGTGGTCATTCATGTTCTTTACCCTGAGAAAAAAATGGGATAACTGACAAAGAAAAGTTTGCATCTGTACTCAAACCGGGCTTTTCGGAGAGGGCCCGAGGACTCGCTGCTAAGATGAATGGGATGGCGGGAATTGAGACAAGATATTCCAGATGTGTGTGAGAAACTTGGCTCTGGCCTGACATCTACTGGTAAGTACATATTACTGCACATGACTAAACATCAGATATTCTCTCTTGTCTGTCCGTCTCTCTCAGGGAGGGCCGGTCCAACGCCCACATTAAAGGGGACTATCAGCGGATCGGTGACGTTTTACTGAAGAACATTCAGGGTCTGAGGGTAACTATATCTCACTTATAGTTGTAGGTGACTGCTTTTTGAAACAGCATACATGAAGGCAAGAAGCAGGTAGAATATTAATCTTGTATCCTCTGTCTCTTTTTTTTTTTTTTTTTTTTTTTTTGGACTCTCTCTTGCAGCAGTTGACAGTTCATCTCCAGAAACATTCAGAGTGCCTGGTCGACCTGGAACGGGCCTGTAGGTGGGTGCATGATGCAGAACAAAACCTCTAATCAAATTAAGAAAGAGGGAAATGAACGTACCGTCTTCTCTGGTTCCCCGGTGTTTCATTAGCCAAACGTTGAATGAAGGCTGGTGGAAATTCTAGCATTATTGGTCATAAGTCAGCATTATTAGAATTGAGCAATGAGAGACGGCAGTTAAATAAAAGACCCAAATATAAATTGAAAAAATATTAAGTAGAAAAACTGAAATATTTTTCTTTTGTTGGTATAAGTGGTTGTTGGTTATAATAGGTGATAACACGGAAGTTTAAGATGAGAAAAACATACGAAAGGGAAGTTAAATACCAAAAACACGTGGTCCTGGTATTTTTAACACAAAACATTGTTGTAGAATTCAGAAAAGGAAAAAACTCCTCCGTCTCTGATCCTCAGGTCCAGTCGGAAGGTGGAGACTCAGTGTCGAGACTTTGAGCAGCAGAGGGTTTGCTACCTGCCCTTCAACATCTTCCTCCTGCGACCTCTCCATCGCCTGCTGCACTACAAACTCATCCTGGAGAGGCTCTGCAAGCACTACCCGCCCACCCACGACGACTTCAGGGACTGCAGAGGTAACGAGACAGGGTGTGTGTGCGTGAGCCTGTTTGTGGGTGAGGAGGATGCCTTTTTTTTTCCCCTTCACCAACTCACCCTTTAACCCTCTTTTCATGCCCCCCCCCCTTCAGCGGCCCTGGCGGACATCTCGGAGATGGTGCTGCAGCTTCAAGGCGCCATGATGAAGATGGAGAACTTCCAGAAGCTTCTGGAGCTGAAGAAAGATCTGACCGGCATCGACGACCTCGCCATCCGCGGGAGGGTTAGAATGTTTGAGTTTATTTGTTGGGAGAGAGGACACTACACTCAACAACACTCTCCGTTGGTGTAATAGTTTTCACAGTATGTTTGTGTTGGACTTACAGGAGTTTATCAGGCTCGGCTGCCTCAGCAAGCTCTCAGGGAAGGGCCTCCAGCAGAGAATGTTCTTCCTGGTACGACTTTACAGCTACTTTTCAAAGTATATCTACTATTGACGATGGCGAAAAACATAACCCACACTTTTTTCGGGCCTTTCTTTCCTTCCTTCCCCTCCCTCCCTTCTTCCTCCCCTCAGTTCAGTGATTCCTTGGTGTACACCAGTCGAGGGATGACCCCGTCCAACCAGTTTAAAGTTCATGGCCAGCTGCCCCTCTACGGCATGACGGTACGATTGACCGATACAGCCGTGAAAATTACAAAAAAATTCAAATCAGGCTTTTAGGTTGTTGAAGTCTTTTCCCTTTGAGGTCAGAGTTTGTCTTCATCTTATGTTGTTGTTATAAGCGGTTATGGATTTTGTGTACATTCATGTACTGTAACTTTTCCAACCAAATTTCGGGATTACTGAGGTCTACCGCTAAGTAGCTGGCACGTATAAACGCTATTATTAGAGTACTGATGGTTTAAGCAGTCTGTTGTTGAGTCTTGCCTCCATGGTAGAACTCAAAATATTATGTTGCCCAGGGTTATCTGTGTGCATTATTCAGAGCCCCCCCCCCTCAAAGAAAAAACAAAACATTTCCCGAAAAATGTCTCAAGTGGGATTCTTGTGCGCAAATATAGCGTGTATTCAAGTTTGATGATGCCGTGTGTGTTTTTGCAGATCAGAGAAAGTGAGGAGGAGTGGGGAGTCCCTCATTCCTTCACCTTGTTTGGACAGCGTCAGTCTGTGGTGGTGGCAGCCAGGTATAAGCAACAAAAACACATCTACAGCTGAGCTAAATAACAAACAGAGTTTTCAAAAGAATACCACATCGTATTAGGCATCGTATTAAAAAAAGTAAAATAAATACAAATATTACAAGGAATTACAGCAGAGAGAACGGGTGATCAAATAAACCAAGCTTCTCATGACAAAAAACACAAATCCTCCATTATTAGGAGCTATGTGATTCTAAGAATAACAGTTTTAAACATTAATACAGGTCAGCCTCATTAAAAATGGATCTCTTCTCCACAGGACCTCTGCCACAGTTTGTTTGTCCTCTAATTAAATTGGACCGTGTGACCTAGTTTCCATTCAGTTACTAGTTCACTGATTAAAAAAGTTTTAATGTGGAGACTCTAGGCTTAATGCTGACTTTACTGTGACTTATTTTTTCCCAGTTACTGTCCCTTTTCTCGATTTTTGTGTGCTTAACTTTTAAAAGTTTACATGAATATTGCCGCAGTGCGCAGATACAAGCAACAATTTTATATACAATGTCTTGCTCCTTTTCTCTCCGCCTCCTTCTCCGTCTGGGGTCCAGCTGTGGGTCAGAGATGGAGCGGTGGGTGGAGGACATCAGGATGGCGATCGACCTAGCAGAACAGAGCAGCAGCCCAAGCACTGACCTGCTCTCCAGCGGCCTCACCGACAACAGTAAGTCGGCCCTCTGCTGTATGTGCTGTGTGCGTGTGTGTTTGTGTGTGTGTGTGTGTGTGTGTGTGTGTGTGTGTGTGTGTGTGTGTGTGTGTGTGTGTGTGTGTGTGTGCGTGTGCATGCGTGCGGATTTGAATAAGACCTTGAACGGTTTTTAAAAAAACATACAGCCTTTGCCACAGTTTCTCGCAGGATTTGAACCATCAAAACCAAACGGCTGCCTCTCTAACCTGTGAACTATTTCCTGCCCAAACATCGCTTTATCGCCAAAGCACTGCAGGACTGTCTGGGACCCTGTGGGAACCAGAAAGTTGAACCAGCTGAGTCATAAACAAAATTATTTCTGGAAATCTTTCCATGTGTGATTGGTCACCCCAGATGGCTTTTCTTCCCAAAATCTCTCGGCTGAAGTCAATGTGAAACAGGGACTTCACTGTCTGCTAATATAAACTCCCATCAGTGAGGTTTTTCTCTAAGGGAACTGGACCAACCCGTTACCTATAGACATAACCCCCCTCTCTTCTTTTTTCCCTTGAACAGACAGCAGCTTTCAGCTCCACACGAATAATCTCGCCGAATTGTCCCAGGTGGTCTTTCATCATATTTTTAATGTCACCTGATACATGTAGGTCCGGCCCCCAGCTGTCGTCCTCTTATTTTTCTCTTCCTCTTTTTTTTTTTTTTCCCTCATTCTTTATCTGAAATGCCCACCACACTGTTCAATGAAGCCTCCATCTGGTGACCTTTGGTTTGACGTCTTTATTGTCCCTCTGCTCACCTGCTATGAACATTTTTAACTCAAACGGTTAAAGAGTATTGGCTTACAAGTAACGACAAAAGGGTTTTTTTTTTTTCTCCCTGCTTTTTATGTCCTCTTGACTGTGTGGAAATAGCTTTGATCTCTATTTTGGCCCAGCTCCTTGCTCTGCGGCTTCTACATCCGCAGCCATGATGAAGAGGTGATACTGTGTATTTGGATTCGATCTCATCTAATGAAATTGTAGTGTTTTTGCACACGTCTTTAGACTGTTGTGAGCTAATTCTTATCGTTTTATGCATCTGTCTGGGGGGTGTCTAATGCTCAAAGGTGAGAGAAAGTTGTGGCAAGTTCAAAAGATTTTATTCAAAAGATGAACCAGGTCAATAGGGAACCCATAATGTGTTTATATTAGAACTTTTATTTTTTTTTTAAAATCCTACCCAATGAGAGGAGGGTTCTCTCTGCTAACCGGCGTTATTTGACCTGCCCGTCGTTCCCCAGAGCCGTTGGAGGACAGCGGAGCCGAGCAGGAGTCGGAGGAGGAGCTCTGCGGCTCGCGCTCCTCCCTGGAGCGCCAGGGTCACCGTGGCAACACCACCGTGCACGTCTGCTGGCATCGCAACACCAGCGTGTCCATGGTGGACTTTAGTGTCGCTGTGGAGGTACCGCACCGTGTGTCCTGTGTCTCTTTAATCGTCTTCTCTCGCCACGCATCACACTCCCGTTCTTCCTCAAGTCTTGTAGCTGTGGAGTCCAGTCGTCTGTTGTTGTCCAGCATGTATTGTCTGTCCTGGTCTTCTTCTCCACAGGCAAAGGACCATTGACCCAATGTCCTTTGTCTTACTTTTCTCCTCATGTCTCATGTCTTTATGTCCTTTCTTTCTTCTACCCCCCCCCCCCAATCTTTATCCATCTCTTCCACCCGGGGTCTTTCTCTCCCTCCATCTTCCGCTTCTCTGTCTGTCCATCCACACTGTCATTGCTAGAGGACATTAGTCCGGCCAGTGAGTTGACGAGGCCCCTCGGCAGACTTCAGGGGCCTGTGTCTCTCGCTGTGGTTTGCTGGCACAGAACGCACAGCCTCTCCTTTAGTGACACCTGCTGGAGTAGAGAGGTACTGCAGCAGCCACATTTGCTGAGAAGGAAATCATCCCTGCTAGGAAATAATTTCACTATAAATACACGATAAACTCTTCTTTATTGAACCCAATTCTCTGAACAAGAACCTTTTGTTGCACAAATTCTAGTAACAAAACTATTGGATGTTGAATCCCTACTGTACCCCTCCTGCTAGACAAATAAAATGTGAGCAAGATCAGAATTTTCTGAAATGATGGTAACATAGAACCTGCCATCATTTTTGGTATGGGATTATTATTTATTGTGCTCTTGTATGTGGTCTACTTTGCTTAAACTGTTCTTACTGTCTATATAGAAAATGAATTGGAGCTTCTCTTCTTCGTCTTTTTACTCCCTTTTTTACACTCTAATGAAATCAGTGACATTGTTTTACCGTACTGAGCCATGTATGTCGTTTATTTAATTGGTTTTTCTCTCTCCGCTCTGCTCTGCTCTTCTGTGTTTCCAGAACCAGCTGTCGGGTAACCTGCTGAGGAAGTTCAAGAATAGCAACGGCTGGCAGAAACTCTGGGTGGTCTTCACCAACTTCAGCCTCTTCTTCTACAAGTCACATCAGGTTAGACCCATGGGAATGTGTTGAAAATTACATGTTAATTACGGCGGCATGAGTCCAACAGGTTTAGTTTTCTTCTGGTTTGAGAAAATAGTAATGATAAGAGGGAGTTAAATAAGAGAAAGCTGTATAAAGTAGGATAAGGTACTGTTAAATACGGGGTTAGTGTGTGGCAACAAAGTTTGGTCGAGACCATGTTGGATGTGGTTGCTGTTGCTAAAGTGCAATGCACTCGCTGCTTAATGTAAAAGAATAAAGAGGATAAAAATGTTTTTTTGCCTTCTGGTTCGTCTTGCCTGCAGGATGACTACCCCCTGGCCAGCCTTCCTCTGCTGGGCTACTCTGTCACCGTCCCTTCTGAGTCAGAGAACATCCACAAAGATTACGTCTTCAAGCTCCACTTTAAATCCCACGTCTACTATTTCAGATCAGAGAGCGAGTACACCTTTGAAAGGTACAGTATTTTCGCTATTCCGTGACGCCGGAGAAGCTGCATAACTTGTCCTCTCTTTCCTCTCAGAAGCAGTTCACACTGCATCGAATATACATATAATCATGCATATTTGATGCACTTAGGTTTAGTTAGAAGTAATGTTTTTGTGTTTTAATTGTTCTTGTCTCTTAGGTGGATGGAGGTGATCCGCAGCGCTACCTGCTCCACCAGCCACTCCCTGATGAGCACCAGGAAAGACCTTTACTGATGAATCTGCCCCTTCAGCTCTCCTCTTCCTCCTCCTCCTCCTCCTCCTCCTCCTCCTCCTCCTCCTCCTCGCCCTGACATTTGCCCGGGTGAAGATCTGGGCTTTAGCCTGCACAAACACCAGGAAAGACTCTTATTATAGACGCAGGATCACGATGCGCACGGCGGGCACTCACATCGACACTAATTAATACCTCTGAATAGTTGATTCACACTCTTTACACACACACACGCACACACACACACACATCCCTCAGAGGTCCTCCCATTTCACCTCCTGTATCCACCCTGTTATTACACACTCTCCGCACCACCAGCGTCTTATTAGAGGCTGTGATGGAAGTCATCCACGATGTAATTGATATTGTAATTTTACTTTTTTCTATGCCAGACCGGTAGCACAAGGCCTCGCTGGCAACGTTTTCCTTACCAACTGTTTATTTTTGACTTTATGTGTGTGCCATTGAGTGATGTTCACATGCACACACGCGCACACACACACACACACACACACACACACACACACACACACACACACACACACACACACACACGGATTTAATATTACAACAACAACATCCCCGTTTACAGTAAGGAGGATTTTATCTTCATCATAAATCTGATTCAAATACATGGTATCTGGGACACTGAAGCGTGAGTGTGTGCACCATTTAGTATTACTTTATCAGTTCATATTATTTCCCTGGTGATTTATAATATTCTAAATATTCCTGTAAAACAACACATTTGTGATGGTTTTAAAAATGTACATAAATAAGCTTGAATAAGACAGAAACCAGGATTATGTGGAAATCTGTGTGCATGTGAACACACTCATGGTGAGTAGTTTTTGTTTGTATGACAATCTATATATAATTTGATGAATTAAATGTGATGCCAGTTTGGACGCGATTAGAAAACCTGCATCTTTTCCTTTTAGCAAGGCAACTTTTTGTACAGTACTTTGATACACTGTGAAATGTTCTTCTCTCATTAATATTTGTTTTCTTCTTGTTTTCCTGTAAGTTTTGTTTTGTTTGAAAGGACAACTGCTTCCAATGCCAACAGAGATTTCAGTGCCAAAATCCTTCTCTTCTGTATTCCTCCAGTTTTTCTGGATTTTACTATTTTAAATAAAGATGAGAAAAGATTGTGTTCATAAGAAAAGAAAAAAAAAAAAAAAAAAAAGAGACAACCCGGAAAGTGATCTTGTTTTAATGTGGTTGTCATGGTTACACAGCTCCTGATGGGATGAGAACACAACACAAATGAACACCATTAAAAAAATTCAAATATAAAAGCGAAGTGGAATGTAGGGACAAAACCTACAAAGGGACCTGGGACCTATTCAAGTAAGTAAACACAACTCTGGCCTTTTAAAATGCCTCCCTGAGTGTCTTTGTCCCCGTGATTCCGAGAAGCACAGACAAGCGACGTTGACTCCTTTAAGCTGAAAAATCTCACACTCCATCTTTAAAATCTCCAAGAGAACTTGACCAGACTTTTTAGTTTTACAGCAATAAATCACATATTGAGACCGTAGTAATCATACTGTTATTATTGACAACATAATGTGTTAAAATGTTACAGGGACGTATTAGCAAACGGGTCAATTTAGGCTTGTTTCCTTCTAAAAAAAAAAAAAAAGTTGCACTTTTGCTCAACTGATCAAACAGAGCTGAAAGTACATAACTCATCCCCATTAAATGGACTTCATTCACAGGGTTGATTTTCAAGATACAGTGCATATTGAAGGAATTACAGTATAACAAAAGCTTTCTAGTGTGATTTTTATAGTGCATAGTTGATCTAAAATCATGAAAATAAGGAGACCTTTAATCAGCTAATGCTCTGAAGTAAACAGGAGGCAAAACCTCCTTAGGACCGTATTTAGGCTGCGACCTGCATCCTTTACCGTCCTTCAGATCCTTCCTTCCTACTTTTACTGCTCTGAGACCCACTACCTAAGGTCAAATATATTATTCAGATACTTTAGCTACATCTCGCGTAGCCTATATTCAAGTGTAATTTTCCTTGGGACTTCACGGGTGAGTTCTCCCGCAGCGGCGAGCTGCGTCAGTCCCGTCCCTCTCGGGCCACGTACCCGAGCCCGTGATCCCCATGCGCGTCGTAGCTCTCGTGGGTGGGCAGCGAGGGCCAGTCCGGCTGGTACGTGGTCGTGCTGTACACGAACGCCTCCGTGACGTCTCCCGGTGACGGCGCCCGCCCCGCCGACTCCTTCACCTCCAGCTTGACCAGGGTCCGCTGGTACATGGCGGGGACGCCCTCAAAGTCGTCCAGGAACCGCAGCATCGCGTCGTCCACGCGGTAGATCTCGCCGTGGACGCGGCGGCCCCGGCCGGGGATGTTGAGGAGGAAAGGAATGTTGTGTCTGCCGGCGATGACCAGCGGGTATTTCTCGGCGGTGACGGCCGAGGCGAGGAACTCGGCTTTCCCATTGGTGCCGGCGAACATACGGAAGTGGTTAGGCTGCCCTTTCTTCAGGGTGCCGTAGACAAAGACACGACTCATGCGGATGCCGGAGGGCAGACACACCTGTAAAATATGCAAGGAATCCTTTTAACACACTTGTTATTTTTTACTGGCAATGTTATGAGTTGCTATTTGGCTCATTCTTGTTTATTGGAGGCTTTGGCAAGTACATCTGCGAGACGAAAGTGCATTTAGGCAAAAAAAAACAAAAAAAACAACAAATTTTTATCGATTTACAGGAATGCCACAAAACGAAACTGTCCCACAAAATAAAAGGAAAACAGGAAGTGCGGCTGAGAAAACAAAAAACAAAGTGTGACTAAAACCCATATGAGAAAATGGAAGTCCCCTTGAGACAAGACGACTGCCCCAAAAAAAAAAAAGTTTTGATATTAATTAATTAATATTTAATATCCACATTTACTTTAGTAAAAGCACAAAATACACTTAAAGTCACAAAGGTCAACATCCTCATGCAAAATGTCCCATTTCAGAATAATGCGTGTGTATATATACAGACAACAGGTACCTCAAAATTGTACTTGAGTAAATGTGCATCTTAGCACCACCGGTGCTGTATACAGTTTGTAAGCTACACACATGCATCGTAAATACAGAGGCGGACAAAATAACAGAAGCGACCGACAACCCTCTCTGCTCATTACAACAACCCCGCAGCGATGTCGAACACAAAATGGACATTTCGCGGTCCTCGCTGCCTTACGACTAAAAATCGCAGAGTCGCCGTTAGCAACGAAAACGGGTCAGCCTTCCGCGCGCGGCCCGTTTTCATTCACCTTAAAACGCCACCGCGGCAGTGCAGGCTCGCCAGGGACGCGGCGAAGAGGACGGGTCGAGGAGGACCAGCAAAGATGAAGCAAAGTTTAACCGGAAAAACAAAAAAAAATCCAGAAGTGAAATGACACATGCGCAGTAGAATTCAGATAAGCTGGTACCAAACGACAGATGGCGCTAAAGTGATGAGGAAACGTCAGGAGATTGACAAAATAAAAACGGGAAACACTGAGTAGATGAAATACACCAGGAAAAACATAACCGGAGCGGGGCGGGATATGACAGTGCCCCCCACCTCAAAGGGACAGCATCCCATGTCCCAGGCTGGTCAGGATGGCATTGGTGGAAGTCCTGGATGAGGTCTGGATCCATATTATTACCCCGATCTCTCCTCAGGACTGTACCCCTCCAAGTTCCGCTGGTTCTGACAACCACGACTATGAAGCGCCAGGAAAGGCCTCACTGTATTCACAAGCCAGGCAGGGTGTTACCTCCCCAGGCGAGGTGGCTGCTCCGCTTGGCCAGGGAGACAACACAGCGTAGGCAGGTTTCCAGCTCCTGGGTTAAGCCGCTCAGTTTGGCCGGCGGACAGGAGAGACTGACGGTGGCACCGAGAAGAGAGTAGAAAGCCTTTCGTAACCGGGAGATGAACCGCAGTATGACACTACATCCCTAGGGAATTCGTGAAGACGAAAAGCATGCCTACACCGCCTCCTCGGCCCAGGAAGAAATTAGGCAGAGGATGAATGGTGGTGGATGGTCCACCATGTTGACAAAGACGGTCCGGCTTACTCCGGGGGTGACAGGTGAGAAAGGACCTGTGGGCCCAATGGATGACCTGAGAACACTGAGCGGCAGGGACAAACAACCGGTTTGAGGGACAGCTGCACGTGGATATTAACGTGTGCCTGTCTGACCCTTTCCTCAATGCCCCATGTGACAGCCCCCATCACACAGGAAGAGTGCAGGTTGCTGGCGGGAGACCTTGGGTCTGAGTCAGGATCAAACAGGCGAGACAAGGCATCTGGCTTAATGTTCAGGGAACCAGGATGGTAAGACAGGGAAAAGTTGAATCTATTAAAGAAAATGGCCCCCCTGATTTGTCTGGCACGGAGCCGCTCGGATGCACCAGCTGCTGGATGTACTCCAAGTCTTTACGGTCAGTCCAAACCGAGAAAGATTGCTAAACTCCCTCCACCCACCGGCACCACGCCTCCAAAGCCACCTTGACAGCCAGCAGCTCCCTGTTCCTCATGTCATAATTACTCTTGGCAGGAGAGAAAAGGAAAGGAAAGGTGCAGGGATCGAGCTTGTTATCCATCAGAGTCCGCTTGGAGAGGACAGCCCCAATGCCTACGTCCGCGGCATCCACCGCCACAACGAGTGGTGACTGGGATCTGGAAGAGTGAGGATGGGCGCCGAGGCGAAGCCCTCCCTCAACCTCCGGAAAGCCTGATCAGCCTTGGGAGACCACTGAAACCTGATGCGGGGGGAGATTAGGGCATGCAGCGGGGCAGCAACAGTGCTAAAAGTTCCCGATCAAACCTCTGCAGAAAAGAGCAAAACCCAGGATATGTTAAACTAGCTCGTGACTACTCGGCATGAGCCACTCAGCGACAGCGCTGACCTTAGCAGAGTCCATGTGAATGTTTTTCTCCCTGAGATGATGAGCCCCAGGAATACAACGGTGGCGTTACGCTTTGTCAGGATATGTTTCGTCATTTTTACTAAAATTTTGATGGTGGGAGTGGCGCTAACGATAACTGTTATTGTTGTCGGCGGCCCAGCATTCAGGTTTTGCTCTTATTCTAATGGTACCAAATAGACGTAATTAAGTGAGGACGACATTTAAAGTGAACTTGTTTCATTTTTAAGATAAATTACTGAGTGAAACAATAGTGCTCACAAGCGAACAAAATAAAAACACTAATTTAAAAGTCTTAGAAAAAAAAAAAGTTGGAATCAAAATACAGCACACACGCATAAATCAAGAGTTTTAAGTGTTCACCAGACCAATTACACAACAACGGAATAATATTAATAAGTTAAAAAAAGAAAGAGAATAATCATATGTATGTATTCCCAATGATGAACTTTTGGATCATTTGTATACACCGCAAAAACTACTACAGCTACATCCACTGGTAATTAGTTAGACAGGGTCTTTGGAAAGAGGGCTGTAAACTAAAGGGAGGGAAACAAAGTAGTATTCAATAATTAAACATCTATAATAAAAGCGAGATTTGACTGATGGCTCCATTAAAACCCACTTAACGAAACAGAAGTATTTACAAGGCCATGCAACGATAATAATGCCACAGCAGAGGAAAACATTAAAAAGTATCACACTAAAGGCTTTAAACTTCATTGTTGAGTTCAGCACCTCTTATAATTGGCGCCAAAAGGACAACGGCCCCATTACTGTCCATTCAGTCAATTTCAGTGCCCGCAATGGATCCCGGTAAACAAATAAAGGTTCCTTCTGTAGATTATTTTGAGATCTCGTAAAAATTAAGCAGACGTTGTCTCAAGAGGGCGATAATGTTTTCTTCAGACAGACTCTGTTACTGAAGACGCACATTCCTCATCCTGCCCCGCTCCTCTGACTCGCAGACTCGCCCGTGAGTGCTCGTTGAGATGAACTGGGACCGTGCTTCAGCCCAGGAATTGAAACGCATCCATCTTTGCCGAAATAAGACACTTGGCATTCAGTCAGGCAGCGGAGCGGCCCCGCGGACTCAGTCCAGGTAAGCTAGGAATTCCTCATATACCTTCCACTTTGGTGGAGAATCAATGATACCTGGTGAAGCAATAAGAAAAGATTTGGCTTTTAAAAATAAACACAGCCTTCGAGGCCGTGGTGTCTCTCTTGTTATCTATATATTTTAAACATTGCGTTTGTGACATGAGTCAGGTACGTTATGTTTTGTTTTGTTTTTTGCAAGGGGGTAACAAGACAAAAAAGGTTAGAAACCATCGTTTTAATCTTAACAATGGACTGTATGCTATATGCTTTGTCGTATTTCTTTACGTTAAACCTTGGTATGAAAAGTAACTAGTCACTCTAGCCGCCCGTCGAATAAATGCAGTGGAGTAAAAACTACAGTATTTCTTCCTGAGATGTAGTGAAGTGGAGGTCTAGCGCAAGATGGAAACAGGTACCTCAAAAGTTGTACGCTAGTCAAGTAGCTGCGCACGCGCACCACACTCTCCTCGATCGGGGCGACGCCGTTCCGTCGTGTACGCACGATGACGTGAGCGCGTCCGCAGCCTAGCAGCAGAAAAATCGGCGTAAACAAAGCAGCGAGTTACGAATCGGCTAACGCAAATCAGCTAACGTGTCGCGAGGGAAATGCCTAGTGTGGCTGCGTTAGGCGATTTTGGAAAAAACTGTTTTATTGTATTGGTGAGAGAAACTTTAATTCATATGGGAACGGACTCGCTCAGGTGCTGAGACTGAGGCTAAACGAGTTAACGAGGCACTGTTATCCCTAGCACCATTAGCTTTAGCTAACGGGACACGGATTTTGTATTTCTGGAAATCGATGTTTCCAAGATAACGTGTATCGATAACGCATGGTGACGGCTCACTTGATTCATCGGCGCTGTTCAGGCCGACGGTTTTTTAAAGCTGCCAACGCTGACGTTACCATGAGTTAGTTTGCTATGCGGTTAATGTAGGTTAAGGGTCTTACCGCTGGCTGAGCTAGGGCTGGATGTTGGTGTGACGGTCCTGGCCGGATGACCGTTTGACTGCAGTCATCTGGACTCGGACTGCGATGTTCAGCCTGATGGCGAATTGCTGCAACTGGCTAAAACGTTGGCGAGAGCCCGCTAGGTGAGTTATGTGATATTATGAGGCTCATAACTTTCATTCTCCAGTAGTTTGCAAGCATGGGATAGAGACTGACTTGATGTTTTCAGTCTCTTTCCACTTGTTCAAATAAGTTCATTATAATCCATTCTTACTTTTTTTACACACAACATATTAAAGAATTTACAACCACCGAAATATCACACAGCTTTAAGTCAGCCAGTCGATCTTTACTAATATCAACTCTTATTTTGACATTTACCTCACGGCAGAATTCTGTGCTTTGTTTACAGGTGTAATGGTTATTTAAGCAATACAGGTGACATGATGAACTTCCATTCTGCTTATATTTTAACTTTTTGACGATCATAAATTGAGAAAACAATCAGATTAATTATAGATTAATAAAGTGTGAGCATAATTTAGCAAGTAAGTAAGATAGCAAATTAGTTGCAGCTCTTGATATTTTCATTTTATTCCAATCATTCATCTTGTTTTAGAGATAATTCAGTGTCTCTCTTTTGTTCTGTATTTTTAATGAACATACCGTAAGCCTGCAGTATTGTTTTAGACGTGAGGTCCTTGGTTCCTGGTTACAGAGCATGTAAAACACTGAGTTTGCAGCAGAAGGGCCAGAAAAATGTAATTGACAGTGCTTAAGCCACGTGGTACCTGTGAGGCATCTGATCCTTTGGACTTAGTCAGAAATCCTCCCCTAATCCTACTGCCGGGTCTCTTCGTTTTGGCGTGTTGCTGTGAGGGGTTTGTAGCAGTGAGGACAGAGGGTTATGGGTTAGCGCACAGAGGGCAGATAGTGTCTAACCGTTTGGAGGTTTACATCAAGAGCCTGCCCTGATGAAAGCCAGTTGGCTCCAGAGGACGGTTAGATGGATCGTGCGGTTACTGTCTTTTCGGCGAAAGTGTCAAAGTTAAGTATGCAGCCAGGAGACAAAGACAAGTGTGACTATGTGTACGATTTAGCTTCTTCTTAGGTCCTAGCACTCTCTTTTTCAGTGTCTGTTTACTCAGTGGATTCAGGTCTCTCTCTTCCCTTTTTTTTGTTCTTTATGTTGTGTTTTGGTCCTTTTCCTTCAAGACAACATTTAATGACAGGAGCCATAATGTAAACCTAAAGATTTGTAAGATCCCCCCATCTTGCTGCCCCGGTGTGTGCATGCTGCCTACCTGCAGAGAAGACAGAGTGTGCACCTGTTCTTTTGTCGTCCTTCTTTCTCCAGGAATGCATTTTGAACATTCATAGTGGCTAATATCAATACCAGTATGCTTTTTTTCTGAGTCTGAATAGAAATGCAGTTGTCGTATGGCATTTAGGAGGATTTAAAAACAAGATGTGTTGTTTATTGAAATATGTATACAGTGACATAATCGTGGGAAAACGGAAGACAGAAAAGCAATTCCACAATTGGCCAAATATCAGTACTAAGAATGCATTTTAAACTGGATATTGATAGTAAGCCAATATACTGTATTTTGATTTTACACCTTAGTTTAATTTGTGTTAGCTGACCACGTGACTGTTGCTGACTCACTCAGTCCACTGAGCAGATCTCTGATTGCGTTGGTCATTCAGATTATTAATTGGCTTATCTCTGCCCCCACATGCGTCATGTAAACCAATGCCAGGTCGCCTCTTTAGCTTAGGAGACAGCACATTTAGATGCAGGGCACCACAGACGGCATCGGATGCCCCACTTCTAGCCTGGACCTTTGGGCCCGACTGAAGTAGTAGTGATGTTGGTGGTGTACATGTGTGTTCATTTTTTTTTCCCCCTTTCTTATCTTACAGGAAAGTGACTCTGGTGATGGTGGGACTGGATAATGCAGGGAAGACGGCCACAGTACGAGGAATCCAAGGAGGTTAGGGCCTTTTGTTATAAATGTTAATAATGTATGTTTAGTGTTTTGCATGGTTTTCTTATTTTAATTTTTTTTTATAAACTACAGAAAAGCTGTATTTGTAAACTGTGTTCTCCATCTTGTGAATTCTGAATAAACTGCCCTACTTGATCTTACGTGTAGTATTTGTTTTTTCTTGTATATTTTACATCAAATTTGACTGCTTGCAGTTATGCCTCTCTGCTTTTATATTTTATCGCTGCTAATGCATTTTTAAATTTTTGAAGCACAATAAGCTGTGCAACAAAGTCTGTGTTGAAGGGTTTTATTGACCTTATGGCGTGCATTCTCTCTACTGATTTAATTTCCCCTCGCTATCTTTCTTTTGTTATCTTTTCCCTCAGAGAATCCCCAGGATGTGGCTCCAACAGTAGGCTTTTCCAAGGTCGACCTGAAGCAGGGCAAGTTCGAAGTGACCATCTTCGACCTCGGTGGTGGGAAGAGAATCCGGGGCATATGGAAGAACTACTACTCGGAGTCACATGGTGTGGTTTTTGTGGTGGACTCCAGCGACGTCCAGCGGATCCAGGAGACGCGGGAAACAATGGCCGAGGTCCTCCAGCACCCACGCATCGCCGGCAAACCTGTGCTAGTGTGAGTGCGCTATCACCCAAGGAAATGATGCTTTGACACAGACTTAAAAAATGAAAAAAGTATGTATTCCAAAAGGGGGGACGAATGTGAGGGGATTTTAAAAAAAGAAAGAAAGAAAAAAAAAAAGGCCGATTTGACACAGAGGGCGAGGTGTAAAAGATGGGGACATAATAGGGAAAGTCCTTGGTCCAGTTTACTGCTGGGAACTGGTGATTTGATAACTGTCCTTGCAACTACTTTACCTCTCTCTCCAAAGATTGAGGGAGTTGGTTGAACTTGGAGCTAGTCTAGCCTTGTCACAGGAGAAGGAGTGCAAAGTTTTGTCTTCTTATTTAGCTCTCACTAATATCTCTTTATTCCTCTCTGCTTTCAGGCTTGCCAACAAACAGGACCAGGAGGGAGCACTGGCTGAAGCAGACATCATTGAGAACCTGTCGTTAGAGAAGCTTGTTAACGAGAACAAGTGTCTCTGTCAGATCGTAAGTGTTTGTGCACCTGTTGTGTAGTGGGAGTTGAGTGACATTAAGGATATTTGGTTTAACTGCCGTTTTACCCATGGGCTTTTTGAGCACAGGGTATTTTCTGTCTTTACAATAGTACGATGTAAGGTAACAAGCAGTTTGGAGGCTGCTTTCATCCAAAGGCTCCTGCAAAACCACAAGTGCTTACATTTTTACTCATCCTGGCAGCGTCTAATCTCTCAACATATGTTCTACCCCAGGAGCCATGCTCTGCCGTCCTGGGTTACGGCAAAAAGGTTGACAAGTCCATTAAGAAGGGCCTGAACTGGCTCCTCAACAACATTGCCAAAGACTACGAGGCCATTACTGAGCGTGTGCAGAAGGACACGGCCGAGCAGCGCGCTCAGGAGGAGCAGGACAAGAAGGAGCGGGCGGAGAGAGTACGGCGGATACGAGAAGAGAGGTGAGGACATGAGTGATGGATGGAGGAAAACACAAGGAACATAAAAAAAATTCAGCATCTGTAGACTGAAGACCACTTTCCTGATTAAAAACTGTCCTGTCCTACTAAAAACAAAGCCAAAAAATGAAAATGGCTAAACTATAAAGTGGAATGTAAAAAAGTCAAAGACGGATAAGGAAAGAAATGTATGTTAGGTAAGATAAAGGAGAGAGAAGATGGTCAGAGTGGAATGATAAATTAAGCTAGGGAGACGTGTAAATGTCAAAATGCAAAGGATGTTAATGTGTTGACAATTTGTTCTCTCCACAGAGATCGACAGGAGCGAGAAGAGGCAGAACGAGAAGGCAGGCCGATCCAGGAAGAGGAGCCTGGTGAGGAAAACATACCCAGCCCCTTCCAGCCAATCAACAACGTAATCTCTGAGGTGTGTAACTACTGTGTACACGTCATGGGATGGTGTATTGATGTGTCTGAGACTGTTAAGACTTGTAATTGGAGCTGAAGTTATAGTTTTTTTCAAAGAGGTCAGGAATGATAGCTTTGCCTTTCATGTTCCTTTTAGAACGAGGATAAAGAAAAGGAGAGGAAGAGGCAAAGAGAGCTGCAGGAGGGCAGGACTAATAGCCTGAAGGCAGATGTTGATCAAGAGGAAGAGGAGTACGAGGAGGACAATGACGAAGAACCAGATGACTCAAGACAAACGCCAGAAAATGCCAGTTCAGGTGAGGGATGCATCTTAAAAACCACCTCAAAATTTCAAGTTTAGTTTAAAAAAAAAAAAAAACTAAAAAAAACTGTGTACAGTTTTGTGGCTGATAAAACTTTTCAAAGACATGCCTGGTTGATTGGATAACACCCCCAGATTTCAATCACTGGGCAAATAGTTCAACAGTTTTATAAATTTGCATAAAGATGTATTTAAAACTGAAAAATGAATATTATTATCTGTAGATGCGAGGGCAGCGGGTAACTCTGAAGAACCTTTGCTCTCAGCATGTGGTTCAGCCTTGCACCATATTGGAAGAAAGTCAGAGCTTGTTGATAAACAGAAACCAAGATACTGGCTCTGTTGTCATTTTGAAAGCAAATGATTAAACAAACATCAAGAAACTGAAAGTATTACAAGAAATATTTTGAAAATAGGAAGCGATATCCCACCAAATTAAGCGACTATCTTAAATGTAACGTCTTTTTCTTCACTAATTTCAGAGTACTGAATATCTGATAGAGCTAATTACACATTAAGAAGATAATTACCTGATGAATTAAGGGATAAAAAGATCAAACTTGCTCAAGTCCAGTGATGGAAGATGAAGGGACGATGCAGGGGAAGACTGAAACAATTTTGTTGAGGCTTATATTGATAAATTTAGTTATTACTGCATGTCTGAACTCCAGCCCCTGGGTCTCATGCCCAAAATTTCTCGGTACATTCAGCCACAACAGACGAGCAAAGCAAGAAGAAGACGAGGAAGCTGCACCTGAAGAGGAAGCACCGGGTAGACCCGCTGAGGACAGAAGACGGGCCAGCGGAGAGCCCCACCCCTCCACCTCCTCCAGGTCAGTCTGTGCACCATCAGGGGTCGCCGCCCTTAAAAGTACTTTTGATGCAAACGGAACATTTCTTAGTGCTGCTGCTTCACAACGTTTGTTTCCCACCTACGGATCAGCAGGAGGCTTTTACTGTGAAGCAGCTATAGGAATTGCAATATATGTGTCACCCATTTAGAGAATGGAGAGCCTTTTTATTGGTACCATTCTTCAATACACATGGCTTTGCACAGGATACGAGAGATAAGAGGCGACCCCAGCGAGCTGTCAGAAAGGTCGTGGTTGCTTATAGCTCAGCGGATGATGAAATTTTAGCCCATGGATTAGGTGATGAAAGGAAGGAAGGATGGTGATGAGTAATGTGTTTTTGCGGTTGAACGCTTGATGGGGACTTCCGATACGTCTTTGGTAAAACGAAGCAAGCTTTCTATCTAGCAAGTAGCCAGCGTCACTGTCTGGATGTAGACTGTCAAGGTCATTGCAGTGACGTCATTGTTGCTAATCCTTCCGAGCAACCTCAAAATCTCGAAAGGAGTCACATATACCAGATTCTGCGTCTGGTGTAAAGAGGGAACCTGAGCATCACGTCTGACTTTTCTTTTTCATCCTGATGAGTTTCGTTTATTTTGTTTTCTTATTTTTTTGTTTTTAGTGGGATGGGCCACACCCAAAGTTTCTAGGCTGCCAAAACTAGAGCCACTGGGGGACTCGAAACATTCTGGTAAAGCTGCATGTAAAGTCTGGTTATGCTTCATTCCTCACTGCTAACCACTGTTTAATTTCATGCGTTACTTCCTTTTGTCATATAGTAAAATCACCCAGTAACTTTCTCACTAACCTGGTCTTTGTGTCGATTAACTGAACTGCACGGAATCAGTGTTTCCTCTATCCATAATGCGCCAAATGACAATGTGGACCCATTTTTTGGGTCCAGTTAAAATTCTAGCAAAGGTGCCAGTGTTTTTTTTTTTTTTTTTTTTTGTAACTTTATCATAAAAAATAAAAATGCAGATTGCGAATAGTAGCACCACATTAGTTTTTCTGAGAAGGAAACCCAGTGTATTTGTTCGTTTCACAGCAGTGGTGGCACATTTCGCAGTGTGGTGTTGCAGAGGAAACACTGAACTCTGTCTGCCTTGAGGTGTGTGTTGACTGTTAATTAGTATCACAGACCCGCATCGCTGTCTTTTTCTTCTCTTGCATCTCGCCAGGCATGTGTTTTGAATGTGTGTTGATCCTTCATCTTGGCAGACATCTTCATCGAGTCAAAGGCTTGTCTGTGTATTCATCCACAGTTTTCGTCCAGTCTACTCTTCCCATCTACCTCTGTGCAGCAACTGCCATGGCTAATGTCTTTCTCCTTTTGTTCCTATTGTTATAGATAGAACACTAATTGACAGTGTTTTTATTTTAGGACATGTTGGATGTACTTCGCTAACATAGTCGAACCTTTTTTTCCACCCCCCACCCCCACCCCCACAGAATTTTCCAAGAAGCCTCTCCCGCCTGTTGCGAACAGGCCGCGGCCTAATGGCGACGCTCATGACGTCATTTTTTAACCTCTTTTACTGATTGAGGTTGACTCCCGACCAATCACGGCTCTCCCCTTTGCTTTCTGTCTCAAGCAAGCGGTGTGTAGACAGCCAAACAGAAGACTCGGGACTCCAGGTGGGAGCCGGTGAGCTTGGAAGTGGGGCGGACAGGAAACACAAGGGCATCATGGGAAATGAAGTCCTGCTCGGACGCTGTAATTTGGTTTCACAAATTGAGACAGTTCAGTGTGAAACACTGAACCTGACTGAAGGGATTTTTGTCAGGTTCTGTCTTCGCTCAACAGAAGCATGTTGGGGGCTGAAGTCTCTCCACTACTTAAGACTGAAACTTTATTTTTTATCATTAATACCAGTGTTAAACATTTTGGACTCCATTTCCAACTGAAATGCTTTTAATTGACAAAGAATGTAAATATGTTAATTATAACCTTATGTATGTTTATGTCTGTTACTGAATAATGGATTTGTATACACACCGCCATTAAAAATAACCACATTTTATTCATTTATTTTTGCAACTTCAATTTTGTATAGTAAACAAAGGTTCATATGCACTTTTTTTTACTCTGCAAAACTGAAGATGCAGGAATTTGTATTGTGGATGTACCTGAATATGGGTCAAACGGAAGAGTGGCTTCTTAAGTGGCTTTTTACAGCTTAGTGCTTTAAATTTGATCTTTTTAAAATCAGACATATTTCTCTTTTTACAACACTAAGTAGTGTGAAATTAGGATGAATCACACCTTGCAAATGGAGGTCGAAACAGGTGAGTTGTGGATGTACAGTAATTACACATACTGTACTGTACATGGAAACGTGTTACACTACATCATGATTGTTAACTGGTCAATTTTAGTAATGAATGTCTACACATTTCACTTTGATTACTGAAGTTTTTATGGCCATGAAAAGAAAAATACAGGTTTCTTTAAAAATCTATAATAGGGACCTTTTTTTTTTTTCCTCTTGCCAGCAGCATCCTAAAGGATCTTTTTATTTATTGTTGAAAATGTAAACATATGAAAATATATTTGTCTACAGGGCTATAGATTATTTTTTTTTTTTTATACACGTTCTGCTGTTCACACTGTGTAACTGTTTTTAAAGTGATATTTCTCTCGAGGCAGGAATCAGCCTCAGACTTGCTGCCTCTCAGGTGGCCCTGAGGTGTGAGCCAGCATTGTTGTTGTTCCAGCGCTTCTGACTCCCTCTTCTGTACTCATTTTCACTTTGAAAAACAGCTGAAAATAGCTAAAATTGCATCTAAAAAAGCACAAACACAAATCTGGAGGAGAAAAAAAAAAAAAAAACCCTTAGCTGGAACACTCCATTGCCCCAGTTAAGTTTTATGTTGGAAGACTTTGCAGTGGGACGATGAGGGAGGAGAAAGTATCACTACACTGACACCTGGAACAGCCAATATTGGGTCAGGACACATGAGAATATGTATAGCAAACGTAAGAACATGAAATATCGCTTTCAAACCACAATACTGTGTTTCAAAGCTATAGTACAACACTCACTCTGTGGTTAATGAGCTAGATGTTTGAAAAAATATTTTTTCTACCCAGTTTGAATTTTATAACAGCACAATTAAAGATGTTTTAAATATATTCTTGACTGATTAGAAGTGATTTGTGTTTGTTTTTCTGTTTTCAAGTATTTCTAAATTATGAGCAGCTGCCACTAGATTTGGAAATGTAATGTTTGTTGCTGTGGGGTGTTTATGTTTTATTTTTGGCACAACGCAAAGTCAGTCTTTGCATCACCCAGCCCCTGCTTAGCATACACCTGGGTCTGTTTGTCACTGCTGATGTTGATTCAGTATTTCTGGTAACAGCTCTCACAGTCAGTGTAGTTTTGTAATCAGCTTTTCTGATATAAAGACTATGATTAGAGTCACGACCTAACACTGTCGCTTTCCAGTACTCTGGACTGTCTGCTTTGAACACTTACTTCTATTTTGGAAGGAAAAACCCCTAAAATGTCATTGAAATTTTTAAACCAACAATAGAGTAAATATCAAGACTGGATTATCAACTGGGTAAAGCGGGCAAATAGCCAGCGGGTTATTCCGTTGTAGAAGAACTGTAAGGCTACAACCACTGATTATTTCATTTATCGATACATCTGACACTTTGTTCTTTAATAATCAATTAATTGTTCAGCATATAAAGTGTCAGAAAATGCTGAAATATATCAATCAGTATTCCCAGAAGCCCGATTGAACATATCCAAGTTGCTTTTTTTGTCTCTCAAACAATTAAGAACTCTACGGGGTACTGTAGATATAATCATCTGCAAATATATTGAGTCATAGTACAGTCATATAATCTGAAGTTTTTAAAAGAAGACCCTGCTTCTGTTGCGAATTTGCTGTCGTTTCTACTGTTTCTAGTGTGGTATGAGGGCTGTTCTAGTGACAGGAAATCTGTGAATCTGTGAGACAATGAAGCTGTACAACCTGGACTTTCATCAGTGACACTGACAGATGAACTGAACTGAAACAAGATTTTGTACGAGCAGGCTCATTACACAGCTCTTCAGAGAGAACAAAAGACAAACATGAATCAAAGCAAGAGAACAATATCAAAACTTTGTGTGTTTGACAAATCACTGTAAAGCTGTGGTAACTGGTTTTGCATTTAAATGAGCCCCGTTTCATGGTTCTGTTAATAACATCTATAAAGTGTGTTCATAGGACTAGAAACTATAGGTAACGTCACGTTTTCTGACTCAGTGTTTCTGAGACAGCGAAGTGAATGAACTCGGTGCAATTATAAACACACAGAGCCCGGATACACCATTTCTTTTGTTTCTCATCACACGCTACAATAGTGATCTGTCACGAATATAAACGAAACCGCCCAAGGGCAAAACATATTTCAATGTGGAATTAGGCTGTATAAAAAAACCCCCCAAAAAAACTGAATCTTCATGCCAAGACGGGCGGAAAAAACAGTGACACCTGCTCGGAAATGATGGATAACAAAATGTTAAACTATAGCAAATCTTTAAAGGATGGTAGGCATTACAAATCCCTTGTTGACAAAGTAATTACACATTTACAGTGCTGGCGAGAGTGGACCTGCCTCATCTTTTGTATTACTTCATTATCCAGAGTCAGCAGGGAGAGAAATATCTTCCAGGATTTTAGTAAGACTAAGAGAGGCTCATGTAGCTCCAGAGAAAGATGTTGATTAAAAAAAAAAAAAAAAGATGTATGTGACAATTTGGAAATGAGCTTCAGCAATCTGCTTTCCTCTAAAAATAGTTGTTTTTCGCTGTTGTGTCTCCTCCTTTAGACATTGTCAAACATCTGTTAGCAGCAACTGCAGCCCATGTCAGTTGCAATCACAACATCGCAATAATGTGCTGTCTCATTACTGTTCTCCCTGTTGTCGTTACACAGACAGGCTTCATTTAAGTGAGCGATGCCTTGACGCGGGAGCCGAAATTTGGTGCAGCGGTGCTGTGTCCTGCAGGAGGAGCTCGCCAAATGCACCGGTGCCCTTAAGCAGGTGCTTTCAACAGTCAATCACCCCCTCCATTACACTTGCACTCTTTGGTATCATTAATCTGTGACATCCAGCTCATTCCGGGGGCTATTTTGTGATGAAGTGTTGTGATTTACTCCCCCCCCCCAAAAAAAAAATGCTTGTCTGCATCAGTTGTAAATACTGATTTTCTATGAGAACACAGAATGCCTTTCAGCAAACCCTAGAAAAATTTTGGAAAGAGCAAGTTTTAAGTGAGGAAAGAGGAGGTTTTTATGTCAAAGAAAAGTAAATGTTACCATTATGTGGCCTATACAACTGTTAAAATTACAAAAATGTTCCAAGTTGCAAGAGCTGTAGGATTATAAAATAAGGCTGCATTGCATTTTGGTCTATTGAGGTTTTTGTCAGTGGGGAAATTGGTATCTCTTCCTCTTCTACAATAGACGTCTCTCTGTATTGTTGTGCAAATGCAGGTGCACAGGAGGAGTAGGAGTTTGATGGTATAAAAATGCTCTGCTACCAAACTGCATAGCAGTTGTGCTGGAAATATTTCAGTGTGACAGCAGGTCTGGTGTGTAAACCATAGAGGAGCTGTTTCAAGCACTGTAGTTTTTTCACTTTTAAAGTAACATGCTCATTTTGCAGAGTACACATACGGGTGCGAAATTAGACGAAAAACCTCGGTTGCATCGGGAGTTTACAAGTGCCTACCTTTGTGGTTGAAACAAGAGGAGCCATTTTTAAAGTTGTGGCTGAAAGAGGTACTTCATGGGCTGTATCATTTTTTTAATATATTATTTATTTGAACTCATTGAGACATCTTTGGTTCTTATCGCGCAATGCTGTGGTCTCCCTGTGCTGCATTTCCTACAGATCTCCTCTCAATCAAAATATGCCCAGCACTATCTCTTATTCCTCTGTTTATTCCTCGCAAAAACCGCCGCTGCTAGAAAACATAAATCGCATCACTTCCTGTGCCACGGAGCACTTTTCCCGGGGATGACCCACCGTGCCGGACGCTGAGTGTTTAAAACAGCAGACATAGAAGCTTTCATGAGCATGAAATGGGTTGAATCACAACTGTGCTCAATCGCTTGGCAACAGCGAGCAGCAAAAGGGCCATGAACTGAGATGAAATCTTTTTGGGCAGTTGTTCTGTTGCCAGTAGGGCTACCATTCCTCTGAAAACGTTGCTCGCAGCGGGTTTGATTTGGTCACACATAAACCCTCTGGTGCTGCCCTCTCTTTCTCTCCTATGGGAGCGTTAATAGCATGAGATAATATAGCTGATAGTAGGGAGCGAATTGTTCAGTTCACTTCTCATTGCCTCTTCATTTCCTGAACCTGTTGGGAAATACTGCATGTTCTGTGTACATGGGTGGAGGAGACATTTACTCTGGTACTGGGTCTGAAGACCTCTTCTTTTTTTTCTCTTAGAAATAAAGACAATCAGGTGAAATGATTTTATGATCTTGAACTTGTATAATTTAATAGTTTACATAAGTGGCATAATGTTGAGATATAATTTTGTAAGTTTATGTATTTAGTGTCAAATGATGGGAAACATTTCCTTTCCTCCCATCCAGAAAAGTATCCTATAAGGATTTTGTCCATTGTAAACAAACCATTTCAACTTTTGCTTGGGTCACGCATCCCTTTGAACTGAAAGCCAAAGCCGAATTTGAGCTACAGCTGGATTAATACCTGTCTGGACAGACAATGAGTGGGGGTGGGGGAAGCGTGTGTCACATAATACCGAAATAAAAAGAAAGTATTAACATTAGCTGTAGGTTGTTTTTTTCAGATGAATATACACTAAAATATTATGTCGTTCATTGTTGTTTCAAAGCATAAATTGTGTTGAATAACATGCACTTGGCTATGAAAAGAGTTTTGAGATCCCCTATTGATCCTGCTGAGTTGGTTCTGTCCAATTACCCACCTATACAGGTAAATAAATGCATATATTCGTTATTTAGCCAACATTTTGTTTATTTTTCCTCTTTTTTTCTACACAGTTTTGAATGCCCACCTGCACTCCGGTCTGTATCCCCAGCTGCTGGTCCGTCCAATCAGGTAAGCTGTTGTTACGAGTTTATGAGACAGATGATCTCATACCAGGATACTCAGTACAATCTGATTTACTTTCCCATCCTTTTGTTATTTGGAATTCAGGGATGGCCGCAAAAAATATCAGCAGCGCTCAAGCCCCTAAGCACCGCAATGCTGCCTTCTATTGTACATGCTCCCTATCACGCCTTGAATGAGTAGAACTAAAGCTCCTATAGATGAGGCAGCTTATAATAAATAGGCAGAAAGGCTTGCAATGTCTCCCTCAAGGGCACATGTGGTCAATGGACACACTGACTGCAAGAGCTAAATCCTGTGGCCATTAAATCCACTCACTGTGAGATTCTTTCTGCAATGCTGAAAAAATATACCTCAAGTTTTTTTTTTTTTCCTTTTGGAAATTCTCTCAGTCATATTAATATCAAATAGACGACACCAGTATTAAACGTTTGTTCGACACTGTGCCACAGTGACGCCTGCAAACATCCGCAGCCGTCACATCTGGACCCCAGTATCTCTCTGGCATCTGCCTCAGGAATGGCGCCCGAAACGGCATTGATGCTAGTCCCATATTGCCATATTATCTATCTCCTTAAAACGCAGCAACAGTGCTCGCTGCAGGCACTTGGTTGCTGCGCGAAGCTCTTACTCCCTTCCCGTGCCATCAAAGAAGACAGTGAAGAAGACAAATAAAGCACCTGTGGAGGAGAGGGTAGTGTTAGGACACATTATAATGATAAGTCATCGCTACACAGCGCTGTGCCTTTGATCCTGCATCATACACCAGACTCTAAACATAGTAGGGAATGGATAACCGGGCCAGAACTGTACACTCTGTTCTGCTTTGTGTGTGTTTATGTGAGTATTTATGTGCGTGTTACCGTAATCAGCCGCGGATCCCTATTATGCTGTGTAATGAGTTTAAAAAATGCCTGCAGCGCCCACTCAACCAGACTCAACCTGTCACGGCACCCTGAGGGTTAAATAAAGAGCAAATGATGAACAAGTCGTGTTCTGGCATGTGCTTCGTGCACCTGTCTTTGAAATTGAACAGAAATAGGTAATAGGTAATTGAGTGTGCCTGTGTGCTGGAGGGGGTTACACAGCTGTAGGCTGAGCCTATAGGGAGTGCAACGAGAAGGGCTGCTGCTCGCTGTTGTCACCGTGCAGTCATTTCTCACCGCCTGGAGAGGGCAGTGCAGCTCCAGTAACCTGCTCGAAGTCAACGGCACAGGGGGCTGGGAATACATGGACACTAATCACAACGGTGAGGCTTGTCATCTGGGCTGAAAGGCATCTTTTAGGATGTGTCCAGGGTCTAAGTGTCTCACCCCGAGCCTGTTGACAATAAAGGAAGAAAATGTAGCTCGGGAGAGACGGTATCTGCCGTGTTCAGCCAAGAGCTGGATGCTGCGTTGAACTGAAGAGCACCGAGGTTTCATCCATTAATGGCAGCCACGCAATGGCTCATTGTGTAACTAAACAGGTTAGAAAAGGGGAAAGTTGAAGCGTGCGATGAGCAGATCTCAGCTGAGCTCCCGGAGGAGTACAACTTCTCAGAGCAGCTGCTAAATGTACACACTGACTGGTTAAATGTACTTTTAACGCTGTTACATACAGAGATGCTGCCAGCCGTGGGGCATGAGGAGGAAGTATAACTGAAGTATTTGTGCTGAGGTGATGTGACGTTTTATTCCAATCAGTCGATCTACTAATTGGTTTAGTTCTAATTTCATCGTTTTTTGGGGTTTTTTTGGAGCTTTCGGGCACCTCTTAGGTCTTTAGCAGTGAATGGAGGTTGTTGAATTGTCTTGGTAGGATGCTTTGCTTGTCATCCCCTGACCACGGTATGAAATTTTGATCACAGCAGTTTGTCAGTGTTCGGCACAGCATGTCATGGGTTTTCGCACCATTTCCTTTGACATATTTCAGTCCTGCAGTTTTAGGCACAGATGAGCTCTATTAGTTGTCTAATCTGTATTTTAAGAACTCACACTTTAAAGTCCTGGTTCCTAGATGTCTTTCACGGCTGAGAAATGCTGCTAATAGCAATCCAATGTGAACCATCTTTGTGATGTGTTAGGTTAGTCTTTTTTATATGGCCTTACACTCTGTATCCCCTTTAGAGACCTTATTACCTGCTTTAATGTTTGATTTCATGTTGCTCCGGTGCTGAGCGCAGTCAGCAGAGTCTTTAAACCCCTGTGTCATTAAGACACATTTCAACAACAAGAAATCAAGGAGCCTTGTTGGAAAAGTGTGCAGTCTAGTGGTGAAATGCTTGGTCAATTAATCAATTCATAGACTGACAGAAAACCAGTTAGTCCTTTAAGTCTTTACGGAGGAAAAAAATCTCCGGTTCCAGCTTGTCAGATATGAAGATTTGCTGTATTTCTCTGTTTATATCATTGTAAATTTAATATCTTTGGGGTTTGGACTGTTGGTCGGACAAAGAAAGCAGTTTAAAGATGTCAACTTGGGCTTCGGGAACACATCTCTGACATTTTATTGACAGAACTGTACGTTTTCTAGACAAAATAATCCTTTCGTGCAGTCCTAGATTTGGCTTCTGTCACAAAACAACATATAAAACAATAGTTTTTAGCCAGTTAAAATATACTATAACTTCGCCGCACACAAGTCTTAATGATATTCTGTTCTTTTTACAAGCGAACGGTGATTTTGATGGAGATTTGGCACTGGCTGGTGTTTCTCATAACGAAACTACTAGAAGGCTTATAAGTGCTGGCTCATGAGATTCAGGCTTGATTCCACAAAAGCAATTTGCACCTATTGGTGAAGATGAATACAGTTAATGTAAATGAAGAAACTGCCCTGCAAATCACTTGAGCTGGAGCCCTTGCTATCTAGTGCCCTTATCTACAAATGCACTCGGCTGTGCTAATGGTGGACCTATTTCAATGTCACATTATAATATCATTTCTGATCCAATAGCCTCATTGCCCGTTGGAAGTACTCCTCTAAAACAATGGACTAGTGCACCAGATGCACTCTGCCGTTAGTCCGTTTATTTCCTACAACATCTTCCTAGCGTCTTTGTATTAGCACTGTATTAGCACCTGATAGGAACACAATGCGAGGCTTGATTTAGGTCAGTAAAATAAAAAAAAAAGTGGAGGTTAGCGAATGGCAGAAGGAGATGCAGAGCGGGAGTAAGAAGAGGGAGATTAGGGGGTAAAGGCAATGAGAGATGGCAGAGAGAATAAGAAAAACAGATAAGGGATAATGAGGTGTTCACAGGGAGGAGTGATAGAGAAAAGAAAGGAAAAAGCGCAAATAATAGGCAAGTGGAATTTGGGGAAGAGACAGAGGCGATAAAGGTGAAAAAGGAGCAGAGGAAGGTTGTGGTATATCTGGCAAGGCTCAGCAAAACAGGGGCTAAAAGTCTGAGCAGGGATAGACAGGAGCCACACTGAGAGTATAACAGGATTGTGGGAAAGCTTGACATAAATGAAGCCATCGGCCTGTGAGTGACAGGACATTGTGAGGGTGCACCGAGGGCGGCTCAAGGGAACGTCAGGACCAACAATGAGGCAATATGGGAACAGGAAAGGTTACACAGGGAATAGGTGTGTATGTTTTTAGCAGTAACAAGTCATTATTATGATTTTATATGTGATGTACACCATCAACCAACAGCAGACTTTCCTGTGTCTTGTTCTTCATATTGAGCAGACCTTTTTTACTCCTAAATCGCTCTTTAGAGCGTCCTCAAGTGTAATTTTTAGCTTGATATGATAAAACATACCCAGGCTTTTCTGCTGGAAAACCATTTTCAATCTACCCACTGACATCAGTTTCTGACAATATCTGAGGTCAGATATATACAATGCATTTGCCAAATCATGATTTATTTAGCTCGACATAAACAAATTAAAGTGGTTCATCTTCAAAGCCACTCCTTGTAGCTGTTCAGCTGGTCCGGTTAACTTCCAACTGATCGTCTGGAGATGAAAATCTCTTAGATAGAACCGAGCTAACGAGGTTTCGGTTGGCATTGTGAGGCTGTGGTCAGGACGAGTTAAAGTGGATGCAATAAAATGGAGGGGGAAACATGAGGGGACTAAAGGCTGAAGGACTCCGGGTGGGTTATAAAGATGTCTGTGGTTGAGAGGTGACCGTGACCCTTTGACCTCTGCATCTGCCTGTTAATAACACAATGTCGCACGGAGAGAAACCCCATCCTTTGTTTCATACTTGTGAGTGGAAGACAATATGTATGAAGCGTTTTTATATGCTTTTAAGATGCTTTTTAAAGGTATTTTTGAGGCATTTTATGCCTTTAAAGGAATGATGGGGAATAAAAGGTGGAAAGAGATCTGGAATCGGACATCGGACGCTGTGGTTCATGGTTGGTGCCTTAACCCCTAGACCACCTGGGCACCGTTTCAGTATATATTCTACTTTACGCTATACAGTAGTCGCATCTTCTTGTATATAAACATCTGCTGCGGTGTAAAACATCCGCTGTGTCTACTTGTTTGAGGGAGCACAGTAAGGTAGCTTACAGGTCAAGGTTCAAGGGACATTTAATAGAGGTCATTAAGCAATTTCAAAGCCTGGTTATATTATGTATGTTTGTGTATGTTGGTCAAACAATGGCTTTTGTGTATTTCATATATTGAAGTGTGAACTATTTAATAATTGAGGTGAAGATCGTATGATTGGGAGCAGTACTGAGCAATGAAAAGGAAGTAAATTCAAGTCGGAAAAAGGCTGAGTAGAGCTTCTAGGTGATATCACTGGGCTAAAATTGACAGTACAGTACCAAGGAGCTTTTTTGGGGTTTTTATTTATTTTCTATTAAATGTTTCTTTCTGTCAGGCAAAATAATAAAAATCACACATATCCATCTCCGTCTGACCAAAATTCAAGCTTAGATATTGTCGGTGTTACTCTCTTTTGGCTTCCTGCACTGTTTTTCTGTGGTTGGTGCACATTTTCATCACTGTCCAACTTGCCATTTAATGTGCAAGCATGCACACAACTCAGATTAATCTAAAGTGCGATTTCTGACACACACCTACAAACACACACACAAACAGACGATTCTGTTCCCACTGAAAGACCGATTCGTGCTGTGTCGGGCCATAATTACTCACTAGCAGACAACGGAGGATAGCAAAGCCAAAAGAAATCATTAGGGAGCTGTCAGATACCCAAAACACTCTAATGTCAGTCCGCTGTGGGCTCAGCGAGGCAACGGCATTTCTGCTTTGCCAACGAGCACACAGGAGAGGCAGTAATGATGAGCGAGAGGATTTGGAAAACCAACAAAGACAATGATAGATGTGGATTCCTGATGCAAGTGTGAGAGCAGATAGGGTGGCTACGGCACGTGAAGTAGTCATGGGCTTATGTGGATAAAGTTCATGACAACCCTGAAGCTGCACTAACTTGCTCTTAGGGAACAACTACTCTTTCTAGCTGGATTACTTTGGGTCAAGTTCAGCTCAGTTTTTTTTGGTTTCACTGATTACTTTGAAGGCCCTCCATTGTTTGGCTCCATTTATTTATTTTTTTGTATACTTTCTGGTCCATATTCTGCTCCTCAGGTTTTGCAACCGAATAGTGTTTAGTGTGCTTTTTAGGTAGCGGATTTGCAGAGTAAAAGTCAAGTTTTAAAAGTTTTTTAAAAAGCTTAAACCAGTGTTTATTTTTTTTTTTAATTCTCCATGTTTGTCCGTGTAACTACTTGAAGTTTTTTGCTACTGTACTTTTATGTGCACTTTCAAAGCACTTTGTGAGTCTCAATTTAAAAAATTTGTAAAATTAAAAATTAAATTGACTTACTGCTTTACTCACTTTTAGTACGTCAAATGTCCTTTATTATTTCCACCTGTTGCAGTGAAACTCTGGTGAAGTTTTTACCAAACTGTTCACTTATTATTATTATTATTAGGGTTGATAAGAGCGGTGAGACTGAACCAGAACAGTAAAGCTGTGGTCCATAAAACCAATAATAATGAGCTAACATGCTCTGTATAGCTGAGGGTAACTGCAGAATTAGGTGATCATTTTCTTTCCCTACGAACACAACTTATCACATTGCACATCCGAAGTTAATGATAAAATATTGATTAGACCAGTTTAAATTACACTGACATGGCCTCAATTTCACTGCCAAGAATCCAAATTATAGAATTATAGCTGAATCAAAACAACAAGGCAAATTAGAAATAGGCAAAACCAAAAAAAAAAAAAAAGTGTTGATAGGCACAAGAAAAGGACTGTCGAGAAGGGTATTGAAGGTACCAAGGTGTGATTGCTCCCCAAGGGGTAAATCAGACACACAGGGGAGAGTGATTTCGGGCCAAAGGAGAGATGTATGTTTTACAGGGTTGGTAGAGTGACCCTGTCCCGTGTGGCTTTCTCCTGCCTCTCAACAGTATGAATACAGATAAAGTTCAAGTGATGTAGTAGTAATCATCTCATCACTGTTTCATGTATGACCCTCCATGTTTAGTCCTGCGTTGCTAAGGTTATTTGAGCCACAAGTGAAGCAATTACAGCACCTAACTATAGGCTATTGTAAAGGGAAGGGCATCCAACAAGATGCATCAAAGACACGCTGAGTCAGTTAAGGGTCTCGAAAACTGGATTTATTTACAGCAGCAGAAACAAGGTCGTAAAAAGAGGAAGAAATGTTGGGGTAGCAGAAAGAAAAAAATGTTGTGTTTTGGTGGCAAAAAAGCAAGGAGGGTCACGACAGGGACAGAAACCGTTAGCTTTACCATCTTGAACTTGCACTGGTAGAAGTTAATCGGTGAAGAAACCCGTAAGACAACACTGTCTTAATAATAATTAATTAATTAATTAATAATCAGTAAAGCGTACACCATTACCTGTTTCTTTCACTTCTGTTATGTTTTGATAAAGGAGCACCTGATCAGTGTGATTTGAATATATTAGTGCAGAAATGCCAAACTCCTTTTAAAATATGACATTACATTCTTCGTGAATGCTTATATGAACGTAACTTATATCGGATTTTCAAATCAAAGGGATCCCTTCAATATACATTACTTTTCAAAATCTGTATTATAGTTTGATGTTATTATCACTGTATATCCTCTAAATTTCTTTGATTTCCACCAACTCTGTTCATAATGTCTGAGTAAAAAAAACATCATGTGGTGATGAACCCAAGTAAAGTTGTGATAAAGCACAGAGTTGTAATGTCATTGTAGTAAAAGACAAAAAGTTTTATTTTAAATAACCAGTTCCTACTGAAATGCATATCCATTGCAAGATTTTTAATGACTCACAGAACAATAAGCATAACCCACAGTCTTTCTAAATTATGAATTTAGTACAGAGTTTGGAATATCTCCAGAAATACATGAAAATGAACCAATTTTTTATAATCAGAACATTTAATAAAATGTCCAAAGCTACTGAACAACAACAAAAAATGATTTCATATAGTGAAATAAAAAATACAGACATAAAATGTATGCTGGACACAATTATTGGCACTCTTTTTAAGACTTTAAATTACTTCCTCAAACAAAATAAAAAACAAATAAGACTAATCTGTGCTAACTTTTTAGTGTTCACATGAACTGAATTAACCAATGAATGATGGTTTTACTGCCTAAAAAGGGGCTGATTGTTTCCAGTTTCTTTTTCACAATGGCGAAGACAAGAGAGCTGTCTGAGAGCATCATAAATGCTATTATCAAAAAACATAACAATTCCAAATGCTACAAGGCAATCGTCAAAGATCTTGAAATCCCTGTTTCAACAGTTCGTAACATTATCAAGACGTTTCATAAAACTGGTGAGACGCTTCCAGGACGTGGTGCTGAGAAGACACTAAATGAGTGAAGCGAAGGTTGATGCGGATTATGGAAAAAACACCGCACAAGACATCTAAACAGCTTCAGGCTGACCGCGCGCAATCTGGGGTGGTGGTTTCAGCCCGCACCATGTACCGTACACTAAACCAAGTAGGGCTCCATGGGCGAAGGCTATTGAAAGAAAAGCCAATGCTAATGTTTGGAAAAAAATTTCATAGATAAGCCACAGTCTTTCTGGAATAATGTTCTATAGACAGATGAAACTAAAGAAGTAGTAGAAGTAGAAACCCATGAGGAAAAGAGCACCCTGTCTACATTAAAACATGGTGGAGGTTGTATCATGCTGTGGGGCTGCTTTGCTACCTCTGGTACTGGAGGCATTGACTGTATCAAAGGAATGATGAAATCAGAAGATTACGGAGGCGTTTTAAAGTGAAATATGTTACCCAGTGTCAGAAAATACGTTTGAGGCGAAGGTCTTGGCTCTTTCAGCAGGATAATGACCCAAAGCAGACATCCAGCAGCACAAAGGAATGGTTGAAAGGAAAAAATGGGCTGGTTAAAACTAGTCAGCAATGAGTCCTGACCTAAATCTCACTGAAAACCTTTGGAGAGAGGTGAAATCTGCCATTGCAAAAGGACTCCTGCAAACCTAAAAGAGCTTGAACACATAGCAATGGAAAAGTGGCAGAAACTACCAGCAGACAGGTGCAAGGAGCCACTAGATGGCTACAGGAGACGTTCAGAGGTTTTCATTGTTGCCAACGGTTCTGAGAGCAAACATTATCGAAGGGTGCCAATAATTGTGTCCAGTGTACTTTGTGTTTTTGCGTTATTTCACTATTATGCAAGTTTTTTTTCCTTTTGTTCAGTAACCTAACCTTGGACATTTTATTTATAACATTCTAATTATACAAAACTGGTTCATTTGCATTTATCTCCGAAGATATTCTGAAATTACCAATAATGAAGACCAATAATTTTGACTGTACAACTTTTTAAAACATATTATGTGTACACAAAGACATTTACATTTACATACTGCATACTCATATATGAATTAAAAGTAAACAAAAGCTTGTGCACGAGAGGTAGGAACCTAAAGGCTATGAAGACCTCTCCTAAAAATCTCAAGGAAAGATGAACAGGACTACGTTAAATAAAAATAATGAGGGATAGAAAGGAGAAAGACGTTGTCGTCTATAAGATAACATTGCTTTGATGAACATTGTTTGTTTTGATTGTTGTGCTGCACAGCCGGCTCTCAACATGCTAGCTCGCTAATGATAATGCTCGTTTGCCTGCCCCTGTCTGTCACGTGACCCTTGCCTTAAAGTCCCGCGAGATTCTCTCCTCTGGTGGGCCTAATATCGTCACTGCAATTGATAATGCCATTTCACTGAGGTAGGCTTGCTTTTTTTTGGACGCATGCATCTTCCCCGCCTTTCCCTAGACACTAAGCATCAGCAACATCACCCCCAACTTCAGACCGTTCCCTGAAGTCTAATGTGTAATTCAGATCTTGTTTGTAGTCACCTGGTTGGATAATCCCTGCGGGGAACTTTGAAAGAGTAAGGAACCGGAGAACACAGCAAATTTCAGCATAGAAAGATCAGTGCACACAACAATAACAAACTCCATTAAAATTGGGGGCAGTCAATAAAGATACACAAATGTTTCTGAAGTACAAAAAGCTTTCTGTACAAGAGGCCATCTGCCTTAATATCTTGATATCTATCTTAATATCTGTAATATCTGTAATATCTACTTTTGTGCTTACAGTGAGACGGGCCTTCCAGCAAGAGGGCTGTGCTCATCTCGATCAGTATGTACCTTTGTTCCCCTTAGTGATGTTTTGGGACCCGTTCCAGAGGACAATCCACAAAGCCATTTTGGCTGAACAATCCAGTTGTAAGTTATACTGCAGGGCCAGATGTGAAATGAGCAAATAAAAAGTAATTTGTGAGTGGACAGTGTTGGCGGACCAAAAACTGTGAAAAGGAGAGCAATTCTTGGGGAGTTATGCTAAGTGTGATCGCCCACTTGTGTTACAGAAAAGAATGGGTAAGGAGAGAGGTCACACCAGGTCATAATCATCGCCTGAGAAGAAGCGGCAAGTCTGGCTGGAGCGGCATCTGGTGATGTGCTGTTGTGTTTTGTGGTCCGTGGGAAGGTCAGGAACCTGGAGCGGCGTGGGTAAAAAGCTCAACCCATCAAAGGCCCTGCAGATCCAGGAATGTGACAGTCCATTGTTCCATTCAGGTAGAAACAAGGGAATTTTGACAGGGAAATGTTCATGGATATCATTTGGCAGTTGTTAGGATCATCTCATAACAATTTGGTTGCAGAGGAGTCTTTAATCAGACTATCGCTTTGCTATCAACCTTTTCCAGTGAATTGAGTCCATTACTTTAAAATTTGCTTCACACTGTGCTAGAGAGCTGTAAGTAATCTAAGAAGGGTTTCAGCTCAAAAATACTGGCAACAACTTGTCTCTCCTTATCAATATCCTAAATATTATCCTGAAAGTTTCCTCTAATTAGCTGTTCTCTAAGCCCGAACCCCTTTAGTTGCTGTTGCTATGCCCTATCAAGTCTGTCTTAGTTTTTGTGATAACGGTAGCAGATTTACCAATAATAAATCATTGTAGGTTAAAAAAACAACAATTTTGTGATTTCATACCATAGTACGCAAAAGCCGGCTTGTCATTTCTAGACGGCCGCTGTTAATTTCGCCGGCTGAAGTAACAACTGTCACTAGCAGATTTTATTAGCTGTAAGTAGCTACCCAATTAAACTAACATTAACATGGAGCTAACATCACCAACATTATCGCCATTAACATGGAGCCAATGTTGGTGATGTTGGTAATGTCATATGTGATACTGAGCGACTGAAGGCTAAAGCGTTACACGTCCAAGGTAAGAAGTGCTCACCAGCTGGTGTTCCATCTAGAAGACATGGAAATACAGAAACGCCATCGTTCTTGTATTTAAATTTAGAGCTAGTTAGCTCTAAGTATGATAGTGAAAAATCAAAAATCAAACTGATACTTCATTCAAACATAACCCTGTTTAGCTGCTCAGCTTGTACTTGGGCAAGCAAGACAAAAGTGAGAATTATGCTTTTCTTTTTTTATTTTCATACAGTACGTTTTCACTTTTATGAGAGAAAGGGCTTTTAGAATGAAGACTAATGTGTTTAGTCTTGGCTTAGTTTGCTGGAGTGTAAACTTTCCCAAATCCGATAGAGACGGGGGCGCTAATGTTAGCCTACACTCAGGTATCGGCTTCCACACAGTTGGGAGGCAGTACACAGTGGATCTTGCCGGCCGTGAATGATTTTTTTTTTAATGTAACCTGTAACTCTATAAAATAATGTACTATAGTGTCAAAAACTGTTAGCCTTTTGAAAGTCTATTCTCTAATGGTAAACATAATGGCACATGCAGTCCGTCAGTGTACAATAGTGCAATATGGCTGTGCAGATTAGATCATAATGTTGATGAGCACTGCAAACACGAGCATTGTGAAGAGGGATGTGAGAGGACCTTTTGCTCCTTTGCATCACTTCATTTCATGCATGGTGTAGATTTTTCGCTTTTTCAGAGCAGGGAGTGAATTGCTGACAATAGAAACTCCTCTGCAATCTTTATTTAATTATTTATTTTTATGGGAGCCTATCTGCGCACTTGGGTGGTTGTTTGTGTCTGTGTAGACTTCGATTGTGTGTGTCATTGGGTTTATCTGCGTGTGCGTGTGTGTGTGTGTGTGTGTGTGGGCGTGCATCCAGTAGATGTGTGGTAAATATCACTTTCAATCAGACCCAGTCGAAATCAGAAAGTTGTACATCAAACCCATCTTCAGCCACTGGACCTCGGGGACGACATTTGCTGTTATTTTGTTTGAGCAGACAAAAACTCTTTTTATCTGTCAGTGTCATTTTAGAAGGTCATCTTTCTCCACAAAGACTAAACTCATTAAATTCATCGCGCGGACAAAAACTGTTACAGGCGAAATACGGACGTATACAACAGGCCCCAGTTCCAATTGTCTGGCTGAAATTAGCAATCAAGATCTTAAGACAAAGCAAATCCCTCCAGACTAAATTAAAGGAGAAAAATTAAACATTTCGATCTTTGGTGTCCAGGTTCCTAACTGTGAATTATGGAAGTGTGTATTGATTGTATTCATAAAACCTTCCTCTAGTCCCCGCCCCCTGAGTTGCCAGTTGTATTCTCGAAGAGGTTTGGAGGTGGTGGGATTCTCGGTCTCTCCCATGCATCTTGTCACGATTATGGGAGCACTTTTGTCTAATTGTAAGAAATTGGACAGGTTTAAAAGTCGGTTTCGCTTTTTTTGCTGCTTGAACCAGGACATAGAATTTCATTTCTGGAAATAATAAGATAAGATGGAACCTAATCATTAGTTCAGAACATGTGGTGGAACAAACAGCCATTATACTGTAGGAGATATTAAATCTACGTCCTTACCAGACATGGGTGCTAAGAGAGACAACTGAAAGAGCAAGGCTTTTTATTTATTTAAAAAACTGGCTTTAAAGGGAGTAGTTTGACATTTTGAGACTGGTAGCAAACTTCTCACCTACGCCTCGGCAAAAAGGCGAATGAGCAAACATGCATCTCCCAAAATGTCTAACTGTTCCTTTTATCTGGAGGATAAAAGCCTGTGTACAAGGCATCTTTCTAGCATGGAATCATCTCCAAGAGTTGGCACCTAATCTCATCTTGTGATCAAAAGCAACTGATTTCTTTTTCTTTTTCTTTTTTTTTTGGCCGCTGAAAAATACCAGTCAACTCTTCACTCACCCCCCTTCAACTCCGTACTCATAAATATCCAGGATACTCAAAAGTCACCAGCCAAAGTGCTCCAAGAACACAAACAAGCTCTCCTCTCTGCTGTCTTCCCTTTAAATGTATGTATTGATCTGAAACTCCTACTTACTTCTCACAAAGCATCACAGGGCCTTGTGCCTTAGTATAGGTTTCTCTGATTTATTTACTACCTATCAGTCCAGCCATACTTTCCACTCGCAGGATGCCTCGTCACCCCCCTCATTTGAAATTAAACAGCTAGGAGCACAGCCTTGGCTCTCTTGCTATCTCTCTCTAACGTCCCTGCAGTCCATCATCTGCTCACTTCTGGCTGTGCGTCTTTGATGTTCATAAACTGTGAAGCAAAGGATGGCTGATCTGATGGTCATTGCAGCTGAGGCAGAAAGGACCCGGTCAATAAACCCAGAGATTGTGATGCTTTTCGCAGAATCGCAGACAGACATTAAAAAGGGGCCCGTAAAATCATGCATCCAAGCACATTTTACCTTTTGCTCTCTTTCTGTCACTCTGTCTGTGCGTGTGTTTGGGGGTGGTTTGACGGCGCTTAAGGGCTCTTCGAGGATATGTGAATGCTTATGAAAATTAGCTCCCACAGCTCAGGATTGGAGCAAATATTGGGTTTTTGATTTTGTTTCGAAAGCTGGAAGGTTGCTTTCCTCTGTGACTTTATCAAGGTCACTACTTATCAGCATTTTAAACATTTTATTTTTTTTTAATTTTTAACCCCTCAGATTGTCTGTTTTATCACAATTACATCACAATTGCTGATTTTGTCAATTTTAGCTCAAAAATCATAACACAAAAGGGCAGGCACACAATGTTCCAGTCAAACCAAATATATCTTCATGGCTTTTTTCACATTTTAGTCAATAAAAAATAGAATGAGGGTTTTTATTTTGACATCATCCCCTACTGAGACCACCCCAACGCTGCCACATGTATTGTAACTATTGCATGAATACATCATGAGAGCTCAGGAAATCAGTATTCAGGACTATGCCATGAGCTGTTATGGGGCCGCTGTTCAGACATAATGAATGTGTTAGAGACCAGACCTCATGTAAAGTGAATGTGGGGAAAAAATGAAGTTCGCTTGACCTCAATATATTCCCCTCAGCTCCTGAAAATTGCTTTTGCTTTGGCCCTTCCACATGATATCTTTTTGCCAATCACTAAAGAGTCACAAAGATCCACAGAGTGCCCTCTTTGTCTGTGCACCGTCAGCTTTGCTGTCGTAGCTAAGATTCTGCTTAAGAGCATGTTGCACATGTGCCAACTCAGCAGCTGTCACCCAAAAGTGAGGAGGGCCAGAGTATGAAAAGAAATCTGTCCTTGTTTGACACTTTTTTCAAGTTGCAAGAATGGCAAAACACTGTGGAGTGGCAGTGTGCCCCAGTGGGTAAGGAGACTCTTGTCTCTTAAAACAGAGAATCAGACCCAAGTCACTTTTTTGGAAAGTGCCCTTCCTGCTGAAGTGTCCTAGAGCAAGACAGTGAATCCCAACCTGCTGCAAAGGATCAATACATCTAAATACAGATGGCAGCTAGATGGTGATTGAAAACTCCACAACTTCCTCACGAGTTTCATTTCCCTTATTCTTAGAGTTGATCAAACATCAGTACATTGTTGTTACTGACTGAAATGTGTCTGTGCAGATTATCAAAAACTTTAATATGTTAAATACCGAAATGTGGCATCGAATGTCTGATCAAATTTATAATCTTTGAGGATTATGATGTCTTTTGTTACATAAAAAAGGGGGTTTATTAAATACTTCTAAAAGTAAGGTGTTGAAAAAAGTATTGTTTTGGCAACGGTACTGAAACTAAGGTATTGTATCGGTGCTGCTAAAAATTTAGAGGTTAGATTTTCTGTTAAAGAGATATTAAATCTTGAAAAGGATTACAGTTGATTACACATTTTACGTTTGTTTAATTGTCAGGTAAATCAGCCTGTCAAGCTCAGCTGTGGTGGTTTCGGCGCGCTCCTCCTTCTTCATCTTCACCCAGACTCCACTCTGTACCCTGAATCTGGATTTTTTGGCTCCAGAAAACTGACAAAGATAGTGGTAAGCAGTACACCTACTGTATGTCGTGACCTCAAAATGCCTCTTTAAACATCTACGGATGTTATCACAGACATTGTGTCTGTGATAACATCCAGTGTGCGGATTGTCAGACAACCTCTCCTGAAAGACACTCATAGTGTTGAACCCGCTGTACACAAAAGTGACAGAAATAGATAGTCCGTTTCGGAGAGTTACAGAAATGATTGGACACGGAATATTTAAAATATTCCAACTTAAAACTTTTTTTGAAGGTAGCGCCACAAAATGTAAACACAACACTGACATTTTTATCACCTTAGAAAGTTGACATGGCCAACGTGCAATGCAAGCAAACTGCCTGTTTAAACATCCAGCAGACACAGGCCAACATTTGGAGTCCTGTTTCTGTCCACCTTGCAAATAGAGTCCATTACTCACTATCCGTTTACCACTGTTTAGGTCTCCACATACTCCTGTTTTTCGCTGCTGAGCGCTCCACTATGTTGACCAGCTAGTCGCTAACTTTGTCCTTCTGCTGTTTGGTGCGGGGCAGGCGGAGTACAGTGGATTTAGTGAGAGTAAAACCAAAACAGTTAACGAAAGACACTAAAAAAAACACCATAGAGGAGCCAACATTAGTGATAGAGAATAGCTAAATTGAATTCTAAAATACAAATTAATTCAGCTAGATCAGGTTTCTCGATATTTAAATAATTTACACAGTGCTTTATCATTCTCTCCCGTGTGGAAACACATGCACCTAGTGCATTAAGAAATCAATCTTGTAATGAATGAAAGCAGCAATAAAATAGATTTTATGGTCAAGAGCCGCAGTCCGAATAATGCTCAATGATAAGAGTTTATTGAAATGTCACATATTTGATCCATTTGATCCACTGTGTCTCTTTATTATAACTGAGTCCCCCGAATACATTAATAGTTTAAGCTGAGGACATAAAATGCAAAATAGATATAATTTGACCGTAAAGAATGAAAAACCCTCAGGTGCCAGCAGGTACCCTTCTAGCAGTCTGAGATTGTTGACAATCTCATAAAACACCAAGGTACCTGCTCTTTGAAGACCAACGCTCTGTTGTTTACAACACAAGTGGTTTTTTACTGGCCAAGCCACAGCATCTGCTCCTGCTCCCTTTTCAAACAAGACGACCGTTTCATTTTTTTTTCCCTGCATATATATGTTCCAGTGCTTTGGTTGTTGTCTTCAGTCTTTATATAGAGCACTTTTAAACTGATCTAAGGTTTGATCACAGTGCTTTACAGAAAAACACAAAATCTAAAACGCATACTCGCACCTCGAATAAGGCCTTATGTAATTTTATCCTATTTTGTGTCATTTTATTCATTATATTACATCATTCATCGTCATGCTTATAATCACCATCATCACCATCATCACCACCCATATTCTCCTCTTCCCTCTACTCCTCCTCCCTGTCATTTTAGTTAACCATAGGGTGGCGTCATCATGCATTGACAGTTCGTGTCCTCTATAATTGGGATGCTCATGCCACATGATAACCCAAAGGAGTTATGGCAGCGTTTCAAACAAGCTGTCCAGAGGTCGTGGGAGGCTGTGACACCTGATGAGCAGCTCGTCCTTCTCAGGGAGCTTATCACAGACGGGGGCCGGGGTTTTAAATAATGCAACTTTAGATTCTAATGGAGAATATAGTCATTTCTCGCACTATATTATGACGATAATATATCGCAATAAGTGAGCACCTTATTCCTCTGCTGCTCGCTCAGTAGACACAGGACACGAAAAGCAGAAATGGAGGAGGTGGAGACTGTACTGACGTGTCAGATAAAATAAAGCTTGCCATATTTTATAGGAGAGGTGGTGATAGCCTGTATGCAGATAGAGGGGTCTGCAGATCATGAGACTGAGCCCCGAAACCAGGCTGTTCCAGGGTACATAAGATTCGACATGTGCTGCCAAAATCTGAGACCAAAACCTGCCTCTGCCAGACGTTTTTGCTTAATTCTCCCTCCCTTTAAATAGTTGTGATTTTTATATCTCAGTCGTTTTTATGCTTGCCTGCCTGCAATGCTTATGTCTGCCATAATGCTGCTTCCTTTCATGGTTATGCATCAACTTAAAAGTGTGATTTTTTTATTTTTATTTTTTTTATGCAACAAAGGTGTTAGATATATAAGAAAACACATCTTGCCAGTGTTGATAGAAAAGCAAACGTTCACATCCAGATACACGCATCTCCTTTTTAAGGACGTCTGTGACATATCCCTTTTCTTTTGTCTGAGTACGAGTGGAAGACACTGATTTGGGCGTCGCAGCAAGGGCGGCTTTTGTGCTCCCAGAATCAAACAGCAGTTGCTGTCTGGATTCTTCAAGTGGAGTGAGGGGAAGCAAAGGTGGTTAGCCATTGTTGCATAGACAGGTATAGTAATTACATTCTCCTCCATTCAGTCCCTATCTCTGTACAGCACCAGCATAACCCTCTCAAACTCCATTATACGCTTGCCAAATGGAACAAAAGCCCAACATTCAATGGTTTTGCGCTCAAAAAGAAACACTGACCCCTTCTGGGGTTAGACATCAAAATTGTGTCATGGTCTTGCAGGCTGCAGACTATGACTTTTAATTTATGGTCTCAGAGTGGGACGTCGTATCACCCGCTGGATTATCCTCATCTTCACACGAATGCACTTGAAAGCCCTCACCCCCGCTCTGACTGGTCACTTTAAATTTAACATTTAACTATTTGTGTCTTTTATAGTCTTGCAGTCCACTTACTCTCTGTATGTGAGCTTAAAAATGGTAATATTTTATATTTTCGACATCTAAAGATACACATCTGCGCTCATGATCTTCTCTGACATAAAATGCTAATCATATTTTAAAGGAGCCTGAGCAAACAAAAAGTCCTCTATTAAAATGTAGTTAAGGTTTTCACGTGTCATGACAATGAAAAGGAAAGTTTTGGTGTTTTTGTTGAAAATGTGACACTTTTGGCAGAAAAGGGAAAACTAACACCCAACATTTCAGAGGAAGAGTACACCGCTCTTGATTGTCACAGCCTGCTTTTCAGATACGCTCTAAATTGCACTAAATTGAACTGTTAGGGCTCGGTAGACAAATCCTAATGAATACAAGGGAGACACACCTCGCATGCACAGCAGCTTGAGAATGCACAGATGTTATAGTGAAGCCTGAAGTAGCACACAAAGCAAGGCACTTGTCTGATGAGAGGGCTCATTTGGAACTGCCATTAGTAGACATATGATTTATGGCTCTGTCTGCCGCTCCTACAGAAACCGCCACTTTCACTTCAACAACACCAGCCCAGCCCTCTCTGATTCTTCTTCTTGGTTGCTTAAATGCAGCACAGTGAGCTTTGGTGGTATGGTTGGATAGTGGAGAGAAAGTGTCACGTACAACTAAGTAGGACTTGTTTTAAAATAGATGGGATGATGAATAGGAAAAAGACACAGGTGCTTATGTTCGGCATTGGATCATGTCTAACAATATGTCCTGCGGGCATTTTCACAATATTTCCACTTAATGGAGCAGGTGTATATGGTAAAACTTTAGGAAAAGCACAGTACGTTGCTTTTGTTAAGGCCGAGTTAGATGCTTGCCTAATTGGAAAAGCTACGTAGACAATTGGTGTGGACTGCATTTCTAATGGTGCAGTGGAGGTGGGATTTAGTTTGTTGACTTTTATTTAACCAGGAAAGCCTCATCTACAACAGTCTCCTGGCTACAATAGGCAGCGAAGACAACGGCAAGTTACAGAAAAACCTCACGAAGCATGAAATATGAAAGAGTAAACAAAATCAAAATTTATCAAAAATGTGGTTACAGAATCCTGAATCAAAACTTCCCTGTGATGTGCTCTGTGACAGTCGCCAAAGTCAGCACAGCTTTGTTTTGTCTTGCTATATAATTGGCGAATAAAACACGCAGACAAGTCATAAATGTAACATGTATGCAAGTATCTGTTGTGAGATTTTCATGATCTCCCCAGCTGTATTACAGTACGTTCTCTAGAACTCAATGAATTCCTAGATGGGTTTCGGCATGCATACAAACCTATACGTTTATATAGAAATAATTTCAAAAACTGTTGATGACAAAAACAAAAAACAAACCAAAACCCAAACCATGGACTGGGACCAGAGGATAGTTAACTAATGTCACTGTAGGTAAGTTCTTTCAGTGTTGTTACTTATTAAAACTATCCTCTAATCTCTTCTGCCTCCAGTTCTTATTGTTCTCATTGGAATGATTAGTCCCCACGGGTCTTTTTGTTGTGTTCTAAAAGTTCCTGTAGTGAAATTGAGATAAACTTGAACTGTGTCCAAATTCCACTACATAGGAATTTTATCCAGCATGTGCAGTGTACTAATTGTTCTCGCAAAGTTGCTGTTTTTCCACTCGCTACACCGTGTAAGAAATCAATGCACATGATGCAACACTGTGCCTGCACTAAGGGGTAAGAATCAGACTGGCTCGTGACTAGTGACACCACCGTCTGCAGACGGCATCCTTCAAACCTGCGGGTTATCATTATGTAGTGATGTATGGAACTGGGAGGACCAGTCATCCTCTCCTGTCCACTAGTGGGCCTCAGCCTCGTCAGCTGACCTTCAAACCTGCTCACTCACCTGCGCTGCATCTGCAATTAGCTTTCCTCAGTCTCTGGGTCAGTTTGCCTGGATTGTACAAATAGCTTCACTCCTGTTCCGTAGCTCTCTAGTCCTTACTCCTAGCTCTACCGGTTCAGACCTCAGTTTCTAACCTAGAGCATGGCTTGCTGCCTACTCCTTGTTAGACTTTCTTTGCGTGGTTTCTCAGCCCGCCTGCCTGCTACAGACTGAAGGTTTGTTGGATTTTCAAGTCAAGACTGGTTCATCGTATTTCACCTGCCTCCTTAGTGCGTTTTTGAGTCCACGCCCAGTAAAGCATTGTTACAAACCCAAGATGTTGCACTTGTTGTAGCGTATCCAACTGAGCCACCAGGAAGCTCCCAGGCAGAGCTTTTCAGAAAGCTTCATAGTAAAAACATGCCCTCAGAGGGCACATAAACCTGGTCACCTGTCACTTTCGTTTCATGTTTGCTCAATGATATTTTCCCAAAATGTCAGCCAGTTACTTTTTTTGACCGGCTCATGACAGAAAAAAACAAAATCGGAGCCATTTGCACTTTGAAAATGGCAAATTTATTATTTTTTTTCTCTCTCTCTCTGTCTCTCTCTCTCGCTCTTCTCTTTTCTCTCTCTCTCTCTCATAATTTCATCTCTCTGTCCTCACTAAGTAGAAAGAGGCAGGACCGCGGTGGTTGCTCCCTGCCTGGGTGCTCTGCCATGCCACATCTGTCCATCTGTCAAGCATACAGGCCCATCAATCAAACAGCCGAATGCAGGTGAGTGTGAAGCACAATGAGCGACCATTAATCACTCTGAGACATGGACGTGTGTGTGTGTGTGTGTGTGTGTGTGTGTGTGTGTGTGTGTGTGTGTGTGTGTGTGTGTGTGTGTGTGTGTGTGTGTGAGTGAGTGGGGGGGGGTTAAGTACTGTGATGATATCTATGCTTGTGTGTTTGAGATAAAGTGAGGCAAGCACATGATGCAAATGTCACATGTGATGGTTGGACATGTTCCTGACTTTACTTTTATTGTTTGTTTTTTTTCATCTGAGTCTAAATCACACTTCTTGGGTTAAAGTTGCAGTCGTGAGGAGCCTGATTTCAAGGTTCCTCAGTGTGCACGCAAGCAAATGCATGCGTCATTGCTATGATCCCTGCTGTGCAAGCTTTTTGCTGGATGCAAAGTGGTAAACAGTGAGCTGTGATTTCAAGAGATCCCAAAATTAGTTTTTAATAAGTCAGAGTAACATTGGACGGTTCAATCCTTGAGTTATAGAGTGAGTGGAGCCTTTCATCGAGAAAGTGGGCTGGGAAAGTCTCTGTTGGCGTTTGTTCCTACTTCCTGTGTAAAAACGTTTGGGCTGAAACGATTTCTTCCTACTGGAAGCGATGTTACATGTTGACATAAATGGCTGAAAAGCAGGGAAAACTACAAGCTAAGGTATTCAACCGTTCGCGAACTTCACTTGAAGACATTTTGAAATGACGCCATTTTGTCTCGGGGTGGGCTGTTATTGGCTTGACTTTATACAACTCCCTTCAGAGCCACAGCGCCAACTCTTTTCACAGGCTGAGTAGTGCTCCCCATGACAAGTAAACTGAACCTCGTGTAAAATCAGTGGAGAGCCCCTTCAATTTCAAATGGGCTAGAAGAAAAAAACAAATTGCATCCACACCAAATTACATACATTTCTTTCTGAGTTTTCTGTATTTTGTGCTATCTGCTCCTGTGAAATACTTGATATTTTTTCCTCTTTAAGCCTCCAAAGATTATTCAAATTAATCGGGGAAGGGAAAGTCACTCATACAAGATGGAACTACTCACAGCTCATGGATGTCTGACGACATTGTTTCATTTTAAGAGCAAAAAGTTAAGGAACTACTGGCTTAGGCTTTATGCTCTTTCCCCTGTTGACTTTCTTTGTTGTTTGGTTTTGATAACAAGTATTAACAGACAGAGGCACAAATAGACACTCGCTCATTGTGAACAAGCCGTGAGCAGTGTTTCTGACACACACTCGGTGTTAGTTCTGTCAGAAACGCTCATGTCTCAAAGCCGGTGCCGTTACAGTTGGGTCTGTTGGTATGATTCAGCTCTTGGGGATGCTCCCTGCTGTGGGAATTCAGCGTAACAGCACGAAATCCATAGCAGCATGTTAACTAACACTCGGGGAGCATTATAATAATCCACCAGTGGGAATTAACATGCCCTCCAGGGTGCATGCGAACAGAGCACAACTGGTGCAGGTGGAGGGTGGAGAAGGATTCTGTTGGTAGATGCATCTGTGAGCCAGACGTCAGCGGGAACGTGGGTGTACAGGCCTTGTGTTGGGTGTGGGAGACCCAATGAGCTGGAGTGTCTCGTCTCTAATAGTTCATTTCTGTATGTGTAGACATGTGCCTCACGTGCATGGTTCTCTGGTGCTTCTGAAGGCTTTTGTTCACCGGCAGTTTCTTGATTTACCTCTCACGGGGTCGGGTTTGATCCGTTCATAAATTTCAAACCTCAGTTTATTTTTTTTTCGACTCACATTTAAGCTCAACATTTCTCATGATCTCCCCAGATGTACAGTATATAACTCTACGACTGGCCCACTGCTCCCTGCTTCCAGCAAGCCTGCGACCTCCTCTCTTGAAGCATACAAATGAAATCTTTTGCGGCCAATAGGAAAAAATTGCTTCTTGAAAAACAAAGTGTAAGTGAGCTTTGCTGGGGGGAAAAAAAAAAAAAGCAGATAAATAGAGATGGATAGCAGTATTTGGCTTCTTAATTGCTGTTTTTGTTGTAATACTTTATTTCTACTTTGGTTGTTTTGTGGTGGTGTAACGTTTGAAGCATAAGAGTGGTACAAAAAAAAAATGTCAGTCTCACATTGAGATTTCAAAAAGGAAATCATTGCCTTGAAAGGATGATCTGCTTGAAGTTTTTTTCCAGCACTGTTCAACGATAGGTAGTGTCTTGACTGAAGCAATATTTTTACAAAATTTAAAAACATGCATTTGTAATATCATGTCAAAGTTGTTAAAAAGTTTTTTTAATTCTGCCAAAACTCCGATTGACCCCTAAATTGGGAATTATAAGTTATGCACATCCACCATCCATTTATTTTAGCAATTATGCCTACATTTTATCACATCTTGTTTGTACACTTAGTTTTCAACACAAATCATTTTCTACCAAAGCCATCTGAAAGAAATAATGTCCACAAGCCAATTAGAGTAAAAATATGCCCAGGTCATGGTGTAAATCATATTATTTTGCGATTTTAATTCAGACTACTGTGCGTATATCTGAAACATGGCCAGAATGCAAAGCGTGAATGTGCATTCATTTGGTATGGGGAGAAGACAGTGGTGCCAGAGAGATCTTTAATAAAAGATAGACATCCTCCGACTTGATACAGCTGGTTGTAGAACAGGAGAGGAATGAAGAACAGTTCTGTGGCCTCAAAAAAGTGCAGAAAAATAAATTTCGGCATTAGGAGTATTTTCCCTTACGTTTGATGCCATTTAAAGTGTCAGATGTTTAACATAATCGTGTACGTATAATATAACCTAACCCACAGAGAGTGAGTGCATGTTTCAACTCGACCGTTGGGCGACTCTTTTAAAAATGTATTTCCCGCGGTGGCGTGTGGGGAAATATTAGCTGCACTGATTCAAACAAAAAATTGCCTTATGGTGGTGTTGGGAGGGGGCATAAAATGGTTTATTCATGACAGAAAATTCCTACCGCTGCTCACCTTGGACCTCTGGATTTGGCTGGCAAGGAAAATCAAGAGAGCTTGAGAGCAAAATAAGAAATAAGAAAGGGTGAGAGAGGGAGTGTAAAGAATAGTAATTTGCGATATGATAAATAATTTAAAAACAAACACTGAGCTAAGCTGTAGAATGAAACGCCCTAAGGTAATTAACTCCAGGAAAGAGAGAGGGCAATTAATTTAGTTTATCATTGATGTATAACTTTTATATGGGCCCATGAGGTTCAGAAAAGTCCCTGTTATCTGGTTTTATGATGCATGTTTTATTCAGATTCACATTTGTGGCTTTGTGGCCTCTGTGAATGTCCAGCTGCTTAGTATATGAATTATGAGCTGTTGAAGAAAGTAACTACCCTGAGATCCTGGCTGGAGCTGCACGAATTTTTCTCCTTGCCAACCTCTGCATCCTCTATTCAGATAGTCCGCGTGCATATTTTTTGCTCAGAAAAAACAAAGAACAAAACTTAAAATGTATATTTTCAAGTCAAAACCATGCAAGCATGCTAGCTTATCACATAAAATAGTAACACACATCATTAGTAACTACATTAGTCTTAGGTAATATTTAAAAAAGCCTAATTCATGATTGTCACATCCACTGTGTAATGTTCGCCCACTGTGTAGGAGTCAGCAACTCCAACCAAATTTTTGCCTGGGACATGAAGCTTTAGCCTCAGTCTTTTTGTATGTCGTATGTTGTACGTAACCTGTCGTCTTTTTTGTATTTAAATGTGCCATTCAGCTGTTATGCAATTTTTGAATGTCATCAAAGTTCCTCAAACAAGACTTTTCATGTAGGACTCTAATATTTTTAGCCTGATCTCCTTCAATAGGCAAATATATGTGCATTATGACCTTTGCTTTTGAGTCTAGACTTTGCAGCCTTGAGCCATGCTGCATTAGAAAGGAGAGCGGAGAGGACAGATTTGTTGAAAGGGTGCAGGAGGCTGAGTGTGTTTGATCATTACTGTCAGTCTGCGTACAGCCTGTTCTGTAAAACTCTCGATTTATAGCCACTTTCAGAAGATAGTTGATTTATTTGGCAATGTCATATGAGGTTGCGGCATGTAAATACAGTGCCAGGCTGAGTGGAGCTGGTATCAATAGCCTTTCATTGCACACATGTGCTGCAGGAAAAAGATATCAAAATGAATGCGGTCCCAAATGGAAGTGTCCCCAAACAGTTTTCTTGTGCATTTAATTAGTATGAAGTGTATTTTCTACCTGGAAGAGCCACAGACTAAATCTGATTGATCAATATTATATCATGGTGCGTTCATCAGAATAGCTCTGGCTCAGTTAAGTCTTTTTTTAAACAAGTACAATGTCTTAAAATAAAAATAATGTGGTTATTTCTTCGCCAGTTGCGGACAGCAACTCCAAAAATTAGATTCACATTCAAATATGGCCTCAAAATTTAGTTTTATAATTAAATCAACACATCCACTTTTTTGGGATTACATCCAAATTTACCTAATTCCATTGAAAATCTCTTTCTACAGCTACGGTTTTTCTATAACATCAGCATGACAGTTTCTCCGGAAAATTTAAGGATATTAAATAGATTAACCACCTTCTGCATGTAACTGTGTCAGAAAGCCCAGTATTAACTTTTCCTCTTCTTCTGTCTCTGGTTGAAATTTTGATGGGTTCTCAGAAGTGTAACAGTAATGTATTCCCGTCTGAAGAAAATCTGTGCTCGTGTGTTTCTAAAACAATACTGAAGAAGAAATTGAATTTAGCTCAAGTGGATCAAAGTTAAATTTGGAACAGTTCAAGAGTAATATTTGTTATATTTGATACTTAGCCAGATGAAAGCATGGCAGTGATTTTAATTTGTTTGTCACAAAGATGTTGCATCTTTGCATTTCCTAATGAATAGTAATTTGTTCTTTGACTATTTTAAGTGATTTCCTGAGAAAAAATTCTCAAGCAGCAACCTTCAGCCGTCCTTTTTATTAAGTTCAGCTTTATTTTTTTATGAGGAATGACAGCTTCTTGGCACGTTTCCATGAAATGAGAAGCTACAAAGAGAGACATACTTCATCCCCAGACTATTGGAGAAAAAAAAAAAACATCTTGAGTGTTGGTTTTTATCTTAACCACTGGTTTAAAGACCTTCGGTCATCCCGATTTTTAAGTAACATCAAAAGACCATCTCAGACTTCAAAGACCGTTTTGATCTTAAGAACAGGATTTTGACCTGATGAAACCAGTATAATAGACATTGCCAAAGGACTTGGACAGACAGCAGTCTTGGTCCGCTGCACTCTTGATCAACTCAGAAGTTCTTCACCTGTGAGACCCCGGATGCTGCTGGCAACAGAACAATTCAAAACTTGTGCCCCAGTGTCTCATTCAGAGCCTTTCGTCATGGAAGTGTGTCCTGTTAAGTCTGCTACGCACTGGAGCAAGCGTGTGTGAGTCCTTGAATGATTTTGGGCGAGTTGTATTAATCAGAAAACTGGATCAATCAGTCAGTGGTCTGAGGATAAGGATGTCCTCAAGGAGATTCAAAAAAGAAAATGTGAGATCTCAAGAACTGCAACTGCTGTTACTCACCAGAGGAACAAAGGATGCCCCTTTCTTCATAATACATCTAGTGAATGGGCATAGACCTAGGATGTATTTTTTATAACTTCAAAAGTAGAAGAAAATTAGAGAATAAAAGCCACTATTAAAGGTAGTTTCATTGGTGTGGAAATTAAGGACTATGCACATAATAAAGAGAAATCTCGTGCAAACTGAACAATCAGTGGAAATCACAGAGAGCAGAGAGTCTTTTGGGTTTTTTTTTTGAGTGCAGTGACATTCATGACATTACTAAAATGTGCCAGGTGATTTTAAACCTGGCACATTGGGCACTGTGACATTGGGTTCAGCACAGCTTTAAAAACTATTTAAAAAATGCATGTTGCTATTAAACTTTTAGCTTTGATAGCCTTCAGCTATACAGTCGGTCTGTCGCTCCACCACTTTGTTCCAGACTGAAATATCTCAACAACAATTGGATGGATTGAAATGAAATTTTTGTGCAGACATGGATGGTCTGCAGTGGATGAACCCCAATGACTTCAATAACTCCATTGACTCTCCCTGTAGTGCCACCGTGAGGTTGACATTTGTAGTTATGAGTGAAATATCTCGACAACTACATGATGGATTGCCGTGAAATTAACTACAGATATTGAAGGCCCCTTGAGGACAAGTTCCAGTGACTTAACTTTTCTCTAGCCCCATCGTCAGGTCAATTTTAATTTGTGCAGTACCTTGGTCTGTGACCAAATACCCATAAAACTAATGACATTCCCGCTAGCCTCAGCTGTACTGTGTTACATGCTACTTAAAAGAAATATCAGCATGCTAAACTAAGAGGATGAACATGGTGAACATTATACCAGCTAAACATCCGCATGCTCACATCGTCACTGTCAGCATATTAGCATGCTGGTGTTAGCATTTAGCACAAAGCACCGCCGTGCTTAAGTACAGCCTCACAGAGCCGCTAGCATAGCTAGACTCTTAGCCAGAGTTCCCCCTCACACTTGACACATTCTGTTTTGTGCCTGTGCTATTGATTAAATGATTAATTCAGTTGTTTATCTGTCACATAGAAAGGGAGCTTTGCACCTCTTTAGCATTTATTATTATATTTGATAGTATATGACAGTGGTCGTCTGTACCTAAAGGTTAAGGCCCCAAACTCATTCACTCCTGAATCCTTACATCTTAAAATATGGATCGCAAATACATAGTTGCATTTTTTTTTTTTTTTTTTTTTTTTTTAAAAAGGCAGCATGATAAAAAAACACCTGGGCAGTGTAGTTTCTCACAAATGTCCCTCAAAAAGAAGTAAATTGTCCATTTGCTTGGGACTATTTTTAACTGCGAATTTATAAACATTTGCCGAGGTGAGGTAGTGAGTATTTACACCAGCAAGATGGTGTATTTGGAATTAATTAAAATAAACTACAGTGCCCGTGTTCATTGTAATAAAGGAACTCTTGTAATAAAGGAAAGGCGATCCAGTGTCCCCAGTTAATCGACTACTGCTCTCTTGGTTCTCTAAAACCTCAGGTTTTTATAGTTTTTTTTTTTTTTTTTTTTTACTATCCCTATATGGAAATCCTACATTAAATTTGCAGTCACCAAATGGACTGGGTAGAGCAACAGATGGGGTGATTAGGCTCCTGACTTGCATGCCCAAAAACATCTCCAATTTGGGTAAATTCCTTACTTCATGTAGCCAAGGTTCAGGTCGTGGTGACCATGAAGTCACAATCTTGCCGATTTGTTGATCTAACACTATATTTTAATTCAGGTTCTTCCCATTCCTCCCATCTGTGTCTGCTTGGCCACTTCCCCATCTTATCATTTTATCATTGGATAAAAAAACACTTAAAACTTAGTAAAACATATAATCAACAACAGTTTCCTCCTTGTCTGTGGTCTCCTCTTTCGGGCTCTTGTTGTCTTTTTCCCCATCTTGACTGGGCTACAGCATGGTGCTGATTTTACGGGGCCTATAAGGCCGCCCAAATCTAGCATAGATTTTTGTTTTTCCTGACTCTTTGACAATTGCACAGAGGAATAAGATACATTAGGCTTGGGATACACGGACAATACCCGTTACCAGGATCAATTCATTGCTGGTTCTTGTATTTTCAATGCATTTGTTGACAAAAAGTCATATGAAAGGCTGCCAACATTATCTTTTAAATTGCTTGCTAGCTAACACTGCAGACCGGTACAATGCAAGTTTTAACGTCTATAATTACAAAAGTTCTCTTCTCCTGAGGTAATTCAAGTGGTTTGAACATAAACATGACATATTTTCTCCCCACTTGGACTAATGAGACTAAGATGAGTTTCGCACTAGAAATCAATGCTTGTTTCGATTGTACACTGAGTTACTTGGAGAGTGTTTAACATTTCTGTCTTCCAACTCTCCTGCTGCATAATCAAATTAGCACCATCTGTTTTTCATCACCATACTCGCCGTCAGAAGAAGCAAGGAAAAAAAAAAAAAGGCACTCCTGAATGTCAGAAATGCTGGAACACATTCAGTAAGCCTCTCCACTCCCAACCTACCTGCCCTCATTGATGTAGCAATTTCACACAAAATACAATAATAGCATATGACCCAGGCCATCCACTCCACTGTCACTTCACAAAAATCCCCTCTGGCAAACTGATGCAGAAGGTTCGGGTGCAAAAGAGCCTATTTCTGCAGAGACTTTGCCCTGCCTGAGCCAGAGAAATTCTTTAGAGTGCCTTCATAATGGAAGATTCAATGTACAGTTTTCACATTTTAGCAGCACCACAGTGGATATAGTTAAAGTCCTTTAACACACTTTGAAATATTCCCAGTTGAATTGGTGTACACAAAGGCAAGTAAAACGATTTAACAGCAAAATCGACTCCACTGAAAATGCATAAATTTCATTTTGCGTGGTCTAAGAAAATCCAGCCAAATACCGAAAGAACATGAACAACTACCTGGAGGCCAGGGGGCATTTTTTGATCGTGAATGAATTGGGAGAAAGTTTCCAACTTTGTACACACAAAAAGAACATCCTTAATAGGAGTTAAAACTGTGCATCATCTGTACGGCAGTTGCTTTCTTTACTAGTACTACAAACATACAGTGACTCAATAAGTAAAGTAAACCCCATCTAGGGTATGTAATTGCACCTTCACACCCAGATAATCTCACTATTTCCTCTCAACACGTCAGACTAGAATTGCAGCGTTAAATACCATAATAGAGTTGTTTCTGAATATTTACAATGGCTGTGTTTGTTATAAAGAAAAGGAACATGTCGCAGTGTGATGGCTCTTTTTATGTGTTTTAAAATCGTTTTTAATGACTATAAAGGCACAAAGGCAAAAGCTATGTTAGACTGTGGCTTCTTACAGTAAAGACAATAAGCACTTGTTAGTACATTTAGGATAAATCATTGTTGGTAATCAGAAGTTTTGATGATTAAAAATAAAAAGATATAATTTAAGTCCCTATTTGTGCAGAAGGATCTAAGCCCACTTAGCCAAAAACTTTACTTTTTCTACTCTGCATGGCTCCTGCTGGCTCTGGTTTAAAAAGTAGTCTACACACTACCTTCTTGGCCCTACCTGTTTCATCCCTTTCCCTCTGACCATTTGTTCTGTTAACCTGGTCAAAACGACGACCGCCTGCCGCTCTGCCCGTGTTTGTGGACGCGCACAAATGAGCTTTTTTCGATGTCCGAAACGCCCTTCGCTGCTCTGACAGCTGAGCGGACTGCAGTGTGCTCCTCCAAGGCTGCCTGGGGGCCAAACAAACCTATCTCAACCAAAGTCACCCTCCGCAGCCTTACAGTATTTTGATGTTTGTTGGTGCTGGAAGTAACCCGTCACAGCTGGATACAGTGATACAGAGAGCGCGGACAAGGATCAGGGAAGTTGAAGACATGCAGTATGCCACCCCTATTATGAATATAAAATTGAAAATAAGGTTGAAAATTGAATTGCTATAGCAGTGGAGCTCTCTCCTAGTTTCAAACATATTGTCAAAAGTCTAACGCAAAAGCTTGAAACAACAGCGTTGTATAAGCTCCGTGTAACATAATGACTAAAGTGCATTACAGCTCTTTTTGGTTTTGAAACGCAGTTGTTTTTTTTCATTTTATCACTTCTGTGTGACCGTGTTTTTGAGTGACTTTGAATGCAGCGGCGTTGGCTCGGCCTCATCTCTTATTTCTCTGGGGTCCCCGAGCGACTTGAGTTGCCGTAATCAGTGAAGCAGCAGAAGCAGCAGCAGAACACGTCGGTGTGGTTTCGGACGCAGGAGAGTATATCTTACCATTTTGTTGTCATCCATCAATCACGAAAGGAAATTCTGGCTTTGAACCCCCAGCACCATCTGGTGTCAAGTTATACACACAATATACACCACTGACACATCTGTCTGAGAGATTGTAATGTGTTCTTATGTTTATTAAGACGTTTGATTGAGATTTGTTGCTTGTTAGTTGTCTTTCTCTGTAGTGGTGGTTGTTGGATTACCACACTAGCTGGGCACTGTGGTTGTAACAAGAGCTGGAATTGCAAGAACAAACACTTTAGATAAACCGAGATACAAGAAAATAGAAAAAACCTACACTGCTGTCCTGAGGTTGAACTTTTTATGGTCCGCTCCAAAACAGTTTAGTCTAGTTTAACACTGTCATTCTAAGTCGAAAGAAGGAGCAATCAAACAGAGCACGGCTAATATGTTGTTTCTTCTCTAATGGTTGACTGCCTGGCTCAGATCTGAGCACCTTTTTGAAGTTGTGCTTCCCTTGAGTTGATAAGTGTGACTAACAGCCAACAGCGGGTCGCCACTGAGAAACAGCAATATTGTTAAAAGGAAAGGAAGTGTTATCTCACTAATGCACTTCATACTTTACAACCATTGGAAGGACTGGGAGGGGGGGCGAGGACAACAGCTGACGCCTGTTAGCTGCATTTCTCACAACTGCTACTCAAGAAGATGGTTGTATTTTATGAAGCTGCAGCTTGTCTCGAACTCACTGTTTATTGAGGGGAAATGAATAGCACAACAGCAGCGCCGTGCCTAATGAACATAAATCATAAAAAATGACTCGGGAGCCACATGGATTATATGGAGCGGCATCAATACCAAGCTTTTGTCGGGTTCTTGAACCCAGATCCTCTAGATTTAAAGTAGCTAATAAGTTTTTCTGGTTTCAGTACTGCAGAGAAATAGGATGTAAATCAGAAATGACTGAGGAGGAAAAGGTGCTTGCGGAGTACCAGAGCAAAGATGGAAAGTTATGAATGCAGCATGCAATATTTTGGATGGTGTTATGTATCGCTATACTAATCTTTCTGGGTAAATATTCAATAGCTACTTTGAATTAGCCATCATTATTTTAACCAAATCAACAAGACTGATTAACTCTTTGATATTAATATGGAATATATTTTTTTTTAAGTTTTTATCAACATATCGAGTTAACAAATGAACATGTCCACATAAATGTTAAGTGCACAAGACACAACTTGTTTACTTTAACAAAAACCAAAATCTTTTCATAGCAGTAACCACAGTGCTGGTGTTGCCTAAACCCAACCGCATACACTATAAAAAAGAAAAAATTGCTAAAATTCTTATTCTGTCTCAAAAATAAAATTTTGAGTTAGGTGATCCAACTTAATTTCTTAGGTTTTGACTTTGAGTTTGAGTTTATCCAAATTAGAATTTTTACTTCTGTTAATTTACTCCAAGTTACAGTCTTAATGACTCAAACCTCTGTAGGCTGTTTTGTGAAATTTTCAGTTTATAAATTAGCTTGGTTTTGATTTCTGTTTCGTTTTTTCCATTTTGTCAATAGGCTGTATAAATATCATTTCTGGAAGACAGAGTTGCCACGATTTATACCATAAAGAGGATTACTTCTGATTTGACTTTAAGATTAACACTAGTTTGCTTTTTTTTTTTTTCTTCCACACCCCTGTTGGGCAGAATCAAAGATTAAACCCCAAATCAAAAGCCACTGACTACAGAGAGAAAAAAAAAAAAAATTCAGATTTTTCAGAAATTGGTTTCTTCCTTGGTTACAGATATTTAAACAGCAAATTCATGGATACAAAAAATAGTATCAAGAAAGAAAAAACAAACAAAAAACTCAGTCTTGGGCTGTATTCACTGCAGATTTTAAATGACAGGTTTAAGTCCACCCTATGGCAGGGCTTGGCGCTTCACACATTTAAATTAATACTTACTGACTTTTTAAATCACTACTTATTTAAATGAATACTCTTTATCCAGGTCCGCAGCTTTTTCACCATAGGCGTCCTGATTAGCTGCCTGTCTCAGACCCCCCGATTCTCAGCAGCCGTGCTTGAGTGAGGCTGTGTGGAGTGGAGGAGGCTGGAGGATCACATCCCTGCCGGAGAATGTTTACTATGATTAATGACCTAGAGGGAGGTTAAAACAGTGATTACACACCAACTGGCATGCCTCCACTTTTAACTTCAGCCCCTCTTCACCTGCGTCTGGGGGGAAATCTATCGCTCATACTGCTATAATCTGTAAAGAGAGGAAATGAGAGAAGGTGAGATGATAGGATTGAAAAAAGGAAAAAAAATATTCTCTTGTATCTTTCTACGTTTTCAAAGACAGGATTGCAACCCTCCCTAAACACAGCAATTGTCCTCTCATATCTCAGCTACCACACGTAAGCACAGCCGGTTTGTCAAGCTTTTTATTTTTATTTTTAACCTTTACAAATCCACAAACACGAGCAAAACTGAAAGTAATTAATTAAACACTTTATCTGCTGTAATTCAAGCTGCAGTTGTTAGCATGTCGCTAAATTTGCCGGCGACAGTTGTCATTTCAGCCAGCAACATTGATGGTTGTTGGATAGAAATGAGAAGCTTGCATTTGTCTACCTCCGTCTCACACACTCTTTCAGCAAACACTGTGAGTTTTAAGAGGTAAAATCTGCCCCACTTTATCTTTGTAAACTGCAGAGCGAGAACGGGAAAACTTGACTGACGTAGCGAGAGTGACGACCTCAGAAATGGAGACAAAGAGAGACTGAGGGGTTTTTGACTTCACTTAATCTACATGAAGATTTGAAAATACCGAGTTCGCTGTTGTTTGTGATGTAAAGCTCGTTTGTGATATAGCGATACAGAGCTCGACATAAAGCAGTAGCTTTGTGAGTACTGAGATGAGGACACTTGACAGGGGTTTTCCATAATGAGTCTTGTTCACTGCTTTGGCTAAACCTGATCAATGTGATTGATAATTCCCACATCAGAGCAGTCTTCTAGTTGCTGTTCCCATGGCAACCATATTTTCTAGCCAGCCATTTATGTCTGAGCTTATTCACATCTTTGAAATTATTTGGCTGTTAAGAGAAAATGTGTACGCCCCCTGTGTTAGAGATTGTTGGGGAAATAGTGGCAGGAGAATCATCATTTTTTTGAGTCACCTGTTGCAGATATTGTGAAAGGGTTTTTGTTCAGTGTTGCGTTGACAATGGGTCTTCCTGCTGGCTCAGTGATCCACGTCAAATGTGGTAATTTTGGTTTTGTCATGTCATCTACCTCTCTTGCAGTATTTTCTATGTCTGTTCCTCAAACTTTCTACAATACTAAAGGCAAGAATTGTAATACTACATAGGACTCCACACTGTAGACAAAATAAGAAATCGTGATAGTTTTCCCGTGACACTTTCCATTCTGAAGTACATTTTTTTTATCTGGTTATCAACACAGTATCTTTACTGAGCGTGAAAGGTCATTTCCGACATTAGTTTTACGAAATGATCTTAACTCAAGGTCCACATCTCATGCGGTTTAAAGCCCCAGAAAAAGCCAAGAAGTGGCCCTATAGTTAAGATTATTTTGTCAAACACCTTTGTATTTTCATGATTATTGTTTCATGACATACAGATTTTTAGCCATCTTTGTTGGGTTGCTGTGGGAGCGGCAGTGTCGGTAGGTCCACCACTATGGTCCAGATTAGAATATCTCAACAACTATTGGATGGATTGCCATAAAAATTTGGCACATAGATTCCTGGTCTCCAGAGGATTGTGGATTATGTTTTTGGTGACCATTTGACTATTTCACTACTGCCACCACGACACGGCTGACCACCTATTTTGGTGTTTAGTTTGGAGGACTTGTTGTAGAGGACATCATACACATGATAATGAATGCACAGTATTTTCCCCACCAACATAAACTCCTGTCTAAGTGGCCCTAAAGCCAGAGCCACTGCCACCACAGGGGGCAGCTACATTACATAAATTGGCATGATATGTTTACTTCTTGTTATACTCCTGTGATAAAGCCAATTAGATTTTTATCTGTGACCTACTAAAATATAGTAAGTAAAGGTCAAGCGAGGATGTAGTTGCAAAACCCCTGCATGTAATGAAGCTAGCAAGGGTGTGTTTTTTTGCTTTTATTACTTATTTTTGTGTAAGAGGAGGATGGTGTTTTTTCTAAACTTACATGCTCTCACTTTAAATGAGGCATTTCAGCTGATCTTTTTTTTTTTATGACTCTCCTGGACCTTGCCAGGGATATGTTAGTAACGAATTAATAAATGAAATGTATGTGGTCTAAACCAGATCAAAAAGAAATCAATAAAAAATGTTGATGGAGAGAGGCAGAGCCTGCCACGAGAAATGAATTCACATCATGTCCCTCCAATGACTGCTCCTCTTCCTCTGTCAGTGGTTTACACAAGCGCGACATGTATAAGCCGAGGAGGCTCGGGAGCCGGGAACAACAGCGTAACAGGAGTTTGACAGTCACTCCCTTCCTCCTCCCCTGCACCCATCCCGCCTCCACTCAACCCCCCCCCCCCACGGTCATTCTCTGAAGAGTTGTCCCCTGCCCAGTGGCATGTGGATGTGTATAATGGAGATGGATGGTGGCTGGCTCTGCCGACACCGTGGAACAGACGGACTCCTCCCTAAACGCCTGTCTGCCAGCCTCCATCAGTCTCCCTCCGACAGCCCACCGGAATAGAGCCCAGGCACGATATTGGCCTGCTCAGGTGTGTGTGATTGTGTGTGTGTGTGATCCTTTTTAAAAAGACTTCAAAAAACATGTTATGAACATGTTTTGCTTTGAAAAGTTGACTGGAAACATGGTTTAAAATGACAACTCCATTTTGAAGTGCTGTCACGAGTGTATTTGGCTGGGCCGATTTCAGCTTTTAGTGCTAACGTCTTGTAAAAATTTTTGAAGGAAATCACGCAACAAAATCAACATGCACAACAAGAAGTAACGCCAGAGCAACCCCGGGTGAAAGACTGAAGTAAGCTCTCTCCAAAGAGAGATCCCACAATCCTTTGGGAGCTTGCACAGCTATTGTTGTTGCTCTGCTTCTACACCTTGCTTCACCCTCTTCAACTGCTTTCCTGAGCCTATAGCTCTGTAGACACACGAACCGTGTGTGTGTGTGTGTGTGTGTGTGTGTGTGTGTGTGTGTGCGTGTGTGTGTGTGTATACGATGATACGTGAGTGTGTTTATATGGCTGTCAACATAGGCTTTATTATCTCCTGGTTCCTTGTGCATTTGTGCCTTTGTGTTCGCTCTGTCCGGTAGGGTTCATACCAGATGCTGTGAAGTTCAGTCACAATGTGGTCCAAGCACTGACACTTAGTCTTGTTTAATTAAGCTGCTGGATCAATAAACTCTTTGATTCCTTCCCTTTTTTTCCTACCTGGAATGCCATCTGTTCACATTGACTCAAGTAAGACAAGTAAAACCTTTCTAGGATCCTCTGAAATACCCATTAAAAATCCATTAAGACAGCACTGGGAGATTGGAATGAAACAGTTTTTAGCTTAGTTGCTAAAATAGAATATCTGCGAATAAAGTGGTTTTTTGATCCTTTTAATATCCAGTGTCTACTAAAAGCTGCAGCAACGGTGAATCACAACAGTGATGAAAATGAGAGAGAATGGCCAATGTTTTAACCATAGAGACCACATCCCAAAAAAAAAAATGCCTTTGTCACTTTGTCACACATTATAAAACACTTAGGAATAGCTGAAAATGGCTTTGTTGATGTTAGTTGTTCCTTTGTTTTTCCTCAACGAAACATCGGACAAAAAGAAAGCCGTAACATTGCAGGATAAGGCTAATGTTTTTCTGTATTTTTCATAGGGTCAGGAAATCAAATGAAAAGACCAAAACCCACCACATGTTAGTCTGTCTCTTAAGACTTTCTCACTTCCCCAGCCTGTCTGTGGCACTCAGTCCCATTCATCCCTAATGAAGAGCAACATCCCCTTTTAAAAAGGGGTCACACATGTATCATTTTTAAAAAGGCAAAGTAACTTCCCAGAACAGCTGGACACTGTCGTTTTTAGCAAATGATATTCAAACAGCAGTAAATAGTACATTTGCTGGGGACTATTTTCAACCGCGAATAATTATGTGCTAGTGAGTATTTACAGCAGCGCGGTGTACGTGTGATTGAGTCGAAATAACCCCCAGTGTGTATGTTCATCATAATGAAGGAACATGTATCCCAGTGCAACAGCTCATTGATGTGTTTTTAATAGTTCTTGGACTCAGTGTCAAAAAAGATCTTGCACACCATAAAGTCTTAGTGATAGGTGTTTAGGATCAAAAACTCTTGACTCGGACAAAGACAGAGAACATCAATGAACTGGTCTCTATGAAGACTGCCCGATAAAGGTCTGAGAACCAAAACGTTGTCAATAAAGTGAGTACAAGTGATGAATAGTTTGCAGGATTCTTTGTTTTCTACCCAGTCAATAGTCTTTGGACAACAATGGAGCTCTATTGAACAGAGGAATAAGATAAATCTGGCTTTGGATATATAGATATACTTTTTCATAGGATCAGTTCATTGTTGAGTTTTCACCGCTACAAACTGCTTACCTAGATATCATTTTTCATCCACACTGATGATTCCATAAATTTATGAACCAATACGCAGAGGAGCTATATTTCACCAAATTCTCCGCTGAAGGTTTTATTGAGTTGATTATTGCTGTCAGGCACTTTCCTGCCATTTGCAGACAGATTCTGTTCATGTAATGAGATTTGGAAGTGGGTGGTGGATATCACTGGTACTCCAGGTACTTGCTGCATGTACTTTAGTTGGTAACTTACTGGCTAATTAGACAACATTAGCTGTGAATGAAAGTAACAGCTGTTAAACATTAAGAAGTCCAATTTGTATTTGTGTAGCTCATTTGAAAAGCAGGTATGTATGTGCATTTTACACACACAAACACACACTATTTTTAGATCATTGTAAAGTACATGAGCAAGCAAACCTTATTTAGCTGGACCCCAGATGACGAATAAAGGCCGCCACATAATCACATACTGTAAGTTAAATACCTACCGAATGCTGTCTTTTCCTACATTTAATATTCCTATATTTATATACTGTATATAACATTGATTAATGGAAGTCAGTGGCCGGTGCCTATTTGTGAATTCAGATCATCCATAGCGACAACTTTGTAGGCTAATTTAGAGGGCTAGATCAGTGGTTCGTTTTGTTTGATCGGAGGACAAGTTGAGTTACCTGCTACGATATGGAAAAAATCCGCGCATCCAAAAAACAGTATAAAGGAAACTTAATGCCTGATCATAAATCGAACTAACGTGAACAAATGTTTGCTTTCATTCAGCAGTTTTTTCTCTGTAGTTTTGCTTTTGTTCTAGTTTTGCTAGGTTGTTAATGCTGTTTTTCCACTAAAATACAGGCATTCTCAAAGTCTTTTTGATCCGAAATAATTAAAACCTATAAGCCCATATTATATTTGGCATTTCTTAACTTCTTTTAGTGAGTGGGCTTGTTTAGTGCACGTGTGTTGTGAAGAAAGAAGATCGGACTACTGTTGATTTGCCCCCATGCTGTTGGCACCCTATGATTAGCATAAATCATCTTGCAGGAATCACATGTCCATAAAGTATTAGCCTTGTTTTCAGTGTCATTGTCCTTTTCTTGCTTAGTCACACAATTTGAAGCTTCCTCGCCTTTTAACTGAAACAATGCCCCTCCTAACTGTTCTTTGACGGACATCGGTTTTAATTGGAGTCTTCTGTCTTGCTAGTGAAACCTTCAGTATCGTTTGATACTATCACTGACAATATACCCACAGAAATAAACAAGCAAACTAAGGAGAATAAGCTGTACGACAAGGCCTGTAATTAAATTTCCAATGAGCAAGTGTTCAGACAGACAACAGCACTGCTTGAACAAAAATGCAGCCCCCTCTTTGACTTGAAAGGCCACTGTGTTGACGAAGCAGGGGAGCCGATGCATTGGTGCTTTGGCACATTCCTGGCAGACTACTTTGTAACGTGAATGTCATATTCCTACTATTCACAGAGCGGTCGTTGCAACAAAGGAAAAGAGGACCGCCGCTGTGATAACTTCCATGAGTTGTAAAATCCTTCCTTGCTTTATCACATAACTCCTGTTAGTGTTTTGGTATCTGATGAGCCTTCAAGCTCATGTGATTTCATGATTTCATGTATTTTTTTTTCTTTTTTTTTTTTTATCCTAGAGGTGTTTTCAGTGTCAACCCCCAGTTAATAAGAATCTGACAGTCTGCTTTGGAGAACACATTGCACACCACACCTTATATTCCTGTTTCAGCACAATCCCAGAGACAGTAGTTGAGAAGAAAGGATCTCTTTTAGCATGTACTGCCCAGTGTCTCAGATGAATATATCTTTTTACTTTGCCAAGAGCGGGCTCTAACACAACACCCAAATGAATGGCAGTTCTAGATGTAGTAAGCTATAAATGAGTACAATGTTACAGGGGGATTGATGTCCCTGACTTGTTTTGGTTATATTGAACCTAATCAGGGGGTGTAAGTGAAAGGCTGGGGAGTCTGACAGATGTAGGCTGTTAATAACTGGTATACTTGAAAATAAAAATAGTTGAAGGCAAATTTTAGCATGAAAAAGTAAATTATAACCCCTGGAATGACATTTTTTGCTCATACTTGAATGAAAAAACCAATGTGCAAACATTCAGTACTACTAAAATGAGATAAATGGCATACCGAGGGGCTAATATGCTTTCAGTCAAGGTTTCTGTCTTCTTTTACCTGGACTTAGAGACCTCTGTTCATGAAAAAACTCTTCCGTCTACCTGAGGTCAGAAAAGATTTAAAAAAAAAAAAAAAAAAAAAAAAAAAGCTGTAAGTCAAAGAAGGCCTCAAATAGAGAGAAAGCGAGAAGAGTGAAAGAGGCATCACTGACTTATTAAACTGGTGGTCTTGGCGCCGGAGCGAGACACAGGCCAATAAAAATGCCGTCTCTTCTCTGGGATTATCCCGGTCTTGATGGAACTGACAGGCCGACTCTCGCTCTGGGATTCCCATTTGGGAGCGAAGACAACTGGTTCCTGCGGCTATATTCAACCGTCCTGGCTCATCAAGCTCAGATACTCTGTACCCAAATAGGCTCGGTGGACAAGCAGGAGCCCCCTTAAACACGGAGCTGGTGGAGAGCAACTGAAGGAACTGTGACAGCAACACAAACATTACAGCCAAATCCTGTCAGCAAGTTTAGTCAAGAGGATAGACTAAAATTACTTCGTTTGTGGCTGTGTCTGTGTTTCTGGTGAGATGTCGGCTTTCATAGAACTCAACAACTCTCAGAATATTGGGCTGCTTTGCCGAGAAGCTCATGGCGAGGGTCGTGCCGTGAGTTAGGCGGAAGGATCGCCATCAGTGGGCAAACAAGCTCACCCTCCAAAATCTTTGAGTAAGGCAGCGTTACAAGGATTGCTAACTTTGATGTAGTTACCAACTTTCAAATAATCGAATCCCTAACATTACATGTTACCAAAAAAAGAAATCGAATTACTGTTTGCAAACTCACCTCAAGGTCCGGTTACCCATTTGTCATCTTCAATTTCATGACAAGACGGCATAAAATCTGTCTACGGAAGAAGATTATGTAGAGCGACTGCACGCTCCAGAACAGCTACTAAATGGAGCTTGTGGTGAGATTGTTTTGTCAGCTGCTGTTTCCAAGGTCGAGAATGAACTTTTAACCTCAAATTCAAACGGCTACCATGTGTTACTGCCTCACACTGGGGACAGGATACGGTAAAGTAGGATTTATTATAACAATTATTACAATATAATTCCAGCCTGAAGCTTCAATAAATAACATGTTATTTAGTGAAGTAGCCTTCATATTCTTTAGATCAGGTTAGAGATGTTGCTGCTGTCGTTGCTATAAATGAGTTCCAACAAAGCTGAAAAGCATGATGAGCTAAATGGAAACAAATTGATAGAGAATGTACTAAATGATCCATAGTAACTTGAATAAAAGGATTTATTTCTGTCACTTGTTTGTTTAGTAAATATCTGGACCCCCAGGCCAGCGTTAAAGTCATTTTTGTTTCACATATCCATGGTTGTTACCGAGGAAAAGATCCATCTTTTTAATACAGCCATTGTGTGACTTATTCTGTTTGCAGAATAAGAGAGGATCATCCTCTCAGTCAAAAATTGAATACATTTTCCAGTCTGTGAATGCTTTTTAACCTATTCTGGGAATAATGCAGTAAAGTCTGTTAAAGCAAACATTGCTCAGCATTTTGCCTCACGTTGCACACGTTGCTCAGTCACACAAGTGGAGTGCATCAGCTGAAGGAGGCCATGCAGGGACTTCACCAAGCATGATCTCTATATACCAAGGTCCCTGGATTGTATTAGAGTTCGCACAGTGATCTCAATGGCAGAGCTCTTGTGGAAAATTGTCTTTACAGAGTCGTAGTCCTTAACTGGTGTTTTCTGTATCATCTATCAAGAGCACAGAACCTGTCCTCAAAATGCATTATCATCTCTCAGTGGCGTGTGGTAACTTTTCCAGATAGGTAAGCAGAGCTGAAGAACCAACCACAAACCCCCCTGAGCCTTACTGATTTATTTTTTCATACTTAGCAGAAACTCAAATGCTTACATCCAGTGATATCAGTAAGAGACAGTAACCGTTTGACACAGTGTCCTTGTTGATCTGAACTAGTAACACTGTTAAACCAGGTACAGAGCTTGGGAGTCACCGTCCTGTAAGGAAGATATATAATGTGGTACAAACATCATCATCCCTTACAGTACACTTAAGCTGCCTGGTGAGTTCATCGTCAATGGGAAGGGAGAACAGCTTTCAAATCTGTGCAAAACTAATTTCCAACCACTTTTACAAAATATTGCAGCTTGCCTTGTTAGCAAAAACGTCCTTTTTTATAGCCAAACTTGCTGATTCAGAAAGATCCCTGGGATCATTGCAGGTTGCAGCTTTTTAAGTGCCACTTCCCAGTCTCTTACCGGTCTCTTGTCATTGGTCTGTGCACAGAAACATCACACATCACGCTGTCGTATTCCCGCAAGCACATATCCATTAATTTGACTGCATTCGATTCTGACTTGTTATGTGGGAAGTCTTATGCTAATGTTACTAAGTCTAACCTAGTAAGACTGTTGTTTTTGATGTTTATTTAAAAGTGACTCGACACTTATTCATGACTTATTCATACCTGATATGTCTAGAGTCTTTACCCTAAAGGCCTGATTGATGGATTGCTGCTCAGATGGTCATCCCTCTGGCAGGTTCTCCCATCTCTGCAGAGGATTACTGAAGCTCTTGTTAGAGGGACTGCTGGGTTCTCGGTCACCCCTCTGACCGAAGAGTCCTGTTGGTTAGAAACATCTTCCATTTCACGGTTATCGAAGCCAGTGTACTCCTGGAAGCACTCAGAGCTTTAGAAATGGTTTTATACGCCTGCCCTGATCTGTGCCTCACCACAAAATTTTATAGCGGAGGTCTAAAGAGAGTTCCTTGGACTTCATTGCTTGGTTTGTGTCTTGACGTACAGTGTGAACTGTGGGAATGTAAATACATAGGTGTGTGCCTTTCTAAACTATGTCCAGTCAATTAAAATTGCCATAGGTGGACCCCAGTCCAGGTTCTAGATGCATCTCAAAGATAATTAAAGTGAACAGGATGCAATCTGGAGTGCCACAGCGAAGGGTTCTGAGTACTTTTGTAAGTTTTGTAAATTTGCAAAAAATTCTAAAAACATGGTTTCATTTTGTGATTATGGGTTATTGAGTGGAGATTGATGGGCAAAAAAATGGCAATTTTATCTATTTAAAAGTAAATCTACAACACAATTTAGTGTGCCAAAGTGAAGGGGTCTCAATACTTTCTGAAGCCACTTAGGCTACAGACTTTCCATCAATGTCATAAAACACGCTCGCACGTTTTAAATGATGTGGCATGATGCTAACAAGTGCTAATTTTGAGCTCCAACTGCTTTCTCTTTATATACAAATTTGGGAAATGACATTATTACTGTAGAGGTAACCGGGACGGGTTAAAAATGATTAAATTGTTAAAAAAAACCCTCAACCGTTTAGAACAGCATGCGGAGCTGAGACAATAAAAGGACATGCAGGGCCAGGACAGCAATGACAAAAATAGGCACAGTTGTTTTGGTTTTGTTTTTATCCTGTCAAACGATACTGTAACATACTTTACAAAATATACACGGTGAAGTGACATATTTGACATAATAGCTCTTATGTAGACTGTATACCAAATACAAAATGGAAGGAAATAGCCTAAACGTGATTAAAAACACTACGAGTTACTAAAATGGGTGTTTTATAAATTTTTATGTAGCTACAACAGAAAATGTCAATTATTATTTATATTTTTTGGTTATGTCATCTAAAAGTTTAGAGAAGCAGGATAGTGAGTAAAAGGTTACACAGGTGTTCTTGGATAAAAAACGTGATTTGCTGTGCAACCTGTGACTAAACTGGGCTGCTTCCAGGTATTACCATGTTTTACTGTATGAGCGTGAGCGTTCAAAAAGTACGCTCACCGCAACAACGCTGCTATGAAAACATCCGGTTGGAGGGAGGGAGAGAGAAAGACTGGGCATGACAAACGGGACTTGTAAGTAAGTAGGGGAGATTACACTGGTTGCTAAACTCTCCATGGGGAAAATGTTAAGCAGATCCAATGGATGAAGTAATTCAATTTGAGACCCTGAATAATAGCATCATTTGCCATGGAATTAGCACCCGCCACTATCAATCAGCACGGTGAAAGACTAACACAAGCTGCGCCCACCAAGGACATGGGCTTTCTGTGAAATTCAACTCATTCATCAGGTTAACTTGACTGTAGTCACCAGTCACAGCAGGAACGCGAGGCAAGTATTTATGCTTGTTTTTAATAATGAATGCATTTTCTAGGTCATGTGCATTAGTACAGCTCTGAAATTCGGAGCCTACTTTCCACTTTTGGATACATTTTCAGCCTGTTTATGGATTCATTTTTTTAAAATGTGCTGATCCTGAACCTGTGGTTGCTGTGTGACACTTTGAACTGAAAATTAAAACTACGTTAAAATTTACCTTATTACCTGATCAAAAACAGCATCCTACTATATACCTAGTTGTCTAGTTGTTCTAAGCCTCTCCAAGGTAGATTGTAGAGGATTAACAGGACAGCAAAGAATAAGGAAACCATAGGTCCACAACACATTTTTATGTTATTTTTTTTTTTAAATACTCAGTGTTTTTACCTCTACAGGGTCCCTAAAAATTACACGGATTAACGGTGCACAACTCATTGACCCCAAAGGGTTGCAAATCGGCATTGCCTCATTTTAAGGGGTTATATGGTCAAAAAGTCACAAACCACTGACCTTTTAAACTTGAGTTTTTATGTTTTATTGTTGTCAGCCTACACTAATATGGTGATATTTTATTATTCACAGGCCAAGTTCAAAAAATTAAAAGGAAAAACCGTCCCAAGAAAATAAAATCATCCTTATCACCAACGTAACTTTAATTATTCTTGTATAACGTACATATTTCATGAGTCAGGTTAAGTCAATAATTACGGTCAATAATGTCAACATCTGTTACACTATCATACCCTTTATTACAAACATGTCTCAGAGGACTTTATAGGGACAGCAAGAATAAAAAGAGGGAAAATAAAGCAGAAAAAAAGGCCTAACTTAACTTTGGCTTAATAATAAAGTCAGAAGTTCAATATCACTTAGTTCAGTTAAATCATAATCGAAACAGCCAAAACTATGAAAGTTCTGTAAAAGCTAGTATGTGGGCCTTGAGTTTAGAAATTTTTTTTAACATCTATAAAACCAGTTGCAAAACAAAAAGCTTAAACCAAACTACCTAACGTACATTCTTCAGCTGATACCATTAAGTCAACAGCATTACTTGATTCATAAGTTACTTTTTGTCCTGTAACAATGCCGTCACTGTTTCACCGTTTCTCAAAAATGTATGCGAGATCTCTCGGTTTCCATACTTCCTCCAGTGCTTCGGTGATCCGCATCACACGCTTCTGTGGGGTAGCTATTATAGTATACAGGGACTTCAGAGGGTCGGGTTTGATGCTGCTGAGGCAGATTCTTGATGTGATTTCTGCTAAATTCAAAAATTCCTCACCCGGCTCAACAAATTGGTACCCTTTCAATGGTAAAAATTTAACAAATTAGACGGTGCTGGCTGCATTCAAAAAGGCAGGAGACACGTTCCTTTGTAAAGAATGTATTTCATTGCGGGGAACGCAGAGTTGACAGACGTCTCAACACCAGCCCATTATTACTGTCACTGTCTCACGTAACTTACTGCTGGGCATTGAAAGGCGCTGATTTCTCTGCTCACTTTTAAATGAAATAATATCTAAAGGCATAAAGAAGCATGCTCTCTGATTTTTGAACGCAGATTAAAATGTTTTTTGTTTTTTTTTCCCATTTTGCTCTACATACCAATGCTCAGAACAAATGACTTTAAACTGGACCAATTTGCCAGTCAGTTGGTTACGAAATCTTCATGCTGAGGAACGTTTAACGTCTGGCAATTTGTGACATTTGTGACAGCTCACAGAACTATGCAGGTTGCAGACCTTTCTGAATTGATGGATGCAGATAAGTGAAAAGAAAGGAGAGAGAAAAAAAAACGGTGTGGTTATTGTGCAGCTCATCTTGGCTTTCTCAGCTCAAATATTGTTTGTCGTAGTGTCTCAGTATGCTTTTCTAAGACTTAACTTCAACTAAGTCACACAGGTCGTTTTTTTTTTTTTTAATTTTCTCCACTTTTCAACAATTAAGTGAAAATCAAAATATGCACAGTTTCATATTCCTCTTTTCTACTGCAGTTGCTGACACAGGACGCTCTTCTTTTCTGTGCCGGGGCGTCCACTAAGGACAGGGTGTGTTGTCTTATTCTCTAAAGAAAAAGACAGTGTTGTTTAGAGGCTTGCTGTGAGATGACCGGGTCATCCTTATCACTGACCGAGGCTGGCAAAATGTCAAAACATCCCCCCAATCCGCTTAGGAGGAGGAGGATCAGCACTTGTAAAATGACTGGCACTGCCCTAAGCAATGTTTTTCAGGACTCAGCAAAAAGGCAGCTTACCAAAAACAAGTGATGTTCAGAGGAGTTAATCAATGTAGGTTTTTTGGATTTCAGATTTCGCTAACTTTTAATCATCATCTGCAGTGTAGCGCAAGGAAAGGTCTGGTTTCGGTATTTTCTGCTACAAGTGGATATTTGGAGCCAATTCGAAAATGGCTGGATGCTGCGCTGCCCAGCAGAGAGTCCACAGGCTTGTTGAGGGATCTATCTAAAGGTGACCCCTGCTTCACTGGCAGTTTGTGTCAAAAGAAAAACGCTTACAAAGGCCCCCCTGGCTAGGCAGAACTTCTCCAGCACCTTCTAAATGAAGAGTGACAGTTTGCTGGAGGTAAAATAGCAAAATAATTCCTCTCATGAGCCTTAGTTGCTCATCATTTTATCCCACCTGCCTGTCAGAAAGCATCCGGGCTGACACTCTATCAGCCTTTTGTAAAGGCAAGAATCGGATCATCCACAAAAGGAGGCATGGCTGAATGAAAAAGTGCAGCCTTTGGGTGAGACTGTTGCCAAGTTACTCGTGGAGAGTGATCTGACAGTGAGCCTTCCAAAGCCACAGAGCTGCTATTTTTGCAGCGGACAAGAGGAGACTGTGAAAACAGTAGACGCTCTGAGCTTTGTATCTGTATTTGTACTTTCACAGATTGGACAATTTGCTGTCGCATGTCAGCACGTTGAGTTTTCTGGCTCCTGCATGATTTAGAGGTGAGACCTGTGGACAGAGCTTCAGAACTCAACATTTGTTTTGTATTTTCTTTTTCCCCTTTTCTGTGTTCAAGTACTCTAAAAATCTACCGTCTACCATCAGCAACCCGTGGCCGATGCATGTTTCACATTTCGGATACTCAAAAAAAAAATGTCTATGGGGGATGAAAACATGCCCGCTCTCTCATAAGGGAAGAGATCAAAGAAACGTTCCTTTCCATTATTTCACATGAAAGACAAAAAAAACGGTCAGAGGTTACATTCAGAGCACCATTCCCAGTGATGTAGCACATGTACACGCAGCTTGTCGATTGCATTCAATACCTCATGCTGCACAGCCAGACGCGGCGAGACACTGCGGGGGCGCTGAACTTTATTACAACATTTATTGAAACAGAGGCAACAAACTCCTACATCATTCGCACACAGCAGCGTGAAACAAAACAAGAAAGATGCTTGACCAGCTGTTTCAACGCTAGAAGGTAGTAAAACTCTACGAATGCCGGGTAACTGTCATCGATGAGCAATGGGTTTTTGCCCTCTGTGCTGCTGTTACGCTACATGAAGGTGTATTTAAAGCAGCTGAACCAGGAGAATTTTAGGAAATGAAAGAACATTTAATGTCATGCTACTGCGTAAGTGCCACATGTGGTATGAACGGCTCGAGTTGATTTTGGGCGAGCAAAACTTTGGCTGAAGGTTGCATTTAGGCTAGAAGAGTGGTTTGTTTTTTTTCAGGGTGATGTCAGAGTCACGCTTTGGTCATGATTAAATAAAAACAGAGTAGAAAATCATTAAAAAATGCTGGGACTAAAACCTGGGTCACTAAAACGGAAGGCAAACCTTTAGTTTTCCCGTCTGTGTGGTCGATGGTTCCTTGGAGGGGGAATAATTTAAACTGGTTCATGGGGATCAGGTGAGAGGTTACTCTTTTCTTGCAAGTGCTTTGTGGGAAAAGGAAAAAATGAAGGCAAATGAATGGGAAAAGTTTTGTAACACAAGCTGCAGGCAACTGTAGGTTTTTAACTAGTAATTATCTAAAGCAACTTTAAAGCCCAGTCTCCAAGTGAAGCACTGCCTCAGTCTAATAAATTGGCCCTGCACTTTTTTTAAACAACCCAAATGCTCAGAGTGGTTAGATTCATCCTCCCACTGCGTGAACCGATCTGGCGAGATGATAGGACTCATGAGCTAATTCCTTGAATTCAGAAATTTGTGTTATTTCATCAATATTTTAGCTGAGTTTCAGTGGCCAAGGTCTTTGAATTATTTAAATGGTGTTAGTTCGTTTGTGAGACCACACTGCTTACAGAACTGAGAATTAAAGAAAAAAAAAAAGTCTCCATCCTGGCTCCCATCCTTTGATTCCATATTATCAAAGTAACTGAGTGTTTCATTTATCAGTGTGTGATACACGAACACCATTTTGTTTTCTCACTCCCAAATTAAAAACTATCTATGACCGACATTAACATTTTAGCCTAGCGGTTTGCAACCCGAAGGGGAATACTTTTTTATTTTTGGAATGGTTTGACTGAAATGAAATTTTTTAACGCAGCCAAATTTTAACCTTTTTATAGAGCTAGGGTGTTTGCTCCATGTCGGTCTCCGAAACTGAATTTGGTCTAGGGATGGCAACGTTTGTGTTGGTTGGTCGGTCCACCTCTTTGGTTCAGACTGAAATATTATTCACCAGATGGATTTGCCATGACATTCGGCTCACAGCTTCGTGTGCCCGTTAGGGTGAATTGCAATAACTTTGGCGATCCTCTGATTTGCCAAAACTTCAGTGTGACCATAACTGTGATTAGCATTCAGCTCAGAGTACCACTGCAACATGGCTGTAGACTCTTGGTCTTGTTTTTTTCTTTTTTCTAAAGCTCAGTACAATCTGAGGTTACAACTGTAATACATAATTAGTAGGAGACGTCATTTTGATCAGGCTACGAATCCGGTATTTGTGGTGGCATCTGTTCTTGTTTCCATTTACATCGGTATAGTTCAGAGAGCTGCTTTTTCCAGTGTGAATAAAATCTTCCAGCAGGCGAGATGTGAATCAAGGGGACGCCTGAAAAGCCAAACAGCGCTGAAATCATATTGCTCAGCCGCTAAAGGAAGCTTTAAAGCCTTGGTCTCAGCCACAGTGTTGAGATACTTGGGTGATGCTCTTGTTGTAAAACGAGGTTTGTAATTACCAGTGTCGCTGCGACCTGGGGCACAAATGACACGCTAATTATAAATAATTGGAGCTATGCAGCCGGAATAAGTTGGCACAAACAAATGCCGCTGTTTACACTAACAATATGAGAGTCAACAGTCCTGCTCATTACGTTGCCAGTTAAATGGGGGAATTGGCCAGATATTTTGGAAACGGCGATGGTATGCAAATACATTTTCGTTACCACTTTTGACCTGTGTGGGCAGGTAGAGGAGGGAATTATTCAGGGCCGTACGGAGAAGCAGCTCTGGTGTTGGTAAGATTTGCTGTCTTGCTCCAGGGGACCAGAGCAACGTAATTGCTGAATGGCGGATTGAACCTCTTTTTTGCACAAATTTGCTTGACTAGGCAAAGGTTGTTTAAATCTGTGAGCAGTTCTGCAGACCGACATCTCTACATTTTTTGAAGTATTAAATAGATTTAATGTGTTTTGTTTTTTTTTTATTATTCCAAAATGTGGCTTTGGCTATAAATTATTCAAAAAACAAAAACACAAAAACAAAAAACCAGCATGTAAATTGAAAAAAGCCAACTAAGACTGCTGCCTAAAAATAAATTAACACAAGCACATTTCACATTTGAACTATAATAAATGTCCTTATGCATATATTTCTGATTCTATGGGAGTGAAAGGAAATCAATTTTTGTTAGAATGAATGTATTATGTTTGTAATCTTTGCATATATTTGCAAACTCGAGCACCAGAGCTAAGACATCTTCCAAAGGAAAAAAACTGGAACTGCTCTCCTGCGCTTGCCAGGGGAAGGCCAACTATTGTGGATACAGTGAATCTTCCTGGGGAGATTTTTCAGGGATGGGTGAATATTTTCTGGTCAAAAAAAAATAAAAGCTGCTAACAGTATAATTAAAGAGCTCAAAGTTTCTCTCTAATGAATGCAGCTTGTGTTAACACTTTTTTTTCAACTGAAAGAACGTGGATTCAGTTTTGCATGCTATGATGAAAGATTAATATCTTCACAGGTAAATAAATATTGCAGCTGTTCATGCTGTGTTTGTCAGCCCACCCTGTTATTTTTCCCCTGGAGTGCTGTCTGATTTTGTAGATTTTGAGTCAGCATCCTTTCCCGTACTCTTTATTTTTAATTTAAAATCACTTTCTGAAGTTTTAAAATTCATGTGTTTGTGCAAACATTATTGGCAAATCAAAGCAAAAAGCTGACTTTTTTTTTCCCCCCTATTTGGTTTCATTTGACAAATACGACAAATTGTATTATTTAATGTTACGATAAACCAAAAAATTCTGTCATCAAATGTCATCCTGCGAAAACCACGTATCTCCAGGTTTGGTTATTATGACTTTTTCAGATGAACTAAAGGATTAAGTGTTCCTTTTATCTTTTGAGGACATGTTCCTACTTCTAAAGCCAAATAAACCATGTTTACACTCACTGAATAATTTGAAAAATTGTATTGTCACAACGCTGAATACAAGGGTGTCTTTCTTAGCTCATGAAAAGCTTATGTTTTGGAGATACACGATTGACATAGCGCAGCAACGTTTTGTTACCTTACACATAACCTTCGAATAATTAGTTGCCTGCAATTACATTAAATGTCTGTAAGCTCTCCTTTTTAAAATCATTTTATTTAGCCGCTTACATGTTGCCGTATGTGCTATAGAAGTATAGCAGCAAACAAATGCTTATTTTTAGCCTCTTGTTTATTTTTTGCTTTCTAGGCTGAGGGTGGTTGTGGTTCTTAAAGCCCCTGTGTTTTGGGCTAAATCATAAGTATTTTTTGTACAACTTTATACATGACTAAACATGGAACAAAGTTAAAGGTCAGGAAACAACAACAACAAAAATCTTCCTTACTGTAAATATTATTTCTCTACAGTTAAAAGAAGACTTTACTGGTCATACACATTATGCTGACGCTGCCGGGTGACCTTGACACAACTCTGCCCTCTGCTCCCGCCCGCCGCTCTCTTTTCTTGTGACTGTGCTTACATTAAAAAACAGGCCCAACTGAGAGACGGACGGGGGCAGCAACGACGTGCAACGTGACGGGGAACGCCTCAGTATTTTCAATAAAAATAACTGCTGTGTTGCCAGATGACATTGAAATACATATTTGACCCTGTGTGCTGCTTTTCATATCCTGCTACTAGGAACGCTCCTTTACATTTTATAGCCCAGTAGATTATAGTAATCACTCATTAATAATCTGCCCAGCTACACCCAATCCCAGCCCTCACTCTAGTATCTACATCTAAGAATAGCACTGCTCTGCCTGGCAATCCCGCTGTCCTTTTTTTGGTGACATTTATAAAAGTTTCATTGCGGCGATATAAAACATTACATGTCCTGCTCTCATGAATCATTCGTGTCATGGATCATTGCTTCAGAGCTAGACCAGAGTGCTAACAGGGGAAGTTAATGGGAAGCAACTGTCCATCTTCGGGGAGTCTCTGTTTCCATTTGTGATAGACACATCAAGTGGTGAGGCTGATAAAATGGACAATATGTCAGATCGAAGAAATTTTTTTTAGGATTAATGATTATAAATTTGCTTGTGCATGTTTCTGTGAGTGTGACATTTAGTTTACAAGCGGGGGGTATTGGTAAAAGAATTGGTTCTTGGCAATAACGTACATTATTAATAGTCACATCGTTAATTCAGTTTGCATTGTTTTGTCTCTCTTGGGTTGTTCACACAGTTTTGTGGCTGTTTTGCGTCTGTTGTATTTTTGCATCTTTGTTTTCGTTTTGCACGTCTTTGTCCTCATTTTGCGTCTAGTTATGGTTGTTTTGCATCTCAGTGTTGGTTTTTTGCCTCCTTCTGCCCCCCTCTGGCCCCGCTGCTGGTCAAGTGCCTTTTGCCTTGAGGTTTCAAACTTTCTTCTTTTTTTTTTTTTTTTTTAAAAGCACCTTCTGTATTTGATGAGATGTGACAGAGAGAGGCTGTCAGTCAGGCGTCAGAGGAAATATTATTTAGAAGTCTTGCATTTCACTTTAAAGATAAAATGTAATGGGGTGTCTCTGTCTAACTATTGTGGCTTCCCCCATCAGTGAAAAGGAGACCCGTTAGTGGGAATATGGCCCTGTAAATGGCAGCCAGTGAGACTCACCGTCAGCTGCGAAAAAAACTCCCTCATTGCTGAACTTTATCCTCCCCAGTTCTGTCTGATCTGTATCAAATGCTCCGTTGAGAGTAAGGCCCGCGAGGAAACGTTTAAGGGGAAACTACGAGATTCGATTTAGATTGTCGGCTTCCAAACTGCATCCCCGATGCCTTTATTACATGAATGGAGCGGGGTGCACTTTACACACAATTACTTTTCCATTTGAGTGTTTGATGACCTAAAATGCACTGATGCAGGATTAACTTGAGCCACAGGAAAGCATATTAATACAGGAAAAGCTACCCGCTCTCATTTATTTCTCTCATTCCCAGGTGAAACAAGGATGGATTCAGTGTTGCTCTCTGCTCCAAAGTACGTTCAGGCTTTTTTTGAAACACTGCATTCATTGTAGTATTTAGCTTTTATCAAGGTGCACCATATGAAAGTTGAAAGAAAATAAGAGTAGGATAGACTTAGTGATACTGAATCCTAGGAGGGTGCTTTGTTGGACTTACACTGGAAAAATAAAGCTCTGATTGTGAAAAGTTCACAAATTATGGTTAATGAAGATTCAGACAAAGGATTCTTTTACTTTTCATTAACTCTACAACCGCGGTTTTGCAAGTAAGAGTAGCAAATTCACACTGAATAATACTTAATTACAAATAAAACCCCAGTATTGAAAATGTTACTTGAGTAAAGGTATGAGTATTATACAGTATGCTAATAAGACCTAAAGTACTCAATGCAGAATGGCCCCTATTATATAATATATTATATACTATTATATGGTAATCAAATTTTGCAAAATTATCACATTTTTTTGAAAAACCTTAATTTGTAAAATAATTATTAACCTCAGATGAGGAGTGGAAAGTAAAAGATTTACCTGTAGTGACATATAAAGTGGCACCAAATGGTAATAGTTAAGTAAAGTAATCTCTACTTTAGCATAATACTTAAGTAAATAAACGTAGTTACATTTTGTAGCTGCTCTACAATAATAAGTGAGTTGAGAAAAGAGTGGGGACTTTCTGTTCCACCATCACACTGCTGCTCTCCGTAAATTTGTCCTATAGAGTAATAGCGCATGGGATTTTAATTGAGCCGTTTCACTGCGGTTTACAGTAGTTTCACTCAAGCGAGCCCTCGAGTTCTGTCAAATGCTTGCATACATTATGATTTTGTGTGGCGATTTATATTACATCTGGTTTTGACAGTAGAGTGGAAGAACGGGAAACCGACCTTTAAACCACAACTTCAGGCTTCTCTACGAGCCAATATCTGCCCTGCTGCAGTGTATTTGAGCAAGATATCAAGTGCCTACAAGCTGACCGCGACCTCTGACCTCCTTGTGGAGGCAGGCAGACATGCTGAGAATTTATTTACTGTTGTCAGAAGAGAAGCGATACAGTATTACACTAGCGTAATAATTATTATCAGTGCAGTAAATGAATTTCTGCTGGGGCTGGGAGCTCTGATCCCGGTCTCAATGAAATTACATTTATACAACAAATGTGCAAAATGCAAATATGTTTAGAGATACATCACCATTATAAGGATTAAAGGTGGTGCAGTATGCAAATCCATTTCTAGACAATCTGACCGGCAGATAGTTTACCATGACAAAGAGAATGACAAAATCTGTTCCCAGACGACACTTAATTACCCCCAGGTGAGGAAAATTGTTACCCTGGGTTTCAAAACCTTTTACCAGTCACAGCATGATATAACAACTATGCTCATTTTCAAGTCTACAATGGCTAAATGTGAATGTATTTGCAAAATGACGACAGTAGCAATCAAAGCATGATTAACTATTTTTATAGTTATGTTTTTTTTTATTATGTCTGGTTATGTTACAGCGCTAAGTAAAGGTTGGGGAAAGACTGTGGTCAGGGTCAATCATTTCAAAAGTCAGGTGTGACTTGAAGCCTGACACAGGAGGTGATAACCTGGTTTACACTGAGTCTTTTAGCTGCTCAAATCTAACCATATGCATGACTTATAATGGGAGCCCCTGGGTCTCTTGTCACAGTCCCGTGTTTTGTAAACCCACCCTCCACCCCGATTACCCAGGTTATGTCTGACACTTGTGAAAATGGGATTTCATCTCTATGCAACGTAGACATAAGCAGGATTGTTATTGATTGTTGTGGTTAAGAATGCTTACTAGTCCTTCATCTGTCTAAGTATAGCATCTGATTGCTCAGGGCAGAGAGAGGAAGCTCTGCCTTGGAGGCCCGGTTCAGGGCAAAGCAGCAGCATTTGCTCAATCCAACCCTGGGTCATTCCTAGATTTGATGTTGTTGACTGTCCTAGGTCTCAAGTGCTTGTTCCCACGGATTTGGATGATAACCTGAAGGAAAATTAAAATTCTGCTCTCTTGTCTTTTTTTTTCTTTATTGTTTAAAACTGAACCTAAGCTCCAGCAATTTATTAGAAAAAGACTTTTAAAAATAACCAGGAATACAAACATACCGACAAAATCCCGGACATAAATATTTACAGTTTGAGCAAAAGTTCACATTGTTTCTAAATTGCTCCACTGAAAGTAGCAGGAACAAAGAAATGTTAATTTTAAATTAATTTTCCTAAGGCAATTTCATTTGAATTTTTCATTACATTTTAAAAGTGTGCGTAGTGTACGTGTGTGTGTGTGTGTGTGTGTGTGTGTGTACCCAGTGATAGCCAAATAAGATGGTCATAAGTCACAAGTCTCATTAAAAATGAGTGAGATTTTGGCAGGCCTTGGGGAAAAGACTGGGGACTCGTGGATTTGAGGTAATTGAGCACCAGGCTACCTGTTAGAAACCGACGGCTTCCCCGTACGACTTGTGTTGCCAAACAACACGAGTGATTACACGGTCCTGTTGTGAATCACATTCACACCTCATCCAAAGTGTTGAAGACGTCCCAACATGTTCTGGGGCTTAAAGCAGATACTTCGCAACTCCTGCAGGTTTGAGTTGGATTTTTTGCTCTTAATTCTGAGCCAAATGAGGCTTTGGTTGCATAAAATTTGGATCCTTTGTCGCCCTGAGATTACGGAGATTATTTCGCAGCGTGTGCAACTATGAATTAATTAATTTTCCTTAAAGTGAGCTCATGAAAAGCTTCTACTGCACAGACGGAATCATAAGACCATTAGTAATTCAAAAGAGCAACGAAGGCTGGCAAAACAGGCCGAGAGTCTCTTACATTCATCGAACCGGATTGCATTTCATGATAATATGCAGTTTAGTTTTTCCTGTCTTTTTTGCTGGGCTGGCTGTAGTCATCAGATGTGTGTTTTTGGCTTTGGTGTGCAGCAGTGGCAAAGAAAAAGCCGGTTGGCTGAGAAAGTTTTGGGCAACTCTTAGGCACCAGCTGGCTGCTTACAAGACTTGGCTGGTGTAGCTGATAAGCAGAGTCGACTTCACAGATCACAACACGGGAGAGATGTCAGAGTTTGGATCTTACATCTTAGATGTTTGTTTGTGGCCCAACAAGTTTCACAAATAACATTCGGAATGATTCCTCTGCAGTGATTAACCTCAGTAAATATGAGAAAATGAGTTTGCTGAATATATCTCTTTGTCGGGACCGAATAAAGGGCAGCACTAAAGGGAAAGGGCATGCAAATATATAATTTTCCCTAAGGGGGTATTAGCAGTGTGTGGGGATACCTGGAGAGCACATGGCTGTTTTTGGCTGGGTCACGTTTGCTTTTACATGATCTTCTTTTCCAGCTGTTCCCGTAGACGCTCGTTAAACCCATCACACCCAAAGCAAGTTAAATTGTAGCTCCACTATTATAGAATAGAACATTATGGCCTAGTAACTATGTTGATTGCATTTAACCGATAAACATCCAGAAAGGTTGGGGACAACTGTTTTAGATGATATCAAGTTAATATTTGGGTATAAGTTAATTCCATCATATTTTACTTTAAAAGTAAATAGCTTTACAAGGATAATTGCTTATTGTCGCCGGCCACTTACAGTCATGGATACTACATTTAAGATGCCTCCATGATGACGTCACTCAACCTCCAGTATGAACATTATGTGATGTGTCAACTGAGATGTTTAGCCTGATTGCAAACATGACCAATACACATTATATGTTGGGAGAAAACCTGTTTGTGACAAAAGTACAGAATGGATTTCTTCTTGGTATTTTAACGTAACAAAATCTGAGTTAAAACAGTACATGTGACGGTACATGGTTAAAACAACCATAATGTTCAGGACATTTCACAATGTCTCAGTCAAAAATATTACTTTATTTTCCCTATGATTGGAAAGAAATCCGGTCTGAATGGATTGATTGTATTTATATAATGTTCAGCTGTCTAGCAGGTGTTGTATGTTAGTGAGGAAACTAGTGTAAGCAAGATAATCACACTTTAAATCCTAATTTTTTTTCTTTACTGACTCTCTTTTGTCTTAAATCCCAGCAAAACATTTACTTTTACTCCTGCAACTCCCAGATGTTCTCCTTAATTTCATTTTCACTATTTTTGTTCTCCACTTCAGAATAAACCCCCCATATAATCATTTTTACAGTAAATACTGTTGTCTTTGTACTGCTTTTTGACAGCTCATCACACTCATCTCTCATTCCCACTGCCAGTTGAGCTTTGTCATTGTCATTTTTTCCACTTGTCCTCAGTATATTTCTTCAGACCAAACAGCCTCTCAGTGCCGTTTATTTCAAACTACACTTTTACAGGGATGCAGTTCTCTGCAATTAGCTCTCACCTGAATTAATGCCCGTTCTGACTTTCCTGGTGAAAGTGAAAAGCTGATTTTATGCCAGTTTTGAAAACCGGGAGATCCGCTCATATTCAACACGTTAAAACCTGCAAGGAAGGTTTATATCTGCTGTTAGCAAACGCTTCTTTAAGCCCTAATGTGTCCCAGCGTTGACTTTGATCACTCATTTCAGTGTTGTTGTATATAGTCCATAGGTGATTGTCCTCCACTCTTCTTAGATGTTAGACTTTTCCTTTCCTCCTCAAAAACTGCAGCACCTGTGCTCTTTCCTCTCACACCTCACACAGTATTTCCAGCAGCACTCATTGCGCATAAAGCCTGTGACAATAATGAGGTCACTCAAATGCATGTTTGTTTACGTACATTTCTGACAAGAAGTCTCTTTACTGATTTACTGTTTTTTACTGATTCTGTAGGGCCATACTAATAGGTCAGGTCATTTCCTTCATGCCAAAGTTATGGCAATCTTTAGCTAAACACACAGATTTTAATTCCGTTACCTGCTGTTTACCAGGCTTCCTCACAGTGTGAAGTGAGCAAGATCGCATCCGTAGTGGATCTGGATTCATTCTGAACGTCTCTGAAGTGTCCCACTTTACCAAGAGATGATAGATTGAGTTATTTTTGCTGCCATTACATCGAACCTACCATGCTCCTTAAAGGGACTATATGTAACAATTTTTTGCAGACAACGCATCCTTTGACCACAAAAACATGATTGTCTGGTTGTAATGTTGTTGTTTGTTGGAAGACCACAATGGAAGTAAGCATAAGGCTCTGTTGTTTTGACGGCTGTGGGTGGGTTGTCTATTAATTGCACGGTTCATGGTTCAATCCTTTGCTCCTTCTGCATGGTAACGATGTTATAGCATCCTTGAGCAAGACACTGAACCCCAAAATTGGCCATCATCTTACATGGCAGCTCCACCACCATTGAGGTGTGTGTGGGTGTGTGTGTGTGTGTGTCTATAGGTGAATGAAAGGTACTGTCAGCCGGCTTTGTCCTGCTTAGGTAGAAAGAGTCTACGTAAGTGCAGTCCATTTAACATGTATACAGAGAGAGACAGATATATTGTCTCAGGGGGGATTTTGTTTTGAAAGCCTGCACATGTTTGTGTCTCGCGTGAAAAACATACATCATTGTCATGCTGTATAATGCACATATTCGTTATATACTTATCCTCAAACACTATCACTGTACATCAACCAGAGGCCAGGTTGTTTTTTCGCTTTTTTTTTTCTCGATTAAATCGAGCGCTACGTTAATTAACAGCAACAGAGGCGCCAGGTGGTCGTGGGGGGGGTGGCAGACGCACAGAGTACACGCCTGTCACACACCAGACATCGGGGCTCCCATCCACAGTCCCATCTGTGTTTAGGTTTAGGCAGCAAAAGCTCATGATCTTTTCCGAACCTTATCCAAATGCTGTGAGGTGCCTGAGCTTAACCGCAAAGAAGTTGCTGTAGTCACTGCGAGTGGATATTGTACTACAAGATTGGACATTTTGCTTGAAAACAAATACGTTGTCTGCGATTATTTTTACTGATACGTTCAGTATCAATGTTACTTGCCAAAAATGGAAATTATGAATATTTTATCGAGTCACAATTACGTTTGTCACAATGAATATGATGTTGCGAATAGACATTATTAATAGGAGACAGGGTTACAAAAATTACATTCATATACAACTAATTTGCAAAAGCAAATACGTTTTGGAGGGTATCGACACAATAAGTTAATAATAATGCTAATTAACATATCTGGCAAGTTGCAAAATGCTGGTATTGAACCTATGAGTAAATCTGTCCTATCTTGTCTGTTTTCCTACAATATCTGCTCTTGCAATAGAATATCTGCTCATAGCAACTAAAGCTTTATTACACATTTTGTATGGTTGTGTTTAGGCACCCGTAACACTTTAAGTGTGAGGGCTGTGGAAAGATCACGGTCTCGGTTCAATGCAGAAAAGGTCCACAGTGACTTGAAGCAGGAGACACAGAGCATTTACTTCGTTAACATTAAATCAAAACTACAATCTTCCCCTAACCTTTAGCGAAGTCTTTTTGTAGCTTCAACCGTACTACACATCCGACTGGATGTTAACTCCAGTCTCATGTGTCAAAGTGCTGGGCTTTATACACTCAGTGGCCACTTTAGGCACACTTGTACAGTCTAATGCACTTCAATACAACTTTTCTGCCATAAAGTCTTTTATTACGATACCCGTATGTTCATTTTTATTTTACTTATTTTATTTAATTTTTTTTCAACCACACGTTTTAGCATTTGGGTCGTAGTTAGTTGTGTTGTACTGGACTGCATTATTTTCATAGGTGTTAAATGGGACGCACCAAAAATACAAAACACCTCTCAGTTTAACATAAGTCCAGTACAATACCACCTATAACTAAGTGATAGATATATTATTGAATTTACATACTTCCAGCAGTGTCAACAAAAACTGAACATCATAAACTTTGCAAAAGTAGAATTTATGTCAGAGCTCTTGTATTGAATTGCAACAGGTTGTAGATTTCTCGTCACAACCTACTTGGGAAAACGAATTACTAGTGTGTCAACATAATTACGGGGAGACAGGGTTGGTGTATGAATGGATTAATGACAGGCATAGTGAAGCGCTTTGTTCTGTTGAGGTTTGAAAAGTGCAGCTCATTTGCCATTTACCACGAATGCAAAGACAGGGCACTCCTAAACCTGCTATGTGTAGAGACAAAACCCTGGATTATGAGGAGAAATCCCCAACAATGGCAGAATGCACTGTAAACTTAGTTGCAAGAGAAGACACAACAGCAGGGTTTGATAAGTAATAGGTGGAGGCTGATCATTTCCTCCTGAGAGTCCTCACCTGCCCCGATGGGAGACATCAGAGCACAACTAGTGACAGCGCTGGGGAACATTTTAAATCTTCCCTTCCTTGTTGTGTTTTTTTTTTTTTCATGTATTTCCTTCATCAGACAAACTGTGAAGTACATATTTGCTTTTATATGCTCAGGGTGAGTTACACAATCTGTATGGAGAACCGTTGCTTCTTTTATGTGGGCCATTTATTATGCGTAGCGCTTTTAAAATCACAAACGGCATCCTGAGATGTGACATTGATTTTGGTTTAAGTTGCTTCCCCGCCTGTCAATGACCGGTTTTTGTGTGTGTGTGTGTGTGTGTGTGTGTTCGTGTGTGTTCGTGTGTGTGTTCGTGTGCTTGTGCGTTTGTGCGACGCCAAAATCATTAGCTGATTTTCATCCAGTCAAGGGCAGGTAGCATTTGTGTCTTTTCCTTTCTGCGCTTTTTCCTTTTTATTCCGGCTCAGTCTCGCAGTGAATCAAAATCATAACATCAACACATTTTTGCTACATATTAACCGTGTTAAAAATTTCCAATTAAAGTCGAGCAACAGCGTCTGGCATCAGTTGATCTAGTTAAATCATAAAAAAAAACATGACACAATATTTTTGCCAAAGAAACTTCATTATCACAACAGTTTAAAAAAAAAAAAAAAGAAGAAAAAGAATTGCAGGAAAACATTATAAAAATGCAAACTACAGTACAAAATATTCTTAACTCACAGTCCACTTACTTAGATTTTCCATGAGCTTTCAGCCTCATTTTATGAACCTTACGTCCCTGCAGTGTCCACCCTGGTCTCAAAGCAATAGTCCCTCATTTTGGGAAAATGCATTTATCTGCTTTCTCGCCAACATTTAGATGAGAGGAGTTGATACCAATCTCATATCTGCTGGTTAAATATGAAGCCAGCAGGTGTTTAGCTTATCTTAGCATAAAGGCTGGAAACGGGGGGAAACAGCTAGCCTGTTTCTGTCCAAATAAACAAGATGTAATGTGTAAATTAGTGACTAATGGAGCTACTGGTAGGCAGACTTTTATTATCTTTGGACACAGCCAGGCTACCTGTTTCGCCTCGTTTCTACTCTTTAGCTAAGCTAAGCTAACTGGCTACTGAAATACTGGTGCAGCTCCCAGTATGTTGAACTATTTCTTCAAAGGAACGAAGGAAAGGTCTGGGATTTCTTTGGGCCAGGGAGACTACATGTATTTGCAAGGTGAATTTATGGCTTTTTGTGGGTTCAAATAAAACCTGACCAGTTATAGCTCCAAATAAAAGTGAAATATAAAAATCAAAACAAATAGCAGCATATACTGTTGTGTCCAACAGTAATACACAAAGAGAGACAGCTACTTTTCTACCTCAGAAATGATGCTTAGCACTCAAATCCAGCATTCTTTCATATAATGTGTCACATGTTTTCTTTGAGCAAGTAAGTATTCATTCAATGCCTTCATTTACATAACATCAAGCGGTGTTTTCCCCCAAAATCTGGCAGATCCGCAATTTTGCAAATAGCTCTTGTTTTTGTGTAATACAGCTCATTACTTTGCATTAATTGGTAGAATAGTTCCACAACTGCAAAACACAAGCGTGTCTTCATTAGGATCCTTTTATCCCGATTTTACAATGTGCCACATGATGGTTTCACACACTAATCTGAGGCTTTAGTTGCAAACAGTGTGCCGTGTTATTGCTAAAACACGCAGGGCATTATTCACGAATGAGCATGTACAGTAAATGGGAAGAGCAGATGGAAATTAAGGTGAAGTAATCCAGTCATATAAAGCAAAGAGGCAATGAAAGCAGCTCCTCGTGTACATTTAGAACTTCAATTGTGATGTTCCTCTTTATGCAATTTAAAGAAAGACAGCAGACCATGTTTACGCCTGGTTTCAGGTGTAAATGAAGCTCACATCAGCCTGAAAAACGTGAGTTATAGTCGGTACATGAACAGATAGGATGCATGATACAGAATATGCAGTACATGAAAAACAATGAGCTGCTGTGCTTTTCAAAAGTGATTCTTCAAAAACAATGGTAGGATACAAGCTGTGGTTCATCTTCGCATCACATCATGGTTATTTTTTTTAAGTCTTTCTAGGAAACTTTTTTTTTTTTTTTTTTTTACTTACCTACTACATAATTTCCTACTTTTTTCCCTAAGAAGTCCAGTATACAAGTGGGTATTTAATAACTGTAGCAAGTAAGACTTTCTCCATTTCCCCTATAATTAGTAACAAGTATCATTGGCCTTACTTGGAAATATCTTAGGAATTTGCCTGTGTGACGGCTGTTATAGATAAGAGACAGAACTGGTTGTTTAAATGGCTTTAAGTGGCCCAGGATTCTGGTTTCCAGCCCGTATCAGGTCCAGAATGGTCATGATATGGGCTAGTACTGAAATACATCTCTCTCTTCAAAAGTTAAGGATGTTAGATGTGATTTTAGAGCATTCATCCCACCTTGTTTCTTAATCGTAAGAGACAGGGTGGCATCAAAAATAACATTTAGGGGGACTGACAGGGAACAATATGCAACATTCTGGATATACTTACATTTTACCTGTAAATAAAAAAAAAAAAAAAAAAAACCCTGCATATTATAATAAACTGCTTATTGCTGTATCTCTCTCCACAGGGAAGAGGATGCAGAACAGTACAGCATGTTTTTTTTTTTCCCTCTAAAAAAAATTGTGTAATCTACCGGGAATTTAAATATAAATCATACAACAGAAAATAGTCAACATATCACGTGAATATGTGTGTGTTGGCACACGCGGATGCACTGTGCACCTTTGATTTATCTTTTAAATTAGCATATTGTGATTTATTTGCGTGCAGTGGCTTTGCTTTTCTGTATGTGTTTTTTTTTTTTTTTTTTTTCTGTGCTTGCTCTGTTTTCTTCACATGAACCTCTTGTTGATTTATTGATCAATCTTCAGACCAAAGCTGTCAGTTTGGTGTTTTTTTTTTTTTTTTAATGCATGTTTTGACATTTTTCCAGCCAAAGCAAAAAAAAAAAAAAAAGAAGTGGAATCAAACCTAGTGAAAATCCTCTGTGAAAGTGCCCTCACAAGTACAAGCAAAGGTCATCCGCACTTCTGCGGCCGCTGCACACCGGACAGATTAGTCATGACATTTGCTGGAACGCCAACGTATTTAGCTCAGCAGATGAAAATTGAAACAAGAATGATGATCGTCAACAGACTACACCAATCACCATGCCATAGATCATTTCCTCCCTAAGAGATACAGGGGATTTGGCATCCTCACTGAGGTTGCCATGGCAATGTGGTATTTTTTTTTAATAATTTTTTTTTTTCCTGCTCAATCCTGAGAATCAGTGTAATCAAGTGTTTTGAGTTCTGTCTGCCATTCGCCTCAGATGTTCTCTTAATGTGGCGAGCAGTGCTGAAACAACCACTTACCCAGTTTGTTGTCTTGTTTTAAGAAAAAGTGGTGATTTAGTCGCATTAAGATGCCTAATAAATTTTGCTTAATTACAGTCGGGGGAGTCATTTATGTCCAAAACACTCCAGCAGCATAAAAACATGCACCAAACTACCTTGTTTTCGGCCTAAATCCAGACACTGGCGACAGAAAAGCAGCATCTTCTTTCAGACTCGTTCTTTCGGTCGGGCCCTCCCAACGGTCACAAGATAAACCTGAGGGGACATGAGATGATTAGAAAAGTTAAATTAGTTCTGCTACACAAATTCTATTAATTCCTTGGTCTTTAATCTTTACTTTTGTGCTTCTGAAAAAGGTTTAGAACCACTTGTTTAATATCGCACAATGCGTCGTTTTGTTTATCCTATGTTTGTGAATTTAAAAGTTTATTATGAAAAATAACTACAGCTGTCAAATAAATGTAGTGTAGCGGAGTAAAAAGTGCAATGTTTCCCTGTGAACTGTAGTACAGCAGCAGTAACAAGTATCCACAGCACCTTTTGTGAAAGTACTTAGTTACTTTCCGTCATTGGTGTTGCACTTGCCTTTTTTCCTTTTGTCTGTAAATATGTTTGGGACTTTAGCAAGAGACAGATTTTTAAAAAAGAATAGTCAAGGTAGAAGCAGCAAACATCAGGATATCCTGATTTATAGTGTGTGTCAAGTTAAAAAAACAAAAAATGCTGAATCCTACATTTCCCACAATGCAAGTGGGAAAGTAGTACTGCCTACTTTTGTGAACAACTCCTTTGATGCCATCACTTTAACCGTTTTTCCTTCTGAGATTTTCTGCACTCCAAATAGCAAGTGGAGATTCTGTCTCCCCTACAGACCACAGCATCCCTCTCCCATGATTTGTGCTGTGCGTAATGACTCGCAATGTATAATGATACCTCATTTAACCGCTGACATTATTCAGTTTCCAGCCTGCGTACTGGATGGCTTTCACATCTGGTGTACACGACAGGGGGCTGCACCAGTTTGCTTGAGGAGAAGATAGACTTTAAATTGCATTTCTGGACCACACCCAGACTCAACAGCTTTTATACTACTGAACGCTTGGCAAATGGCCTCCGGCGAGGAAATAAACAATGGACCATAACATGGATTTTGGTGTTAAAAGGAGCTGTTAAAGTCAATATATTGTAAGAAAACAATGGTATTCTAACCTCCTGACTGGAAATTACAAAGTATGGTTGTTTACTACTTGTTAATTTACAGTTATTTGATTTTCAACTTAAATCATTTCCCACAAATTTGGTCCTCTGCCCTTTTCTTTACTGTAATGAGTGGGGAGCAGATCTGACGTACGACAGAGAGGGAAAGTGGGAAGCAAATTTGTGTTTAACTTTCACAACCATTATTTGGATTTTTACCACTCTGTTCTACTTCCAGAGATAACAGATTTCCCCCCCACTGCTTTTAGCCGTTAGCACGAAGACAGACAATTTCATCTCTCATTTGTTTCCCTTTGTACACTTAGCCATTAAAGAGATCCATGACATTTTGAATGTTAGTAGGCAATTTGTCTTTCCGAGACACTTGTCTTTTGGAAGATATTTGCTGTGACTTCTAGTTCAAGTTCAAATATTAAGACAGACATATTAAAACATCTAAGCCCAGCAGGGTAAAACAAAATCCTCTCTTAACAAAATGCTCTTTAATCCATGATAATGATTTCAGTGAGTGAGGTTTGTAATGATCCATTTATCCACTCGTGAAACACATTAAAACGCCAAAAAATCGAAAAAACATTTTTCTTATTGGAGAAAAGACATTCCAAAATAAAGGTTAGATTCCAAAATATTCCACTACTTTTTATTATTATTATTATTATCACAGGTTGAGCTTGTATGCAGATACATCTTTATGCACAACAAGGTTTTATGTGTCCAATAAAAGGCACAGAGCCTACTGAAAGAGACGCTCTCTCTTTCTGCGTGATTGTTTGATGACTAGTCAAGAGGCAAACATTACACTCTGATTGGTTCAATTAGATGTGCCAGAGCGACAGCACATTCGGGGACGGTCATATTGAAAACGATCAGTGTAATCACACACTTGCTGTAATTGGCAATCTGATACGCCCGAAATTTCAATCAACTCGCAGGATGCTGACAAATTGTTTATCAAATGCATGTGAACTCAAAGTATTTGTGTTGATTTTTGGTTAAGGGTGGACCGGATTGAAACTGGTGTTTTGAATGCAATGTTAGTCGCACTTTGCTTCACATGTAGGTACTTCGGAATTTGACCGCCGCCCAAGATGCGTTCCAGAGGAGGAGGCTGGTGGGTTTGGCATTTTAAATACAGGTGGTCGCTGAGATTTGTTTGAGTGGAAACTGTAGTACGCGTTAAAACTGAAATTATAGGTTCACATTTTTTTCAAGTAGTAAAATGGTTGTATATACATTGAAAGAGTTACAGAGCTGCTGTCATTGCTGTAAAAGAGATTCCTTACTAATGCAACACTTTGAGTGATGGGGTCCTTTTTCTGTATTAAAAGCTACTGTAAATTTGAGATGAACTTATTTTTGCTTTACTATCCCGCCGCCAAACTCAGCAAGGAAGCACTCCCTGGGAAAACAAAAAGGGGGCAATATTATACCCGGCATTAACATGAAATGCAGCTGCTGCATCTCCCGTGCGGACATCTGTGTAGAAAATGTGAAGATTTGTTTTCCTTTCAGACTTGACAGAGTTCCTGCAGAGCCAAGGAGGAAATTTTACAACTGTTTTCACAGGCGGTGTAATCCTCCTCATGACCACTAAAGTGACATGTAGAATTTGGTGAAGTGTCCTTTTAAAAAAAAAAAAAAAAAAAAAAAAAAAAATTGTTTTGAAATGCTTGGCTGCAACCCAAGATGATAAAAATGATGTGTACAAAACTATTCAAACACATGACAAATGGCATGAACATAAATAAGCAACTGCAATTTATATAAACCATTTGCTGTGCCTGGAGCAATAGTAGGATATCTGCGGCTGTTAAATGAGTCATGTGTCAGTTAGATGCCTGAAGAGCAAACGGAGGCTAAATGCAAAGCTTCATAACTTCATAGTCGAGTACAAGTTCTTTGCCACATTTCCTAGTATTTGTTCAGATTCCTACACTTCGACTTTGTCATTCATAAAAACGAATGTTTCTGAAGTAACTCTCTATAAAGTACCTCTTATATCGAGATAAAAACGGGCAGAAAACGTTTGTGACCGTTGCTCTTTCTTTATTACGATCACTCTCACGCGTCACACACACACACACACACACACAGCTATGCTGCTCCCCGCTTTTCCTTCAGGGCATTGCCTTGAGCGTTGGCATGTGGAGGCTGCTTTTCTGTGAGCGAGAACATTGCCATTGATTCCTGCTCACCTCAGCTGAATCAAACACTTTATAAAGGGAGCTGGGTTGATGGGTTTATTTTGACAGTCAAGTCAGCCACTGCTCATGTGACAGCAGCTCCCTCCAGAAATAAAGAGAGAAATGTTTTCTTTACACATTCATTGTGTAATGTAGCTTACTAATGATGTTGTAATAAATTAGTTCTGATTTTAAAATGTACTCCACGGGTTTTTTCTACCACTGAATACCTGGGACATGGGTCACTCTGCCTTCAAGAGTTTCTAGCTCATCAATTGCATTTTAATTAGTTTGGATTGCAGTGTACTTTACCATCCTGCCAAGACCAGAAACTTTGAGAGAAACAGTGAAACTTTTTGGTGTGAAGTTGGAGAAGAATATTGAACATTGGCACACAGTTTAAGCTACTGGCAGCCGAATACATATTTCTGACATACAGTTCTTTTTGAAAGGGACTAAGGTTATAAGCAACGATTGGCTATGACTGCAAAAAGACACAAAGGGAAAGAATTAATAAATTCAGACTCCCTTGAATAAACTGTATATGAAAAGCTCCCTCTGCTGCTTTTCAGGATGAGAATTTGGAGAAAGACCCAAAGGCCTCAGTAAAACCTCTGTGCAACTTCAAAAAGGCTTGAACTTAACCGTGGCTTATTTTAGAAGCTCATACAGGACTTGAATACTGAGCTAAAGTGTATTAATAATGGCCCCAAATGATATTTTCTCAAATTAGATTACATCAAGTATTAATTGAACTCATTTGGATTAAATTGAATTTGCTCAGCCATTTCCGAAGTGGATAGGAAGTGCTGTGCTATCACACAGTGTTTTGGATTGGTACTTCTTTTCCCCCCTGGGTGTAGTTTTGACTGACAGGTACTCAACTGCTGGGCTGGCCAGTGAGCTGTGGATTAAAGAGCAGAGGCCATCTCAAGTACAGTACTTCACCAAAAAACAAACCAGAAAGGTCTGTGTGGTTTCACGATTTGCTTGATACAAGTCCACTTTAAAACCAAGGAAACAGCTTTCTTTATGGAAAGAAAAAAACTGGCTCTGATTGGCCCATTTCGACCTGAGTTAATGCAAAAATGATCAAAACTTGAAGTTGAAATAAACCTGAAATGATCATTTTCATCTGGTCGAGCCTCAAAGCAGAAATGGTGCTTCAGGAGGTGTATCTCCTTAAACACTTAATAGATGACACACTAAATAAGGTGTAATTGGAGTCCTCAAATGTAGTGCAGAATTAGTCAAATTTGATCCATTTATGCCTCTTACATTACATTTATACACTTAACTGATACTTTAAATCAAGTATGGATTACCAACTGGGAAGAGTAGGCAACTACCACAGGTTCATAGTGAAATTTTTGGTAATTTGATGAATGGCACACTTGTGAATATGCACCAGTCCATGATTTTAAACAGGTCCTACATTATTACCTGATCTTTAGACCCTGCATTATAGAATTGTAAGTATTCCCAGTATTTAAGTTTATATCGGGCTCACTTGGTGCATATTCCTATATAAATCAGTTTAATTTGTTTATGTTGAGGTGACAGGATACATACATAATGCACGGAGAGATGTGGTGGTGGTTTTAAAAAGATTTTGTAAACAAAAATATTTATCAAGCAATGAGCCCGCTATTTATAAAATGAAAGTCTCTAAATTCTGATACTCGGTACTGCAGATCTTAAAACATTGCCGAAAATGTCCAATGTTGAAAACAAATCATTGTATCTCTTTTAGAGGGCTACACTATGGAATAAATAATGGCGTTACTATGTTTGCACATTTGTATCAAAATTTCACGACAATCTATCAAATTTTTATTTTTTATCCCAAATTATTTGTGTAATTATTTACAGACCAGAATAATGGAATGTCAAAAAAAATAAAAAATTCAAGTCGGTTGGCAGGAGGTGTCAACTGGGGCCAGCAGCTCATTTTTATGGGTAAATGCAGCCGTGACTTTCATACAGTGAAATTTAAGATTGAGTATGACTGAACATCTTGTCTGGATGCGACGTCCTGCTAAAGGTAACCTTGTGAAGAGTCCTAAACCTTTAGATAATGGGACGGTCCCCTTAACAACTCCACCACCTTGGCACAACCCATTATTATGATTAATAATGCCTCCCTCCCCGCTGATAATTACAGCCATTTGTATATTTCCGTATGTATGTAGTTGTTGATTTGCTAATTTGTGATGTGGAAGTCACTGTCAGAAGGCCAATTTGAGGATCCCTTATGATAAATGATGGTATCTATTGGAGCCAGCAGCATGAGACTGGGTTATGACTAAGGTCACTCCAAATGGAGTTTGCGGGACTGTAGGTGCTTGCAAGTCAGTGTCATCAACATAGATCACGGAGCCCCCCAAATGCCCGAGCCGCTCCGCCGCTTTTTAACTGCCGCTACAAAGACAGGGAGGAAGATGGAGGAAGACGGTTGTGTTTTTGCACGTTTGCGGGTAAATGAGACGAAAGGGAAGAAGATCGAGAGGCAAAGGCAGCCCCGACGACCTGTGTTTGGTGTTTTAAGCGCACAAGTAGTGGACTGGCTTGACCTCCCTTCAGTGGCTCCTTGATTTATCATAAGTGGAACCCGTTAAATGCTACATTTAGTGTAGCCACACAGAATACCCATCTTCCCCTCCACTCCTACACCACCTCGTGATCGTTATGTCATTTGTTTATGATCCACTGCTCTCTCACGATGGCCCGTTTGGCGTAATGCTATCCATCAGTCTTCCCGATGGCCTATTTCCACATAGCAGCCCCCCCCCCCCGATGCATTAACACAAAAATGTGTAAAACCAAAGATTGACTTTGAAATAGTGATATGGGGACGTAGGTGTGTTTTCAGAAAGACAGAATCATTGCCGCTGAAGAGGACCATAATGCATTCTACGACTATTTGGCAAGTGCATCCAGCTTTATGTTTTCGCAAGATCTTAATGTGAGTGAGAGGGGAAGTTGAATGTGTCTGGAAAAAGCTTGAGGTAATGGACACAGTGAGCTGAAAGTGGCAGGGAATCTATTTCGGATTCAGCATGCGTACCGGCTTTATACCAGCCTAGTTGAGGCCTGTAAATGCTTCTCATTGCAGCACAAAAATCATTCTCAGATAGTATTATCAGCCAAATGAAAAATTAACTTTAATCCCTTATCTGCTGCACTCTCCCCTTGGCATTTGGAATTTTAGTTGTTTATTTGTTTTTGGTCTCACTCAAGAAAGTTCTCTTATCCTCCATTTTCACAAAAGTAGTTTGCTAACCTTGTTAAAATTCCTCATTTTATCCAAGGGCCATGGCTTGGAAATGTCAAGGTATCACATAAATCGCACTGCTATCTCACAAAGCGGCTTAAATGCTGAACATTGTCAATGACCAGAAATAACTCCACATGAGCACAATATCTACTGACATTTGGTGTCTGTAGCCCAGATATCAGTGCCTGTTTTCTAATAATGACCCGCAGAATTATTTCAGCCTTTGAGAGAGTCATTGTATGTGGCAGAGGGCGTAATATCAGGGATTGACTGTTTCATTTGCCGCGACATGACCTGACCCCCTCTGCAGGCCGACAGCCACTCTGGGTATTGGAAATGTCATTACGCTTATGTGCTGATCACCCGTGTTCAGGTCGCAGCACGTGGTGGGCCAGAAGGAGGCCTGACATAATAAAGCCAACCTTTACATGCCGATGCAGATGAGTGGCAGCAGATACAGATGCAGGTGGAGGGACTTGTGACTCAGCCGGGACTGATTAAACTGGAAAAAGATACGCCTTTAGCTGAATATCTGCACCTACAGTAGGTACTGAATGGATCGTATTGTTAGCCCATGAAGAAGATAATTAATTTTAAAATTTCATATAGAAATGTTGAAGAAAAGGAAATAGTTGAAGCTAAAGGCACTAGATTTTTCTTTCTCAATAAACATTGTTAGAATCAATAAAACAGAACTGTCCAATATCAGCTTTGTATCTGGTGATAGCGCTGATTAATTACATTTAAAAGGCACAAAAACACACATAAGCTTGCTTCTTCTTCGTTTTTGTTGTTGTCACTAATTTTTGATGATCACTTCTAAATGTCAGCTTAGATCACTGAAAATTCCAATTGCTGAAAAGTTCAATTTGTGATCCACATGCTTTATTATAGGTGTGGAGTCGTAACTTCTGCAGGCTGACACTGATGTGTCTCTCTTCTGGCATTTTCTGACCTCCCTTTTCTTTCCTCTGCCTGGCATTTGCAATCTAGCAAAACTGCCACAAGGCTTTGGAGTGACAACTCTCAGAGTACGTTTTGTTATCTGTGGCTCTGAGTGCCTTTTGGTTCCGTTTTTGGCCGAGATCTGGTGGACGACGCAAGATTTTCACGGGCTCCCATTAGGCATGCTTAAAAACTGCATTTGCCAGCACAGATGGCCATTCATCGAGGTGGAGACCCCGGTGGACGAGTGTTAAGATGTATTCAAATGTTATAATAGAATTACATATAAATGTCCAATGCTTGCATTTGGGTAATACATCCATGGGCAGTTTGTGTGTAGCAAAAAAGAGTTCAGTTGAGGATGTGCTCTCCTAAGAAGGATTTCCTCAGGGTTGATTCATGTGCTGAAAAAGGACCCGGAAGGACCTAATGTGGCTGGCAGATCACTGGTCCATCAAAGCCTGTCTAAAACATCCTGCCAGCATATTATTTTTGGTGCTGCACCCTTTGCATTTGTCTTCTCTGACTTACCCATAAAACAGCAGGGCAGTGACTGGTTGATGCCAAGGTGTATATATCTACAATTGGTGGGCTTGCACATCACTGCACCTGGAAAATCCTTCAACTTAGCCCAGGCCATGTGGGGTGCAGAGAGATGTGGCAGGAGCCCTGGTAATGGCGAGGCTGTTTACTGGCAGAGGAGGACTGTAAGCAGATGGGCCGAAAGGCATGCACTTTCGTTCTAACTGCTGCACACTATATCATGACACCCTGTGGACTTTGTCACACACACACACACACACACACACACACACACACAGTGAAATGACGCTGATAACTCGACACCAAAGTGTTAACAGCTACATATTTACTGCGTGGAAGTATTAACACTTGTCAGGCTGTCACATACAAGGTGACATATCGACTCCTTTGACACTGGAAAAAAGCAATCTGCTGCGACTGTCGCTGAATGTAAAATATCCTGTTTTGGAGACAGTTTTCTTTGAACTGCTTTTACAGCAACATGAATACCAAGAAAGACACTGAGGTCGAGTCCTCTGAATTTAATTTTTCATTTCCACTGATAATTTTCACACAAAGATGGGACTGATTCAAAAAGATCAGTACATCCGGTTTTCTTTTTTTTTTTTTCTTCTTTTTTTTTTAAAGAGCATTGTGGCATTAACTTTATGTAACACTTGGTTGAAATTGACCTACATTTAAGTCAAAGAAAACTGAAAACCACCATCCTCACACAGTTGACCTGAGTATGTTTAAAGGGTCAGTTCACCCAAATTACAATACATATTTCTCCATTCACCCCATAGCGCTATTAACCCACACAGATACAGTACCTGTAGTTAAAAAAAGGAGTTTCACTCGAACTATTATAACTAACATATTGGCCTGAATATATGACAAAAAATTTTTCTAGCGATTATGTTTAAAAAAGTGGGGGGTCTTCTTATATTCAAGGACAAGCCAATTCATTGTTTACATCATCCGATATTTTCAGTCTTTTAGAGCTGGTCTGCCTTAAAAGTGTTTTGTTAGCCCAGTTTAACCAGCAGGACTTTCTGACGGCCCGTGGTGGAGTGAGAACAGGTCAAAAGCGCCTTCCAACGTCTACTCCAGAAATGGACCATGGACTCTATCAGCCAAGAACTGTCATAGATGATGAGCAGCTCAAATAGACAAAAAGACAAATGCTAACTGTCATAGACTTTACATTCTGTTTTGAAGGAAGTTTCATGGTTTAATTTTAAGAAAGGGAAAAAAAAAAAGGGATTCAAGGCTGAGGACCCTCTTCTCCTTGGCGTAATGTTATCTCGGGGAAACTTTCCCAACTCTGTATTGCATTGTACCTTCAAAAATTATTTTTCCTGAAGAAATGTCTGCGAAGAGGGCTGGTCGTCTTACGTTTGGGCCAATACGTTTCTGTGGTGTAATAGTCCCCATCCAGTGAGAACGTATGGTCAGTTTTCATTTGGGTGAACTGATCCTTTAAGTTCTGGCTGCCCCTGTTGGAGAATGAACTCTCGATGCCTTTGCACAATCTTTATGCTACATTATTCTGAAGCTGCATGAGTAAACAATATAGGATTTTTGATGTGCGCATCATATCAGACTGTTGAAGTGTAATTTATTTGTGCGGCTGACGTACAGTCGCTACAGTCGGCTAGGCGGTCTGCTGTGACAGACAGGTGCTGCTGTGTGATTTAGGCCGGCCTGATGAATGCTTAGCAGAGGCCCAGGCAGCTTTGGCATGTGTTCATTAGCGAATGCTGGGGAAGCTTATCATTCTGAATGGCCTCATTAGTGATAGGGATTAATATGCGGAAGGTTCATTAGAGAGACAGGCGGAGGAGTGTGTTGCCAGAATTGCAACGAGGCTGCTGGTCCTGACTGGCCCTTGCCTCTCGTGTTGTTTCAACCATTAAGAACAAAGCCTCTGAAGAGATTTGATTGTGTTACTGTAGAAGATGACACAGTGTTTACTAAGGTTGAAGATGAATAATAACAAACACTTGTTGGAGTTTGACAGCACTGAAGGAACAAACAGCCCTGTCTGCCATTCCGTTAATTCTGCTGCACTGTTTTAAAAAATGATTCTGGTTGTTATTTCTATATTTAGGTGAAGCCTTGCGCGGATAAAATGACTTGTTCTATCTGTGCGAGTTATTGCTTCCCTGACAGTCGTGGGTAACTGTAATAAATCAAAAACAAAACGCAGACTTTTAAAGAGTAGGACATGGCATAGTAATTTAGTAGCTTGCTGTATTATAGTGCTATTTTAGTACTAACAAACCACTATGATTTATGTAGTAATGAAAAATGGAAAAACTAAAAAATTAATGAAAGTTTGTTATAGTTTACACTCAACTTGACAATTTAGCGAGGATCCAAATCAATCACCTTTCTGATATCTTATATCAGCTTTTCAGATTTCACTTTTCATTATCCTGCATTAAAGAAACTGTGGTGCTAGTGAAGGTAAAGGTGTGAGGCAGAATGACATGCTTCAGAAAATGTTGTACATCTTGGCATTTTCTTGCTATAAGTATCATTTGGCAGAGGATATAGTTCTCATTCAAGTTCCAGATCCTAACTTTATTGTATCCGGCGGAAACTCCATCTACAGCAGAGCCATAAGTATTCTGATTGTTAGACTGAGCTATGCATACTGCAAACTCTTCTCTTTGCATCTGAACGACTCTGTTGGTGGGCCACTGCATACTTGTGCTGGGCCAATAGCATGCTGAGAAACGGACTTGGCACATTAAATATAAATTGCAGCGCTATCATGTGTTCTTTTATTTATTAAATATTTCACCAACCTAGATTTAATGCCCGGTTTGAGTTAAAAAGTTCAGTGGAGCGCTTTGTTTCTTCGTACGGGGCTTTAAAATGCCCATGGGTCAGAAAAAACCTCTGCAGAAACACTTTGTTCCTTCCGTCTTCCCAGTAAACCCAGAGGAAAACTGCTTTTGTAGTGATGTGCTGATCTAGTTTGTTGACTTGGGCTGTGCTCTTTACTTTGTGCTACACGAAGGCAACTGGACTTGCTCGAGCTTCTTGAAGACGTTTCAACTCACATCCAAAAGGCCGCTTCGGTTCTAGCTGACTGGTGGGGGGACCCAGGCATTTAAGCTCTTGTGGGGTCGTTACCACCCTGAGAGTCACTGAGGTCGCACGTGAGCTGCCCGGGGAAGCTTAACGCCCATTCGCACCATTCACACCATGACACCACGACTCAGGACTCATGTGACCCTGATGACTCGGATGTTGTTGTGTGTGGGTTGGTGACCTCGAGGACTCTCAAGATGTTAGCGATCCTACAAGAGGTTCGTATAGCGCTTAGAAATACCATGACCCGGACGAATGAGAATCTTCAGACTTTTTACTTTGTCTGACTCTTCTGTTTTATTCTATTATCTGTCCTATTCTATTGTGCATTTCATATAATAATCACCCAGCCTCTCATAGAGAAATAGTGTAAATCCCGTTCCATTGAGCCTAAGAGTTTTACATTGAAGTTAACATTGGCAAAATAAAACAGGGGAACTTTTGCACAGCTCACATAGTTTTATAATTTCCCAAAGATACGGGGTTATCTGTGAAACACTTACTGGGTACATCTACTAGGATAAGTATCTAAGTACATGGTGAGAACACAGGACTTTAGGGAATAAGGGGGTAACAGCTTTGTGTTTGTAAAAAGTGCTTACATTGTAAGTATTTAAAAAAAAAAAATGTTTGATCCATGTGACAATCAAATCTGACGTTAAAAAGTAACCAAGAGCAGCTTTTATGCCCTTCATACCATGATATCATTATGAAGCATGTGCTTTGACTCACAAACAAACTTAATTGTGGTTTATTGGACAACATTTTGCATGAGTAATAGTGTGGCAAGCAATTAATTCTTTCAGGTGTTTGCACAATGAAAGTTAATATATCATATTTATATGATGTATTTTGTCTCCTTGTTATGACATGGTTATTATAAAATGATATATTGGCAAAGCCTGTTGGTCCCCAGTCTGCACCTTGTAAGTATTTATTATCTACAAAGTAATTAAAAAAGAACTTTTATTTCTCTCTTCCTCTTGAACACAAATTTGCTAGCCCTTTAGTCTCCGTGCTTCCTCCCTCGTGCCTACTAGATACCCAGTAAGTATTTCATTGGTACCCCATGTGCAGAACAAACAGCGTTTACTCTGTAATCTGTGGGCTTTGTTTTAAAGCATTTCCAGTTAGTCTTATCTTGAAACATTTTTTATTGTTTTTTTAAGTATTGTTTTTTTAATTTACGTTTATATGAATTTACAAGTGTTGACAGATGAACTGTTTTTCCACTTGCTCACTTGATGATATCAGCAATTAATCACTTTGGTGGTGGTAGGATTATAGATACATCAGCAGAAAGCTGAATCCTAACCTTCCCCTCACATCTGTTCTAAATCAATATAGTAAGTCATATTTGTTAGCTTTGTGGCACTCTCAAAAAGTGCAGAAAACATCACAGCCGCCCAACACTTGCAAGCCATTAGTATGCAACAGATGTTGTGTGGCTTCAGTGTTTGTCTTTCACAAGGACTGCAATAGAGCATCAAAAACAAGCTCAAACACAGATGACGGCAGAAGAGGGAGCAAAAAAAGAGGTTGAAGCCAGTGATGCTGGGCTCCGCTTGTCTGTTAACTGTCTCTTTCCCAAGCTTACTGTAAATTCTGCTGCCAGAGGTGATGCACCTGTTGTGGAGCAGACAAAGCAGCTAAAAGGGAGCAGATTTACACGTGAGCCTTTCATAAATAATCACCAAATTCCGCAGGCGCGCAACACACAGTGCCCGGGCCTGGAGCTGGAGGGCTTTTTGTACAATATGTTATTTGCGAGCCGTGTGGTCTCATCATATACGTCAAACGGTATATGATGTTCGAAATATCCCGAGGCCTTCTGGATAATCCAACTTGATCCAAATCTTATGTGCACTGAGCATCTTCGGGAGATGGAGGGAGCAGTATTTGATGCATAATTCCCTGCCGTCATCACGGAAGACGGCAAGCCAGAATGACCTCTCGAAATCATTATGTTGCTGTGATTACTGCTGACTTTTTCTTTTTAGAGATGCCAGAACAGCGGCCAGAGAAGGCGATTCACGCCAGTAAAGGGCTCCCAAGGCGTCTTTATTCTGGAGATCAGGTTATTCTGATCATGGCCTGTATTTTGATCGAATTTCAGCAGCATAACAAATCAAAAATCAAATCTGATTTTTTTTCTCGTGTTTTCACAAATAAGGCCCTAAATCTGATTCTTACTTTCACTGTGTGCAGCTGTCATGATCTTCAACTTTGTGCCTTATTATTCATACTGTTACTGTTTCAGCATTTTGGTGCACCAGAATCCACATGGAATAATATGCCAAACATGAATCAAATGTAACAAAAATAATGAGAAGGCAATGGTTGAAATGGCCTTATTTTTATTTATTTTTTCATAAGTAATGGTGGGATATTAAAGATAAACCTGCCTCTAGATTAAATTCCCCCCCCCCAGTTTAAATGGATGTGCTTTATTTATATGGAAATAAACAGCATGATCGGGAATGCTATAAGTTGGCAAATGAGTGAGTGATGAAAGCGCAGCAGTGCCTTGCTTTTCCAGTGTGTTGTGGCTCAGCAGGCATAATAGCGCCACCAGAAACTTTGACCTGAATAACAACACCGTGTATCTCTGCCATTGTAAAATGAGGATAATGGATTTTCCTCTCATAACTGTTTTAATGGACTCATTTGCATAAGGAAATGAGTAAATACAGTATATTTGCTATCTAAAAATAGCAGTGAATGAGGAATTTCATTGGCTGTGCAAAATTGAATTCTGAAGAAGATGAGTGAAGCTGACACCTGTGTCAGTTTTATTTTCCCTTCCACCCAAGCATGTCTGACTCACAAGGATGACAGATAACTTTTTTTATATATATCTTTTTTCCATCGAAACGTTAAACTTGCTGAAACCTTTAACTGGCATCCCCCCAGTTGCTCATGAAGCTGCGGCCTGATGAAGTCTCTTACGAGACTCAGGAGAGAGTTTTACAGGAGTGTTGGGGGGGGCTGAGCCTCACGGCAGCTGGGTAAGACTATTTATTCCATGATATTATTTCTTTTAAATTACACCCTCTACTTTCTCACCCAAATGCAGTATATTTGTTATGGGGGAAATAAAACATATATTAATGTTGTTGCATTTGGGGTGATAAGTGACGCTCTAAATCAAGCATTCATGTGGTCCAAATTAAGTTTTCATTTCATTATATGTTCTGAACACTCTTAAAAATGTAGCATCTCAAGGTCAGGCCTACAATTATCTACTCTCTAAACACTGCCCCTGAGCAGTGATTATCCAATCGGAGCTTAGCAACACAGCAACTGTCCAATCATAACTTAGCAACCATAACTAGGTACAGCAGGCCTGGGGGTCTAACACGAGTACACTCGGTATATTTCCATGTTTTCCAAATGTATCCTCAGCGGGTGGGAATGCTGACTTTTTGCCTGTTGGCATTAGCCTCAGTCTCTTAGCATCATATCTAGTATATAGCTATTGTGTGCATATTTAAGACCCTTTAAAAGGCTGCTTTTTTTTTTTTTTTTTAAGGAAATCAGCTGGAAACATTAAAAGGTCAGCCAGAGACGGAGAATCCACTGTTTATGGCCAGGCATGAGAAGCTGCTTTTGTTTACTTATGTGTGAAATTTAAGGTCCATGAATTTTGGGTAGTAAATCTGCCATCAAACTGTGTGTGGGCCGTGCGGGAATGGAAAACTGGACATGTGTAACAACATTAACTAAGGGATGGTGGGGGTTTAGGGAGCAAATAGCAAAGATTTGATTATATGAAGTTAGGTGAACCTTCATCCTGAAAAACATGATTGGCACCAAATAGGAAGCACCCATTTTTTAATTCCTAAAAACAGACTCTTTGTAGATACATGGTTTGTATCTGACAACAGCACTATGAATTTCACTCACCCCTGGTGAAAAATGGACAACTGCTTAAGCTCGGTCAGAGGACAGCTCCGTTTGCTTATCTGTGTGTACACGTTTGTCACAGCAAACACAGCATGAATTATAGAAACAAACACTTTGCATGTTTAACTTTGAAGGGAGGTTGTGGGTGGGGGTAGGGGGTGGCGGCGGGATTTCCAGCTGTTCAAGTGAAGTCAGAAAGACCGCTGCCAAATAAAAAACACAGTCCAGACAAACACAAACAACCTTTGCAGCAACAGAATTGCTTGTCTTTTACTTTGCGCAGTGTTGTTTATTTCAAGAACGTGGAAGATAAAGGACGGATCTATCCCTTTGGCATGACAAAGGAGGGCAGAGGCACAGATACGCAGTTCATTACTAGCAGGCAGATAAAGTTTGGAGGGATAGGAAAGTGGCAGAAGCACACTGAGTCCAGAGGTTTACAAACAAACCTTCCACCACAGAAGCGTGTTAACACATTATTTAGCCCTTTTTTAAAATCAACTGCCACAGGTTTGTTGTTACCTGTCAACTTTTGCAAAGTTTGCTCAGGTACTTAAAATATGGTTTTCTTCATTATATATGAAGTACATAACTCCTGGGTCTCTTATACATACATTAATCCCTCATTTTCTTCTACTGTCTGATGAAATCCCATAATACGCAAAGGATTAAAAATAGGATTAACAAAAGATAGCACAGTTTATATAATTTCATAATATAATGAATAGACAAATGGTTTTGTTTCAAGTGCTTTCACACAAAGATTTGAGGATGTCGGAACAAACAGTGTCCCTGTTACTGAAACAGTGGGATACCAGATTGCAGAAGAACGCTTTCTTCTAAAAATGATGTTTACACACTACTAATTTGCAACAGCAAATACGTTTTGAAGGAAACCTAATTCCTGCAGATTACATTTTTACCAACCAAATGAGAAAAAGTTAATGAATGCTAATAGCGTTCATGTACAGATCTGCAGAAGTTCAACATCCTTTATTTGTTTTCTGCACAATAAACTGTATGTTCGTGACCAGTAAACCGTTTTTATGGTTATTTTTAAGCACTTGGTTAAAGTTTGGGTAAGATCAAAGTCATTGTCCTGGCTTGCAGCATAGCATATAGTCAGGGGAAAGACCAGGGTTCTTCTTATATACTAACCACACGCTGAAATCAGTCTCCTCTCTTTCCACATCGCTGATGACAAGACACAACTCAGCTTATCCCTGACCCACTTTACCCCAGTAACTCCACAGTAAAGTATATTGTCACTCGATTGTATTCCATACAGACTGAACAATGACAGGACGAATGAATGTAGGATGTCGGCATTCAAAGGTGAGAGTGTGGGAGACAGGTTCTTTCCTACCCCATGTAGTCTCAAGAAAAATGAATGTATTATATCCAATAAACATAAAGCTGCAAACAAACAAAAAACATGTACGGTATATTATGTACATTGTTGGGCATCCAGTGTATACATCCAGAAAGATTGGTAGCGCTGGATTAAAACATTAATCCAGAATACTAGATATCACTGTAATAGGCAACTGGTCCATGATAGCAAACATTATTAATAATTACTAATATATGAAGTAGCAGGTTGATATGTATGTCCACTAATTTCTAAGGTGTTAAAAGTACATTTATCTATTAATTCATCTTTTTGTTCATGCATTAAACAGAATTTGTACAACAGCAATACAAGAAGATTATAATTCTCTTAAGTAAACATGGTGCATGTACATTCACCATGTGATAAGAGACATGGATAATGTCGTAAGAGTGTGTTTTTGCACACATTTTATGATGAATACAGCTATAATCTTCCTCCTCAGTATTCCCTCAGAAATGATGGAATTACACTAAATAGTCGTGGTGGTATCACGGCAAATGCTTTGCATTTACAGAATGCAACTTTTTGTTAGTGTTTTTCGTCCTCCACAAATGCAAAACACCATGGTTCAAGGAACGGGAGCAGTTGTGTTTACCGGAGTTTGCAATTACACGAAAATGGTTTTGGAGCTGCCGTCAAAAATGTATGAATCACAGGCTTGAAAATAAAATGTGTGTTTTAAAATGAGGACAATTCATACATGTGTAGAAACATAACACTGAACAATTAAAAACTAAACTTTTACACATCCTTAGTATTGATTTATTGAAAAGATAATGTACTACATTTTGTATTGTTTAACTGTAGGATGGTACAAGACAAGAGACAGATTATTTTTCCACTAAAATATCCTTTTTTTAAAGCATTTTCAAGATAGGCTGACATCAAACATATCCAACACGTATAGCTCATCAGATCTCCTCTGGAGACTCAAACACTTTCCAGTTCTGTGTTTGCCAATTAAAAGCCATTAGATGACAATGAAAAAGCAATTTTCAAGTGTTTGTACCTGATTCAATTGTAAATCATGTTACTAGTGCAGTTATTTACACCAGTATCCCCTCAAGGCTACCAGTAATTTTTCTACCCTCTGCATATTATGCCATTTTGAAAAGTTCAGTACAATGGGCATGAAGAAGCGGAGACGAGAGGGCTTTTGGCTTCAATTAATTGGTGCAAAGAGGCATTTGGTGGGCTGTTTATAATATGCAGAGGGTGAACGTACTTGTTTAGTTTATCTAAAGTTGTATCTTGGGCAAAATGTTCTTGAACAAAGCTGCATTTCCAATTGAAAACAGGCATATTGTACAGGATTAGCTCCAGTACATATGGCACAGGCACATTTGTGCTCAAATTCTGACCATGTAATTGCCTTATTGTATGCCATGTGGCAGTGTTTTGGTGTGTGAGTGTTTTTTAAAGAATCTACAGCCATGCTACTGGAGGCATTTTCTAGGTACAGCAGTGTTACAAGCTAATTGCATCAGCATGCTCATTGTGACAATGCTAACATGCTGATGTTTAGAAGATATCATTTTTACCATGTTAACCATCTTTATATATCATGTTAGGATGCTAACATTTTTGCTAAGTTCACAGTTAACGCAAAGTACATCTGAGGCGGATGGGAACGTCGCTATGTTTGCAGGTAGAATTCTATTCATAAATCTACATACCCTGTCAGAATTTGTAAGATGTATACCATTCTTTAAAGAAAGAACAAGTGATCAGGCAAAACATATTTAGTTTATTTTTAATGGAATTCACAGAATAGCACAATGATTAAATAAAACATAGCAAAAAATTATATAATGAGATGGTTCCCATTCAAAAGTCTGCATACCCCTAGTACTTAATACGATGTATTGCACCCTTTAGCGTGATGGCTTGCAGTCTTTTGTGAAAGCTGTGGATGAGGCCCTTTATTTTCTATGGTGTTAAATCTGCCCATTCTTCTTGGCAAGAAGCATCCAGGTCCCATAAATTCTTGGGTTGTCTTGCATGAACTGCACAAAGGGGCTCAGTGATATTGAGGTCAGGAGACTGTGATGGCCACTCCAGAACCTTCACTCTGTTCTGCTGTAGCCACTGAAGGGTCAACTTGGCCTTGTGTTTTGGATCATTGTCATGTTGGAAAGTCCAAGTGCGTCCCATGTGCAGCTTCTGGGCCGATGAGTGCAAATTGTCTTCCAATATTTTCTGATAACATGCTGCATTCATCTCGCCATCAATTCTGACCAAATTCCCTGTGCCGCTGTAGCTCGCACTTTCCCAAAACATCAGAGATCCACCTCCATCCTTATTGTTAGGGATGGTGTTCTTTTCGTTATAGACCTTGTTGACTCCTCGCCAAACACAGCGTTTGTGGTTGTGACCATAAAGTTCAATTTCGGTCTCTTCAAATGACGTTGTCCTTGACCTTGTCGAGGTGCTGTTTGGCATATTGTAAGCAGGCTGTTTTGTGTCATTGGCGCAGTAACAGCTTCATCTGGCAACTCGACCATGCAGCCCATTTTTGTTCAGTTGCATCCTTATTGTACATTTTTAAAACAGCCGCATCGTGTTTTTTGCAGAGAAGCCTGTATTTCATCTGAAGTTGCTTGTGGGGTTTTCTTTGTATCCCAACCAATTTTTCTGGCAGCTCCAGCTGAAATTTTTGTTGGTCTACCTGACGGTGGCTTGGTATCGACAGAACCCCTAAATTTCCACGTCATTATCAGGGTTTCAACACTACTGATCATTTTCATATCTTAGGATTTCTCTTTTATATTCTTTTCCTAATTTATAAGGTTCAACAACTTTTTCTCGCAAGTCATTTGACGGTACTTTTGCTTTCCCTATGACTCAGTATCCAGCAAAGTCAGTGGAGCTCCAGATGAAATGTGCAGGGGTCTCTCAGGAGCTAAAAAACTCATTGACTATTTTTACACAGTCACTAATTACAATCAGACAAGTCACAGGTGTGGAAACTTCCCCTTAATAGCCATTTAAACTGTGTGTACCAACTTGTGAGTATATTATCAGGCCAAACGTTCAAGGGTATGTAGAGTTTTGATCAGGGCCATCTGGGTGATTTCAGTTATCATTATGATTTTAAAAAGGGTACACACAATTATGTGATAATAAATGGCTTCACTTGCCCACTATCCCAGAATAACAAAAGTTTTCTGCATGGTCAGTTGTATTTTCCAAAAAATGGCCAATATTTCACAAATTCTGTCTGGGGTATGTAAATTTACGAGCACAACTGTATTTGGTCATAAACCAATAAAGTAATAGACAAAGTGAAAATTTGAATTCATGATACTGCTACATCACCAAAGCGATTAAAATTTATCCTGAGGGAGACATGAATTTCATGGTAATCCATAATTGTGGAGACATTTTACTCTGAATATATGTGTCGGCACTAACGGAAAAGATGTTAGGATTCATTGTCATGGAACAATGAATATCTGCACAAAATCTTATGCTAATCCATCTAGTTGATGAAGAGATACAAGTTAAAACTTTTACCTGCTGGTGGCGCTAGACGAAAAGTCAGGGGATCACCAAATTAATTAGGATTTATCCTGTGGCCACCATGGATATGTGTACCAAATGTCATGGTAATCCATGCAGTAATTGACAAGACATTTTGGTAAAAGCCAAATTGTGAATTATGATGCATTTTGTTGCTTTGTTTCAGAAGAAGGAAATTCAACTTGGAACAATTGCATATTTTATTTGCTAAGAGATGTGGGAGCCATTTGCCCCCACCAGCATTTTTTACATGCCTGTTTGCCGACTACTCCCCCCCCGATCAGTCGTAAACTAAATGATACACCAATGATATACCTTTCCTTTCTCGTCCAGGTCGGTTGTCTTTCATTGCCGGAACATGACCATCCACTGTACCTTCAAGTAAATCTTAAATCTCTGCCTCTCTCTAGCAAAGGTCACCCTTTAGCAGCACCACATAAAACACTCAGAGGCTGGACGATACAAATGATAGGTCAGAGAGAAATGAATTATGACAGATATTATCACACTTTCATACAAGCAAGGTGAGACACTCCTTGACTACAATATGTGCTAGTGTTACAGACAGGGTGACGATCGTGGCTCAAGTTGTATTGATGACAGTCGAGCTAATACAACCTTTGTGTTTATGACTGACTTTCCCGCAGGGTCGCAATTGATTTATAATAAAAAAGGAATGATGTTGCTTCAGTTTTGATAAAAGCCTTTTTTCTTTTTCAAAATAAAATTCACAAATTATTTACCAGCAACAAATGTCCTCCTCAGATTTTAAATTTATGAACCTTTTGTTCAAATCTGTTTCAGTTTCAGTATCATGTTTTTATGGGAAAATTATAGAGATAAAAAGTTAGTTCTCGAAACGGTTAAATCCAATCCTATTAAAACATGCGGCACACCAAAGACTTTGATGTGTTATTTAATGGAGGACTTAATGAAAAGTATGATAACTCAAGATTAATTCGTAAAACACAGTTTTAAGGATTATAAAGGAATGCATTTTGCCGGTGCATGATATGAGCAGAGAGTTTCATTTAAATGTAAATTGTAGACTAGCATCAGCCAGTTGTGAATCCAAACTCAGTTAAAATGGTAGTATTTTTGCATGTAAACAGACAAAGGAACAATGGAGGAAAAACAGAAATGATTCCTTTGGATTAACTAGATGAAGGACATGCCTAAAAATATGTGTATGATGTGGAGCAGGATTTGATGATCTTACCATCTTCAGTGTTTCTTCAGCCTTGCTCGGTGTTTTTAAGCCTCACACTCCTTGCTCCTAGTCACCGAAGGGCACATCTATGATATTAATGATACTGAAGGCAAGACCTGCCTTTGTGCAAGTATTTCATCCCTTCCTCCTCATAAAAAAGCAGTTCAATCTCATTTATAGGTGATGTGCCTTATGGCCGCTTCAGATCAGACATTTGTGATGAGACATACTTTACTGTAGCTCTGATCTGTGTCATCTTGGTCTGTCAGAGGCTGGCTGTCAGTGTGTGTTATCAAATCAGAAGCTTACTTACTTTTCCTTAACCAATTAAAATGCAGCACATTTACATGAAAGTATCAGATATTTGGTTAGGAAACAGAGAAGATCAAGCGATTAAAAAGAAATTAACAAACAAAAATCCCTCTTCCATATCGCAGAAAAGAAATTTGCGATAAGCTATGTCTGATAAAATAAGCTTTTACTGATGTAATTAATTTGAAGAAACATTAACTACAGTCCTATACAGATGACAGAAACTGTAGCAGATGTCGTCTCAGATGTGACAGCTGATTTATTAAGCTGCTGGTTTTATTTGTTGCCAAGAAGCATAAGGTTGCCACAAGATTGTAAATTGTGGCCGCAAAAGTTGGTGGATGAGGCACACTGCTTCACTTAAATGCTGATATTGCTCTGCAAAGACATTTTACACATTACACTGGGTTGTAAAAACCGGGATTCATCTGTAGTTTGGAGTATACTGCGACCATGAGACTTCGGGTTTGACAAGCAAGGAGTAGCAGGAAACGGTATTCGATGTTTTGCTCAAGGTCACATCATGAATTCCTAATTGCATTTTCGCCTATATATGGTTTTAACTAACGGCAGACTTTAGCTGCAAAGGTCTCATTCATCAAGTGCGCCCACTCCACTGAAATACCGTCCCCGTTGGTGCTTGTCATATCTTACTGATGCAGGAAGAGGATCTCGTACTGTGAATTTGCAAAGTTGATTGCACTCTTCATTATTCACACAACACTGCAGTGATGCCGGGGTATCTGTTACTCACCCACATGAACACTTGTAAACGAAAACATGCACAATTTGCAAGTATATTTATCATAGAGCGTATCACTGCAAAATTGGAGCATAGAGTTGGCATTGTACCAAATTGCATACTGTACCACAAACTGTAAAAGAAACTCCATGGCTCGAGGCAGTTATTTAAGGGTTAAAACTGTGACAGCCTGCTGTTTAAATCACATATTCCCCTTGTCTGTAGCTTTTGACAGGCTACACAGTTGATACCATAAATGCAGGCATGTTTTCCTCTGTCTACCTATTACATGACAGGAACTAGAGGCCTACAGGCATGACAGACTCGCTGCACCTGTTCATACATAAAGCTTTATTGTACATGATTTTTTAAAACTCTGCACAATGGCCTAATACATCAATACTGGCACTGATACAGCTTAGTGATCATGATCACTAAGCTGGGTACATGTTTCTCAAGGGTACATTTTTTTTCATGTTCCCTTGTTTCCAAAACAAGAGGAAAATAGGGTCCCCGTATTACAAGACCTCTCTGTGTGCATTGCACGGAGCAAAATCATCCACAAAGAAGCCACAAGCCATAGTCATTCCTGACATGACTCATTACTCAACCCAGCCCCATCAAAGGTGGCTAAAAACAACTCCAAAGCCTCCGAATCCACACACTGCATTTTCTGTATTTAACACATTTGAAAGTAAAAATCAGACACTGAGGTTTAACAATCAGCCAGTCTACGTTTTGGTAGTATTTTTATTGACTGTGACCATAAGCTTTTCTTAACCTTAAAGGTGCTATACCGAAGTTTTCTCTGCCACTGAACGCGGTTCTTGCGAGGAGTGGGTGGTGGTGATGGTCGCTTAACAAGCACTTAAGCCACCGTCGCGTTTACAAGACAAGAGGTTAGAATACGTGCTCTGAGCAGCGATACATCGTCAGGGCAGCCTTGATGCTCATCTACTTCTACAGTTTAACACATTCATTTGGAACAGCAAACAAACACCTATGTCATAGGTGTCCAGTTAAACTGGCTGGTTACTAAAAGTTAATCCACACCTTTCAACCAATCAGAACTGAGAATTGCAGAATAAACTGCAAGTATTATCATAACAACAGTAACACTTTGTGGTAGGGGTAACAATTTAGTCTGATACTAAAGAAAGCAAGAACAATTGGTTGGTATGTTTTTTTTATTTTTATTTTTTTATTTACTTGCACTATTGTTGCAAGAGTCTGCTCTCCCTTTCGAGGGTAAGACCATCAATCTCCCTGCATCTCTTTCACCGTTTCTGTCTGCCTCTCTCTTTTCTTTTTTCTTTCTGGTCGATGACAAGATGGGTGTGCTTGTTTTTTTCAGTCCATACTCCTCTCTACCAGCATCTTTCAAAACAGCACCTGCAATTTTAAAAGCCAATGAAACCAATTTTATGGATCTAAAGGGTTAATTTCCTCTTCCTTCTTCGTGAGTCCACCCCATGCATATGAAATCTCATGTAAGTTATTAAATTCACTGCTGCTGTACTTCTATATAGTCAAAGAAAGGTTATAAGAACGTGAATGAGAGTAAACACGGCTTATTAAGCTATATATTGATTTATTTTTCTCTTTCAGATTGTCAAAGTGGGATAAGTTGTAGCAAAAATACTCAACCTTGGTACACATTTGACCATCGCAGCAATCACAGTAATTATTAGCTGTGTCCACTGTAGTTTTGTATTACAGGGACAAATGTCACAGAGATTTTTCACTGAGATAAATACTGCCAGCATGCCTGCTAAAGAAAACTAATTAACTCCAATACCTATGCCATTGTATTGCCATGGCTCTCTATATATCAGATTGCGACTGGAACAAATAATCGCCTACGCCCCGGCATGGTGGCACCACCATTTAATTTATTTCATGAATATATTGGAAAAAAAGAAAAAAGAAAACAAAACGGGCGCTGTGGTCAGATTAGATAATCTGCCAAACTGGAAAAAATTGAAACCTTTTTCCATTAATTTCACTGGACAGATACATAGCCTTGATGCAAAGAAACATGATTACATTTTGCAAGAACAATGTATTGGGATTACATGTTTTACATAGTATCCACACCTGGAGACACCAGTGCTGATTCATTGTCTATCTGTTCTGTTGCTGCCATTTTGTCAGATTTGTGACCAAACAAATATTGACAAGCATCCGTTATCTACTCCACTCTACTCCGAACCGGGCTTAAGATGGTGGACATAGTAAACATTATACCTGCTTAGCATCAGTATGATAGCATTGTCATTTGAGCATGTTAGCATTTTGCTGAAAGCACCGCTGTGCCTACGCACGGCCTTACAGAGCCGCTGGCATGGCTGTAGTGTATGTGTAGGTTTACTAGACCAATTACCTCGGTCTAGTAAACTTACTTTGTTATGCTTCCTATTGGTACTAACGATAATTTTAACTGGTGACACTTTATGGCTTTAATTTTGTGAATTCAGTTTCCTTGTTACTGTACTAATTCATTTTTACAACACCTTCAGGTTAACAATTGTTTTATGTTATCTCATTTTTTCTGTTACTTAATGTGTTGTCCAGTACTGTTTTCACAGTTATACCTGCTTCTAGTGAAAACTGCAGAGGCCAGCTACTGTCTTCAACCTTTATTGGAAGTGTTTTTAGCTCTGTTCATTTTTTGTTTATATTTGGCACAGCTAAACATCTGTGCAGTATTTGTGATTTTGTGATCATATTTGTTGTACCCCGGTGTGTACAAGTATTGCAACCTTATAAACCAATTAACCAAATCAGATCCCTTGTGCAGTGGTTGTAGCTGACAAATCAACTTAGTCGTGATGACGTGGGTGAGCTGGATTTAACAGCAGCTCAGTCTGTTGCGAGCGCTGTCAAAATTGGCCAAAAATGACGTTAGATTATTCCTTCTGAAAAAAACACATAGGTTCAAACCATGTGAATATCCATGTTTTTGTTCTAGATTGCAAATCATTTTCTCTGTGGCCGAGTTGGGCTGTGAACTCTCTGACATCGTTACCACACGGTTGTTGTTGAAATTTTCGCTTGTTTTTTCTTGACATGCGTTTCATTTTCAATCAGCGAAAGTGACGTTGTGTGACTCCTGTTCATCATGCTGTTTTTTTTTTTTTTTGTTTTTTTTACAATTCGATTATACAATTGAATTTAGACTATTTGTTGACAGCCCTAATCTGTTCAAAAGTGATGTGTAAGGAGGAGGTGGGCTTTTGTGGCTTTTTACATCTTAACAGGCATTATTTATGAAATGGACAAACTCATTCACTCAGCACAACTTTTTCTGTGAAATCCAGATTTTTTTTAACGTATGTTCCACTGAAATGTAACTGATATTAAGACTAACCAATGCTCAGTAATTCAAAGGACAAACTGAAACACCCCAACATGTCTCCATTCTTGTCTGCAAAGAAGCTCATAAGAAGTGCTCATGTATTTCAAAGTATTTTTTCGCAGTAGTACTGCGACATCCTGATTTACCTTGTGTTCACTCGGTGAGAAAGTCTAACAAGTGCAAGAATTATGGAGTTAAGCAGAACAAATGTAAGAAACTGAGGCAACGCCATTACAGTTTAATGTCTGCTGTCCTCATGAATCAGGCACCCTGTGCTGGGAATCATGGGAAGATGGGGATGCTTATGACATTACCCGGGGGGGCTTTTTCTCAGTTTGGAATCCCCAAGGTGAACATCCTATTAACCCCTCGATGTTTGTGCAGAGACAAATTGGTTCATTTGAGTGCCAATGGACCAGAAGACTTTTGGAAATTTACACAAGCACATGCATGCATCAGACATACACACACACACACCACACACACACACTGAGCATTATGGTGGCTTCTGTTGGCAGCCTGTGTAGTGTAAACAGCCCTAAAAAGGTTTGGTACAGACAAAAAAGGTAGCTAATTGACCCTTGTCTAGGTTATAAAACATGAGCATCCAAAGGAGGGGTGGCATAGTGTTGCAGTGGTGTTACCACTGTCACCTCACAGAGAGAGGGCTCCCAGGGTAAGTGGGTATAGTCAATGGATAGATGGAGGGATGGAAATCCAGACAATGTTCTTTAAATCTAAAAATTATAGAGAGAACTTGGATCCTTTGTGTAACAACCTTAAAGACCTTGGAAGAACTCTGAAAATCTGAAGATATTCTACTCAAAAAGAAATGCATTGAAAATAAAAAGCCTTTGTAGCAGATGTAGGAAACTGAAAGATTACAAAGATCTCTCCTAAAAACCAAAGACAAGATAAACAGGATTACATTAATATTAATTAGAAGTAAAGAGGGATGATTGTTGGTTTTTGTCTGTTCATTGAATTTGTTGACGATAAATATATCAAGAACAATGCCAGCCTTATACTTTAGTAAGCACAACAATTCTTTGTAATTGGCTCAACACCAGGTACTTTTATTTGCTTTTAAACTTGAGCCTAAACTCATTAAACTTAAAATGAACAAGTACATAAGAAACCAAAAGTTGTGCCCCCCCTTAAAAATGAGAAAACTAATTTTATAGCAATAGTAATGGAGAAGGGAGAAATTTGCTGCCCAAATATTCCTTTCTCTTGGTTTTTCGCCCACACAGTACCAATGTGTCCACAGTACTGAGCAAAATATTGCAGTCAAATAAAAAAATAATGACTTATTGGCAGAAATGGTGCAGAATATAACGAATACAAATCAGCTGCTCATTGCTTTCCATACCGATTCCTTGCTGCGATCATGGTGTGTATGATATATCAGCACTAAATTCAGCAAACCAACCACGTTATATATGTCCACAGCATTTGATCCGAAAAAGTTCGGCTGTCATCTCAACTTAATCTGAATCTGTCATCAAAATGGCAAAACAAGCTCCTGGCATCCCCAGCTCATTGTTGAGGAGATGTCACAGTTTGAACACCAGCATATTCTTGACAGCGAGCAAACACAGTTAGCTTTGGAATCGGAGGGTGAGAAACTGGTAATGAGAGGGGAGCTCCAAGTTCCCAGCTGCTTCTTATCTTAGCTGTCTGTCAGGAGCCTCGTTATCTCGGCTTTCTACTGCTGGTCAGCCTTGTTATCCTTAAATTCTGTCTATTGCCTCATTACTTATAAGGAGGAAGAACCAGTGTCATATTAAAAGACTGGACAGTATCTATTCATAGAAGCCAGGACCAAATTAGGGATTAGCTGGTATCATTGCAGACTTAAAATCACCGGTTGTATTACAGTGAGGGAACATCAATAGGATCACTGATAGCAGTGTCAGACTTTAACAATGCCCAGACATTGGATCTTCCAATCCAGTGATCATCAGCCCGGTGTAGCGAGAAATTTCCCCTCTGACACTGGATTAAATGCACTGCTGTGTTGTCTGACAAGATCATAACCTCGAGCTAATGTGTAACTCAACATCTTGTGATTGTCAAAGTCTTTGCACCCGTGCTGAGACTTTGCAGGTTGAAGGAAAATTTTACCTTCACATAATCGTGCTGTGTACATCAGTTAGCGAACTACATTATTTTGTGGGGCCTAGAAAAGGACTACAACATCCACTGTGTGGGAGCCAAGATGCTACTTTTGCTACAGAGTTTAGACTAACATTATCGGCTTTGTCCTGTTTTTTATTTGATGTGAGGAAGGTTGCATCCAGCACCCACCGCCAACATTACCTGAGTTAGTGTTATATTTCCCAAACTCATCAGTTAGTCCTTGTACTCAGGGCATTTTGTCATGTATAAACGAAACATGATGTTAGAAACATGATGTTAAAAACTCAGAGTTAGCGTCGATTAGCTGGCTGGTTACAGGTGGCAAAATGTGCTAACGTCAGTTGTCATTTCAGCCAGCAGAATTAGAAATAGACTAGAAATGAAACCCTGGCTTTTGTTTACTTTTGTGTGAAATCAGAAACCCTTTTTAAATTTTAAATTTCTACAAAAATTGTGGGATAACTCTGCCCCCCTTATCACTCTGAACTGCATAGGTCCAGTGCTAGAATATAAAACTTTTTTTTATTGTTTTTTGATGGATGAAAGACATTTGAACATTTTGCATTTATCAGGTGAGTATATATTTAAGCAAAAAGGTCTGAAATAGCAGGAATGATGCAGTAAGACTATTTTCCCAGACAGAAAAGGGTTGTGAGCTTTTTCCCTTCCTCAAAATGTCTTCTGGCTGCATCTTCCTCTTAGGGTATATAATGAATTTTTCCCTGTTTGAAAGTAATGGAAAATAAAGGAATCTAGAAAGTAGAATAGAAAGTACTCGGATATCGTCACTGTCCTGAAAAAAGCAGTATTGTCTCATACTGGGAATGAGGGAATTTAAAGTGTGCCCCCTTGACATCATTACAAATTAGACTGTAGCCCTGACACAGCTTTTGGTTGCATTTGTTGACTAAAAGATCCAAAATCCTACTCGCTGAATGCTTGTGTGTGGCTCCTTTTTATAAGTTGGGTTTTCTCTTTAAGACCTTAGTGTCACTACAAAGCAGTGTTTCCTCTGAGAAGCAGAGAACATGCCAGACAGTTTAAATTAGAATCACTTTCTCCTGACTAAACACCAAGCCAATCATTTGAATAGCACTCAGACTGACTACATATTTGATGAATGCCTTGCCTCAGTTTTTACATTTTAGTTCTTAGAGAAGTATTAAAATGGATTGGGGCGCCTTTTTTGAACAGTCACATTCATTGAGGACAAATGCGCTATTTAATATTTAAGTTATTCAAAGCCTTCTTGATGTGGAAAAGGGGCTTTAATTAAACAAAAGGCAAAAATAACTATTGACTTAAGTTGCTGTACCTCTGTAGTGCTCACAGTCCTCTTGGGTTATCACAAACAAGCCAGATGCAGGAGCTCAGTTTACTTCTTTATTGCATACAACACATCAGAGGTGCTCAGGTGGGTTAGCTCGCCACATTGGAAAAGGAATAAACAAATCATAAAACCAAATATTAACCTCTCTTCTAATACAAAATGCACAGGAGCTCCTTGGAAAAAAGAAGCCATTTTTATGAGACAACACAGAGATATCTCTCCATCCATTCATTCAACGATGACTTTTTTGAGTTTAAGTGAACACCACTGATCCACACATAACCCAACAGCTTCCAGTCCAATTAAGAAACACATTAATTACTCATTGCCATATAATTTATCCCGTCACCCTCCTAGTCCATGTTTAGGCGAACGTCTTGTCACAAACAATTAAGCCAATAAAGATGGAAGATAATTAAATTAAAGGCAGTGACGTGTCGTTTGTTGCAAAGTCATTACAATCACGCAGCCTGGAGGGTGGAGGTTATTGATGGCTGTATTTTTTTGGGGTAAGTCAACCCCAGTGACTCACATTAAACATCAAGCTACATGTTTGAGAGACCAATTTGATTTAGCTTTGAGGGGATGAGGCCAGGCACCAGATTTCTGTGCTGCAGCTCGTCCTAGTTCACACTGTGAACCATCTGTTTGTCCTGACCTAATGCCCTTGTAGCACATACGTTATTTGCATATTTTAGTGTCTAGATTTCATCAACATGTCATTACCAGTTCATACATAACAGAAAGTTTAGAAAATATTAGTGACCTATAAACCAAAACTACCAGATATGTTTTTGGTTAGTTGCAATGATTTACAAAGAATAATATATCATTTCAATGAGTAAATGACTTCTGTATCAAAGAGTGGAAAACTACTGTTGACCTGAAACTTCAAAGCAGGTTAAAACTTTGGCCAAGCCCCAATTTCACGATGCAGTAGCCAGTGTTTTGCATCAAAATATTAATGGCAAAATCAATGAAAAAAATGGGATCCAATCATTAATATTATTGTAAATGTTGTGGTAGATTTACTAAACTAATACTTTTTTTCATCTTCCTTTAAAGCTTCACATTTTTTGGAAGTATTTGTTTTGTAAAATAACTTTTCTTTCATGCTTAAAGGAATTTTTCTTTGTATTCTTATTTTTTGTTTTGTATTGCACTCTGTGATATAACCTGTGAACTGAACATTATGTAGTGGGGAGGATGCATAAGTGGTGTGATTTAACAATGATTGTAAGATTACATGTATACATTTCCCATCATAAGTGATCATTTGACCTTGTTTTTTAAATGTATACTTTGTAAGCTATAATTGTACCTTCCGTCTTTTCTGTTTAACACGAGTGAGTGATTAATGTAGGAAAGTATATTAAAAAAAAAAAAAAAAAAGGCAGAGTCCATGACAGCATAAAATTTTCCTACTTGGTTAAAGTCAACACAAAGGGCAGGCCGTTTTTATGCAATCAGTGATAGACGCATATTTAACCCACATATCAGTTGTATACACACATTCTTAATTGGAGGCGAGAAGGATTAATAAATGAATTACATGCTTTAGTGATCCCTGCTGGGAAATTCTGTTTTTGCTCACCCTCTCTCTGCAGGAAGGTCAGAGCATGGGGTCAGCTACAGAAAAACACCCCGGGAGCTAATAGAGCTTCTTTCTAAAGGACAGTAAAGCAGACTGGATCCATTCCAACATGTTGGGCTTGACCCCGGGTTCACGTGTTGAAGGATTGTCTCTCTAATCATGAAAACATCCCACCATCTCCAGGCGGTGAAGAGAAACTGAAGCAAATATTGTCGAAACCAAGATTAATAATGTAGGGAATATATCATACCTTCGCTCTGAGGGTGCTGATTTTTACGTGAGGGTAGAAAATGAACCTTCCTACAGTCTAGCGTCATTCAGGCACTTTAAAATGAAGCTTCCACCTCAGCAGCCTCTCCAGGGTTTTGGTTACCAGGGTTAGCCACAGGTTGTTCAGCAGCATCGTGTTTCTGCGTCTCTGTCTGTGTTAGCAGGCAAGGAAGCCCCATCTGCTGCCATATGGGGGATAAGAAGAAGAGGAAGAGGAAAAATGGCACACAGCTTTTCCAAACTCCATCTCATTTGGGCCTGACTCAGAAAAGCTGGTTTTGACACCTCTGCCGTGCTGGTGAGAATTCATAATCAGCATCACGTAACACACATGAGTCATTGCTTATGCTCCCTGTCTCCTCCAAAACTGACTTTCAACGTCCTTCTCCTGATTTTGTAGTACATCAACACAGATAATCTTTTTTTTTTGTCTTTAAATCTCTACTCTGTGAACCTTTCCTGTGTGTCAGAATAATCTAAACACCTTCATTTACAACTCTGACTCTCTTAATTGTCTTGTTCATTTTATCTTTTGCTTTTTCCTGTTTTGCTTTGTTTTGTCATAATCACCTAGCTCCTTCGATGACTCAGCATGGCATGTCATTATTATTGTTTAAAGTAGCAGTAATTTAGAGTAATATTGCTATTAATGACATGTTGTATTACGCAGCTCTTAAACTAGGTCTCTGACTCTGGCAGATTATGAGTCTACCCTCTGCGGCCCAGCTTCCTCTCAGCAGGTGTTTTTGCTAGTTTAGAAAAGTGTGTTCCCAAGCTGTATAGTTGATGGCAGAAACCCAACAGCAGGCCACAAAAGACCGTTTTTGTGGTATAGCTGCACCTATCTTCTCACTATTCCAGCTCTCAAAAAGACCACAAATTACAACCAAGCCTCCAGTCCAATAGGAGAAACTCAGGCTTTCAAAATAAAAATTCAACCATGTTGTACAGTGCATACTGTATGCTGCTGCAGATACTCTCCAATGGAAAGATTCTTCTTAGCACATGCTACTTTTTTAAGAGAAACGTTGCCACAGTCCATCTTTTCTCTGACTAGGGAGCTGGTTTGCTGCTTTCATCTCTGCAGAGAGCAGTGGTGCAGTTTAGTTCATCTTTGGGCCTAACAGTCCAGTATCCCAGGAAACAGAGCTTTAAGAAGAGTGACTATTGTGAGTGATTGTTGTTAGCTTGGACTGTCATAGCTTGGACTGTAGCGGCCATGACCCATGATTTTTGCCTTATATTAACTAAATGGTTTAACTTCAATAGATATAACCATTAATACCTTAAGCGTGCTTCATTTGCCACAAGGTCAGTTTAGAAAGAAGATATCTGTAACTGTGTAATTAGGCAGGAAAGTTCTATATGCTCATTTTCTTTAATATGTTTAACTGTAATCTGGTTTTGCAACTGCAAACTACCTACATTTAAAAGAATAATATTCCAGCAGAAAAGTTGGGATAAAGACATAAGACAGCTTGCAGGTCAGTCGTGGCTTTGGCTGAAAGAGAAGTCCTTAATGAGAGTGTTGTGGCTCATATATACAGCAAAGAAACTGTCTGTTGCGGACAGAAGTGACCTGTGGTGGGGGGAAGGCGAAGGCTTCTGAAGCTTCTAATTCTTAGTGCTGCTACTTTCCTTAATATTTTTTGGGATATTTTCTGACTTTATTTGATGTAGAGAGCGAAGACTTGAGGAGTGAGTGAGGGGGATAACATGCAATAAATGTCCATGGCCAGACTCAGACTAACACCTGGACACAGGAGTTGAAATATTGGGTTTTTTAAATTGCACAACAGAAATTGCTAGAACTGGCTTTCACACAGACTTAGTCCATACCGCATGGGGCTCTATTTGGCTTTTCTACGATTAATATAGAGCCACAAGTTTTTTTGACCAGTTATTAGGATGCTGACTCATCTGTTGTCAGGCTACAGTGTATCCAAGGTATCCAGTGTTTTAGTACAGGTTGTTCCAAAGGTTTGGGCTGCTGTTTGTTTGGTTGAAAGTGACCATGAGTAAGACTTTATCCAAACAGTGTGAGGACTCTGACAACTTTTTGTTATGTCCTTGATGAAAATTTGAGGTAAAACTGACATTCCTAACAGCTCTCAGTCCCTCCAAAGTGCATCCAAGCTCCAGAACAGCTACTGCTTGCACCTTGTTGTGAGATTGTTTGGTCAACTACTGTTTCCAAGGTCAAGAATAAGTATTCAGCCTTAACCTTTAAACCAACACGGATAAGATGTCCTAAAAGTGCTCAGAAAAAGAGAAATCATCAACAGAGAACATCAACAACTCCATGATAGCTCAATCGAAAGCTCCAGAACAGCTACTAAATGAACCTCACGGTGTGGTTGATTTGACAACTACTGTTTTTACGAGGTCAAGACTGAACTTTGAATCTCAATATGATTGTGATGTAAATACAAAAGGTTTACAGAACACCTCTAAATATAATGGAGATGATCCATTCAGCAGATGTAAAAAAAAAAAAGAATTATATTATTCATCTTGTTTATTTTGTACTTTATACATTATTTTTCCTCTAGACCTAAATACAGAAGAAGTCACCATAATATTCTTCCACTGTTTTTAACACTTTTCTTTCATTCTGGGGCCTGAAGCACTGACAGAGAATACCAATTTCAACTAATAACCTTCTTTATCATTACAATTGACTATGCTGCAAGCTTTTGTCCGTCTTTTGATAGTCAACCACAGCTGTTATCCTTATTAGATTTTTATTATATTATCAGTTGTGTATTAATCGGCCCGTATTGTGTCTTGACGTTTGGTCACATCAAGTTGGTAACCCAGTGGGATCTTGATGTCTTTATGAACTGGAAACAACCGTCCCTGGTGGTCAGGTCTCCTCTGTCCTCCGTGGCTGCTGATCGAACTAGTAACAGTTGCTGCCTGGTTCATAGCATGATGGCGACACACTGACTGCCCCCCCAGTCGCCATGCATGTAATAAAGATTGTGTCACTCTGTGGCTTGATACGGTTGTCTGAGTCTATCAAGGTCCAGGTTCCTTGGGGAGAAATGAAAAAGGATTGCAAGAAGCCGATCTATAGAAGCCGGGTGAAATGAGATTGAGAGCTCTTTTCCTTTTTATGTCTAGATATTTTGAACTGATGTTCCACTTTATAGCAGCATAATGACATAAGCGCTGCAAATTCACACGCATTTGGAGATAAGTGGAGGGAGTCATTGAGGAGATTTTAGGCATGATTATTATAAATTAGGATTCTGGAGAAACGTGTAGGCACATTTTTATAAGGTTGGATCTTTTCATTTGAAATCCCATAAATATATTCAAATTAATAGCTGCTGCTGAAGTTAAAAATGAGGGGAGGAATACTGATAACACTTAGAAAAAACCCACATAGATAGATGTGATAGATCTGCATGCAAGCAGATAGTTTTTATGTGCTTGACCTGCTCTTTTTGCCACATGCCCACAAAATCCACTCTGAGACAAAGTTGTTTGCCCTGAGGTTACTTGCCTCATTGGCTACAGGCTAATAGCACTGACCTCAACCACAATGGAAGCCTTTAAGTGCCTTGTACTTTCCTAACTCAAATGCTTCACAGACATCCTACTAGACATCAGTTTACCTCGATCGAGAATAATACAGTCGGCACTGGGCCTAAACTTTGGTGAACTTTATTGACTTTCCCTCAACCTTTCCCAACCCCTGAAGGAGGCATAATGTGCTGTACAGGTGGAGAGAATGACAGTAATAACACAGATTTTAAAGTCAGTAAAAAGATAATGGAGTGATGCTTTGCTGAGCTACATCAGGTTGCTCAAATTACCAGGAAAGCTGTCAGAAAAGGCTTGTATTTTTCTCACAACAGATGACAGATCAGTAAAAATATGCTGTAGCTCTGTTGCACTGCGGTCTACAGAGGCAGCTGCCGGGAGAGAAATGGGTAATTCTAAGATAGATTTCTCTCCACATGAATATTGGTACAAAGAGATAACTCTAGAAAGATGCCCCCTGCTCTTTATTCTGATGGGCTGATTTCAAAACCGCTGTTTCTCTTTGATGTGTTATGCAGGTGATCGTTTCCTTCTGTCTTAAATTTCAGTTAAAACACTGAAACGGCTCGATGTGCCGTCACATTGGCCACAGCTAAACGAACAAAAAAACATAGAAACTCACCACCAATCAACAAATGACACTGTTATGTACATCTAGGCGTTTGATGCTCCTGGTTCACTGAAGACAGGTGTGGACTCAGTCACAAATTTGGTGAAAAATACAAAAAAAAAGACTTGATACTCCACTTTGTCCGTAACACCAGTCACTTGTGGCTTCTCTTTAACTTCAGCCCTTTGACCTGGAATCACTTGATTAAAAATGTTATTAAAAATGTACAATCAATGAACTTTTAATTTTCCTGACAAAGGATATACTCGGAGTCAATCCAATCACATTGCACAAGCAGGAGGGGAAGGTGCAGTTGGCGATGCAGATCAGCAGATATACAACAGACTCACCTTAATTTATGTTATTTAGATAAAGACACCCTCTTTGCTCCCTCTGATCTGCAAAAAACACGGCATCGTACACAACATGAAACTCAGACGTTACAGATGATTGCATTTGCGTCATGTGGGTAACACACTGTGACAAAGCATCACTTTGCTTTTAAATGCAAAGTTTTGAGCTTAAATAGTATTAAATTTGACTTGTTTAGGATTTGAAACACTAATTTTAAGACCTGGACTTAACTTGGAACTTACCTGTCTTTATTTGACTCAAGACTTTATAGCCAAGTCTTTCAAAATAGAAAGCATCATGCAAGAACATATTCAAATTCTTATACTAGACCTTGCTTAATTTTGTTGTGAGGTTTGCTCCTATGAGTTTTCAAATTCAGATTCACCAAACTCATTGTACAGTAATTTGCTCATTTAGACTTGATTAACGTCACCAGTTCACAAGGAGGTGCATCGGTGACTTTACTGCATAGTCAACTCCGCTAAATTGCTATATATCAAAAATGTCACCGAGCAGGAAAACAAAGAACTGTCTGTTAGAAATCAGCAGACGAAAACAGAACCATTTTAGCAGTGTTAGTAAAGGCATAAGGGGAACAGAAACAATTAGCCAGAAAATATTAGTTCAGTTTCCAACAACATGTCATCAGAGCAGTGTTGTACCGGGACAGAAGTCAAGAGGCAATGGTTTCAAATGAAGATTAGATGCTAAAACAAACATCTTTCTAAAGCGTAAGCTTCCATGAATATCATACAGTAGGTGATGTTACACTGTTGGACTGTGATGTTACACTGTTGGATGTAATGGATGCTCAGAGTATGAGTAGAATGTTACTATTATTATTATTAATATTAATAATAATAAATCCTGCTAAACACAGTTTCTTTGAAGTAGGACAGTCACAATAACAATGTACATCAGGGGATTTGAGACATAACACTATAGAATACCGTAGATTGCACCTACTAGGGCCATTTATATTTTGCAGATTGAGGAAGTAAAAATATTCTTTTCCGTCAACAACAGTATCCATTTTCATTTTTCATTAGAGGCTTGCTGTTGCTTTGTTAGTACAAGAGGCAGCAGAGGAGATAGACAGCACTCTTAAAAAAGATTTTACACAGCTGGAAACAGGCGTTTCGGAGAAAAATTGCATATCTGTCTCTTCACTCTTTTCATTATCTAACATCGTGATGAAGTGAAAGTACCCAAGGGAAGTGGCAACAGATATAGCCGTGAGTATCAATAATTCATGTGCTCATATATTGGACAAATACGAGCTTACTATTGTCAGGCAGTTAGATATGATGTTACTGAAATGGAGAGGAAAGAGCCAGAAGCAATCTCAAATGGCCCAGTGATCGTTAGTCACCGGTGGTTAATTGTGCTAATTCTGGAAAGGCTAAGACATGCCTCTGCTGACCGATGAAATTAATGTTTGGAGGAAAAAGTCTTCTGTTGTTTAAGAAATTAATTACAAATGTTTAATGAAAAGGAAATATTCTCTTTTGCATTCTTATAACTTGAATATCCAATGAATCTCACATTGATGTAGATTGATTTTGTCCCCCTCCTTTGACCACATGCTTTCAACTGACACATTTAGTCGTACCAAGAAAATGTCCCTAAAAGTCTTTTTCAGTGATTGTGAATGGTGCTTTTGAATAGCACTTATCTATAATTTACATCATTTTACCTCCCATATTCTCAGCCATGCACCTCGAACATCGTCGCTGTGCTTGTGCCATTGTTCAGACAGTCAGGTATGCTCCTTCCTGCAGTGATTGGACACAAGCCACTTCATTTTGAACCCAGAGAGCCGCACGCCTAAGAGATGGAAAACCATTTTCAAGTATCCGGGACATTCCAATGATGCCACAAATTCACCAAGATGTTGTTTTGAGAACTGTTTTGACCCTAACATGATGGCAAAATACCCTGAGGATACCCGGTAATGGATTGCACAATACGTCCGGAGACCTGCGCAACATCACTCACTACCCGAGAGGGAAAGAAGACGGCGGTGCGAGGACTCTCATTTTGATTAGGAGTGCCTCGTTCCCTCACTCGTTTTGTTCAAGGCCTGAGGTCTGAGTTTTGAAAGCATGGGACCTTCAATGATCTTCGGCAGTTTGTTTTTAACAAGCAATGACAAACAACATCATCTCCTTTTCCCCCTCCTCTTCTGTCCCACTCTCCAGACTTTTATCTTTGCTCAGCCTTTGAACCGGGCCTAAAGGCAGCGACATTGAAATAGACATGGCCCTGAGGAAGCCTCACTCCAGAAAGAATACCCTCTAATTCTGGTATCCCTTTCTTACAAAAAAGCCGAGTGGCCACAGGGAAAGAAAATACTGCTGATACATCTCTGCCTATTAATCACTTTCCAGTTTTTAAATCTGTACTTTGTAGCAAGGTTTCAATTTTTAGGTTAAGTTCAGCCACAATTGTGTGAAATGTACCAGTCAGTGGTTAAAAAGACCAGAAAGGGGGATTTTTGTTACTTGCTACTTTCAGATTAAGATTTCACATTAAAAAAACCTATAATAAGCTTATATAAAACAATACATTTTTAAAGATTAAACCAAAGGGTCCCAGTCGTTTTCACTTGTGACCCCTTAAAAGAAAGCAGTGTCTGTTTGGGGTTCCTTGTCACATTTTAGATGTTTTTGAATTGTTAACAATTTAATCAGAGACATTTCCCCTCTAAACTTCTCAAATGGTCTCATCTAAATACAGTAACACTGTGTGTGTCCCAAAGAGCTAAACTTATCCAATATTTCCCCAAAAAAGCGAAGATGAACGAAAAGTCCAAATTATAAATAAATATTGTGTAGCAGAGCTTTGTATTTTCTTCTTTCCCATTATTCATCCTACAACCTCTCCACCTTTGGAGGGGTCCCGACCCCAGGTTGGGAACCACTGGACAAAAACTACCTAACTGTATATAATATACAGGTACTTTTACTTTTGCTACTTAGTACATTTTACTAATACTACTTCTGTTCTTTTATAGAAATAGACTTTTGAATGCAGGACATTTACTTGTACATTTACATTAATGTATTGGTCCTTTTACTTAAGTTAAGGATCTTCCACCGCCGGTGCACATAAATGCAAGTAGAAACTGAAAAACTTGCAATGTGCAAAGTTTGAGTACAAGTAAACACACTTACTGTAGCTGCAGTTACAGACAAAATATTTGTACTGTCCTTTAATCCAGACACTGTTTTTGTGTGGAGCTCAATGTGATTTTGTCTGTAAATGTTCTTAAATCAAGTGTTGTGAAGCATAAAATCAGCTAAGAGAGAGATTGCTTATTGGTTTAACTCTTTCCTCTAGTTATCCCCATATTAACACTGTCAGATCAAACTTCAGCCTTCCCCTTTTGTCTTCTTTTACCTCTGTTAGTAATTTCTCCAGTGAACCAGCAGGAAGCAGTAAAAGATCAGGGTGTCGTGGTGGGTTAGTAGGGACTCCAAAACTCCAAGTGCTTCCATTGGAAACAAAATAAATGTTAATTTGTTATGTTTTTCTATCTCTTTCATGCTTTTCCACTGACATTTAGTCTCTCTTGCCAAACAAGACATGAAGAAATTTGCCTGCAAATTGCATAAAGATCCTTTTGCTTTTGTTTATGGAAAACAAATTTGTGTGTAGGTGTAGGATATGTTGAGATAAATGAAATATTTAACACATTTTATGAGAAATTAAACAGCAACTGTAGACATTACATTTTTTTGTATTTTTGAACATAAAACTGTTTTAAAAGCACAGTGTTCATGTAGTTTGGATTAATTTGTGTTGTTTATGATGCAATCTAACTGGGAAACATGTTGCAGAGTCAAAAAAAATTCTTGGAATTTTGGACTGGAATTTAAATTTAGCAAAATCACCCTAAACGCCTATTTATTTGCCTACTTCCCACATTCACCTCCTGAGCTGCATAGTTTGACGGTTCAAGACAAATCACCGGTGTATCTTAATGGATGCAGAGGCAAACAAACCCTATTGTCGCCGTTAACATAAATCAAACGCATTGCACGAAGCAGGCAATTAGTTCATTAGCTAGGAGTTTCCAGTGACGAGGTAACTGCCAGCATCCTTGTGGATTTGTGTGAGTTTGTTCCTCACCGACGTAGCCAGACTTCTTCCTAGAAAATGACACCACGTTAATGTCTGCAATGTTAATATGAAGCTACGGCCAGAAGCCGGATAGCTTAGCTCAGCATAAAGACACAGGCGGCACAGCTAACTAGCTCACTAATTAACATGTTATATCTGTTTTGCTTAATCGGCACAAAAACCAAGGGAGCAGTTGCCAGGCAACCAGCAAAGACCCCCCCCCGTAAAAAAGCGAAACACTTGCATTTTAGTGTGGATTAAAAACAAAAACAAGATGTAATGTATTAACTAGTTAATTTTAAAGGTGCTGGTGGGAGGATTGTGTTACCTGCGGACGGAGCCAGGCTGGCTGTTTCCTCGGTTTCCCAGTCTTTACGCTAAGCTAAGCTAACCTGTTTCTTGCTGAAGCTCCATATTTACCTTACCTACTTAAGTCATGTGATGACACTTGAACCCCTTTCCTTTTCCGACAGCGAGATGCGGTTCAAACCTCTCGGAAGAGCTGATGAGTGGGACCTTCAGTCGAGCATGTTTTGATGCACAGATTTTAAGGTACATATGACATTGCTATGGCTGTAACCGTGTCTGAATTTGGTCCTACACTTTGTATTTTTTGAAACATGGAAATGCTGCTATATTCATTTCGGCGGAATACATTTCAAACCAGTTTTCTTGCCCGGTACATGATGTCTTCAAAGGTGAATATACGCAAGGCTAACACTGGTGACATCCACATCTCAAATAGTAAGATTAGAACAGCTCTGCCAGTGAGATCCGCCGTGTTCACAAAACTCCCTGAACTTTGTTTGCTCCCTCGTACTGATGTCTCGTACTTTTTTTTTTTTTTTCCATTGATGGACGACGTCATCCTTCCTGCATGCAGCTACTAGCCTTTACTAATAAAAGCCCTATTATTTGGATCGTCTTTTCCATGAGTAAGACTTCAAAACAGGAGCAGCTCTCTCTTGACTTTGAAAAAGGAAGTATCGCTGAGTTTTCCTATGGTACCTGGCCCACTTATTAGAACTAGGCATGTCAGCTTCCAAGGCACATTCATCCATCACATTCACATCCTCATTTAGTTTGTCTGTTTTTTTGTCTAACATTAATTCATCAGTAATAATAATAAAATGTAAAATAATTAAAACTCACAGCAGCTATATTTATATCTAATGAGTACTTTTACTTTTGACATTAAATTCATTTTTGCTGATAATTTGTACTTAAGTAGAATTTTGAATGCAGGACTTTTACTTGTAGTAGAGTATTTGTAGTTTTTTGTTTTACTACTTTTACTCAAGTAAAGGATCTAAATACTTATTCCACCACTTCAGCCTGTCTAGGTTTTGACTTAAGCACATATTGTAATCCAGAAATCATGTACAGAACTCCAGTACGTTTTGAGTGAAATTCACCCTTTCGGGACACTTATCACAAATAAGCAGGCAGGCATCCAAATCAAAAATACCTTTGAATATGGTAGAAGCAGAGACCTGAAATTCCTTTTTTATTTTTTATAATTTTATAATAGTATATAATAAATATGCACAAAATAGTATTGCACACATCCACCAATAAATGAGGCTATAATTGTTACAATTCATACTATTTAGGAAAAAGGAAATATGCAAGCATACACCACCAGCACACCTGGATACTTTCACATCATTATGTGCCCTTAATTTGTGTTAAATCACATTCAGAATCCAAGTGAGTGTATTTTACACACGACTAACACCAGACCCAAAAAGAAATGCAGGTGCGGCATTGCATCCTTGTCTATTGAGGCTACTGTCAGCGAGGAACGATTGCTATCTGTGCCTCTTCCGTGATGGATGTTTCCCTGTGTGATCATTGAATGTCGGTGTGAAAGGGTGGTTCTGGGAAGAAGCTCTTCGCTCTTTGATTCGAAGGGACTGACGCGAAAAAAAAACCTGATGCGTTTTTCCTAGATGTTTTACAGTCATTTTCTGCCATTAGAAAGCTACTTTGGAAATATCTTGATGCCGTGTCACATTGTCTGTTTTGGCAGTTTATCTGGGCCACCAACCACAAAACAGACTCAGAGATGCAAGCATCACCAATTTAGTGTTTTATGGAGCATTTTCAAGTCATATTTTCATGACTTAACTGTTATTCCGCTGAAGATATTTGTAAATATATGTAAAATATGTGAAGAAATCCAAACACTAATCTTGCTTCTTTTTTTTTTTTTTTTACCTCTAAAACACACAGAGCACTCAGTTAACTTTATTTTCTCTTTGCAGGGCAGTAAGAAAGAGCCTCTACGAGCTCTGTTTGTGTGTTTATGCTGATGGATGAGACAGGCCGCACCTTATATAAAGCATCTCCACAGTTCTTCTCTCTTAGAAGTATACCAGGTAAACTGCTGTAGATCATCACCAGAGCTTGGGGAACTTAGAGAGGGCCAGCTACCGTATACGTCTTTATTTCCAAGCTGAAAAAACAAAAAAACTTTGCAGAAAATCAAGTGTATAAGAAACGTGTTTTTCTCCGTTAGATCTAATAAAGATATATGTGTTACACTCTCATCTCTTCCAGCAGCTGAAGAAAAGAGCAGCATGGATTTTTTTTGTGCTGTATCTTTCTTATATATGGACACGAGTTCAGTGAGAATAAATTAGTCGATGCAGAGTCAGCTTTACTTCTCTTATCTTACGTTCCTGTCTCTGTGATATTTACACACTGAACTCACTGAAATTAATTAGAAAACAACTTAATAGAGTGGCAGAGAGCTTCATACGCAGGCCTAACGATGCTTGCCTACACCAGGCTATTTGGAGATTGAAATCTAATTCACACAGCACCTTAATCTAATTCAAACACCACTAGAAAGATTCTCATCATTATAAATGGCATCTAATTATAGATGGTGTATGCGGTGATCGACTTAGAGAGAAAATGCTCTGCGAATTAAAAAGTTGTGCAGCATGTAACTCATGCTCTATCTAAGCTTTTCTTCTGTCAGAAAAGGATTTACTAAATAATTTTGGCTAAATTGCGATAAAAGGCCTAATGCGTAATTTGTCTTTGGTAGAGGGAAAATAGATCAAGGCTAATTATTGGGGCTGCCACATTAGCGGCAGGCCCAAGTAGATATGTTGTTGTTCGCCGCTCCGGCTGAGTCAGAGGAAATGGGATAAAAGGTGAGAAGGGTGTGCAGGCTTTCTAACTGGCTGTCAGCGGTGAGTGATGTCAACTTTTCCCGAGCAGGAGCTCACTGCGACAACAGCCGACAGTATCATGCACTTCACTCGGTACTGTGTTTTCTTATCTGCTTAAGATTCTGCATCATCTGAAGCCTTTTCCGCTCTGTGATTTTCAGCGATACCGCAGCTTTTCCAGAAAAATGTACTGGGCATATAACACGCAGGAGATGAACAATTTCTACAGTTTTATCCTGCATTTACATAAATTTTAAAGTTTTACACTGCAACAATATTTCATGCTTTATTTTGTCTCTCTGCCTGTCTAGATTTTTTTTAATCCGTCTGAGGAGGTATTATTGGCCTTGTTTATGTCCACAAGTGTGATGGCACATCCTCTATTCAGCTGATTTATTTTATTTATTAGAGCCAGTGCATTTCAATCCATACCCTTATTTAATATAGAAACATTTCTAGTTTTCATCTTTAGCCCCCGGACTGACAAGATGTCTGCGAGTTTGTAAAAGTTGGAAATTTGATTGTAAAAGTTAGAAACAAGAAAAGTACTTGCACATCTGTATATAGAGACACAGTGTTGATGCTTATGGCAATTTTATTGCGCCATTTCGCTCATAAAATATCTGACAAAGGTCATTCGACTAGACTTGGTCATTAAATTTACCTTGAGTGTTGACAGTGTACGGACGCTGATAGAAGTTAGAGATACAGCATAAACTTTTCTCAAAGCTGCAACAACATGCAGCTGTTTTCAGCAAAAAAAAAAAAGCTCTGATAAACCCACTGTACAGAACCTGCCATGAATTAAACATCAGACAGACACAGTGAGCGACTAGCTGGTGAAGAAAGTGGAACATTTAACATGGAAGGAAATAGATATTTTCTCTCAGGAGTTGGTGGGAAGCAAAACAGAGATAAAAGTGATAGCGAATATTGGACTTACAGGTCGACATGTGGCTAATACGTTTCCTATATTAACCTCATAAGGTGATACTATGGCAATGTTCCTCAGAAAAAAAAATCAATGCGGCTTTAATTAGCAAAGAATAAACAGGATCTATAAACTAACTTTAACTTTTAATCTTTAAAGTCTAATTCTTTATTTTGATGATCATTCAGAGAGATTTTGTTATATAAAATATTTATAAATGTATGTTTGTAGCAGATCTAGAAGCCTTTTTCACAGGAGACATTTTGTCGTGTCATTGCAGGAAAGTCACAGGTGTAGCTAATAACAACATGGCTCAGTTCCATTAAATGCCCCGGTAAGACGGTGGGCGAGAATAAACAGGGCCCTTCAGTGCATGGGTTATAATTACATGTACTTTTCCAGCAATGACACATCAAAATATGTGATTTGAAAAACGCTCATTAAAGAAGTCAAATGATTAAAGGCAAATTAGGAACACTATCTTGGGAAGAAAGCTAGACTTGAAAACTTGAGACTTATTGTAAGGGTACATATGGATATAGCCTGATTGTACAGATGCCCTTGAAGACATGGATTTTTTTTTTTCCATCCACTTGCCAAATGCACTAAAACTCATGAGAACAGAAGAAACTCTACTGGAAATGTGCCATTAAGTGACAGCTCAAGGCCCTGTGGTGATGCAGACCAACCGGGGGCAAAATCGAGAACTCTTTCTTCAAAAACACAGCTGAACAGATCTTTTTTTCTTTTCTTTTTTTTTTTAGACCAACAAACCCATTAAAAATGTCTGTCCTTACCACTGTGACTCTGCCACTGTGGTTACTTTGTGAGGTAATTGAAAGCAAACATTTTGCAAATGAGCCTTCAGACAGCGTGTGGCCTAAAACGGTGCTGACCTGCATGATTTTGCTTGTGTCAGCCTCAGTGAAGAGAGACGAATGGAGAGACCTTCATTTAAAGTAGTCTTTGGCCTTCTCTCCTGAGTGTGTTCTCTTACGTGATTTCTCTGCCTTTTAGTCCGTCCTGCCTCTTTCTCCTCTCTCTCATAATCTCTCTTGTACAAGCAGACTCAGTCTTTATAGTATCCCCTCTTGCCTGTGCCTTTTCATTTAATTACCACTGGTATTTTTGTTTGACCTTGCCGCATTAAGGTCACCGTTGCGTGAAATGTGAGTAATTGATGAGAACATCCCCCCTGACTCCGGTCTCTTCAACAGGTTCTCTTGGATCAGATCAAAGTGTTGCACTACATTACAGAAAGAGGAACATATGAAAATTCCTCATTAAGTGTGAAAGATAAATGGGTGAAAATGATTTGGCCAAGACTCATCAAAATGTCTGCTCAGACATCGTTTAAAGGACAGGAATAGGATGATTTTGCTTTTGGCTCATTACCAGCTTCAGTAATCTACACTTCCCAGACCTCTCTATCCCACTTCTGTCACAAAAATATCTTTAATTATATTGTATTTATATGTTAGGTTAGCTGCTCACAAAATATACAGAATAAGGGAGTAGTAAAAGGAAATACAATGCAAGTTACAATTATCACTTGATTTATGCTAAGTATATGCCAAAAATCAAATTTTTGAGAATTGTATAGCAAAATGCATCTCTTTTCTCTTCCTGTAAAATATTCAAATATTTTTTAGACTCATCTTGAATTCAAGGGCATGTACATAAATGATCTGCGTCGACAAGCTGACCCCATCCATCATATAAAAACCACACTTGACTGTTAGCTCAAGCTAATAGTAGCAGCAATATCATAGTAGCAGTTATGTTTTTGGAAATCGTTGGGCAAAAACCTTTTGAACTTTCAAAGAATGCGGTCGCGCTCTAATTTATTCTCCTCTCGCCCTTCCCCCCTGGTCTAGCAACAAGGGTCAGGGATTTGTGGGTGAAGAAGATAAAGGCACTAACTGCCGTTTCACTCTGACTTTGAACATTTGAGACTGCATACGTAATGGCCCACATGAATGTAAAGTTGGTCTGAAATAGTAATTCATTGGGCCACATTTCATAATTAGAAAAAGTTAGGTTGTACATGGACTGTTCAGGACGTCCACGTGCAAGTAAAGATGGATTGGAATTTGCATGAAAAGAAAAAAAGTTATTGACAAAAATCCAAAAACGTTGCCATTTTGCATGCTCTGTTGAGAATGGTCCCTAACTCCAGCTAGCCATTTTCCCATCAACTATCAAGTCACGCAAGGTGCCAGGCTTCAATATCAGATCATGAGCTAAGATAACACCTGCGGAACATCATCAAACCTTGTGTGTCTTTTAAGTGTTTTGAACCTACAGCCCGTTTGTGTACATTTTAGCAACTGGGAAAAATTACTGCAGAAATTCTGAACTGCTGTTTGTTTTCTGCTCATAAATCCAAAAAAATGTAAATCCATTGGTTTACTCTCCTGCGAAGTAAAATCAGTAGTTACAGGTCAGTCATAACTTTCGGAATATTTCTTCAAGTGAAGGTAATAACCATGATGTCAGGCTTTCTGCACTGTAATGTCTGACTATGTTTATGCACCAGCCTCTCTGCTCTGCACTTTAAGGTGTTTTATCGGAGTGACAAGCCTTTTGCCTTTGTTGTTGTTGCTGTTGTTTGGTTAACACCAGCCTGCACACAGGCCGGTTGTTGGGTTGATGTCTTTCCCCCCCCCTCAGTCTTTGTGTTCCAAATAATAAAGTGCATTTCCTTATTCATAATCAGAAACTCTGCTGAATAGTAAACAGCCACATTTATCTTTTACCATGGCTCAGTGTACCATTTATTTTTAAATTAGCTGGACAAAATCTCATGCTTAAAAGAATTTATCTGTGAGCACATTATGAATTAAAATTTACGTCTAATGTTTTTCTGAGTTGTACTGTCAAATTGGTTTCTCCTAAAAATCCTGTCCTTTTCATTAGTTTCCTAGCAACTGTAGAATTTTTATTTTTTTTTCCCCAGAAAGAATGACGATTTATTTATTCCTACTTTTTACTGGACCTCAAGAGCGAGGCCCGCTCTAGAGATGCGAATGTCCGTGACCGACAGACTGAGTGAAGTTACACCATCGGTCGGCCGGCTGAGTGTCGGAGTTTCCCCGCTGGCTGTTGCTCTCTCAGAATGAATTGGCCCAAACACTTTCTGTTGCGTCATCAGGGGGGCATTTAAATGCAGGCCTTTTGTCTCTAGATTTACGGACTTTCCAAACCCCTTAAGCGACTTTTCCTCACAACAGCACCTAGCGACAAATCTATCGACTTTTTGGACAAACCTTAGCTACTTTCTGAAGAAGAGAGTGGAGAGGGTCAACTGAGCGTACGGCAGCTGACACAGGCGTGATTGAGCTTCTATATTTCTCTCTGTGTGATCATTTCACAGGTAAATATAGCAGAAGTCACAGCACAGCCGTTGTCTTAAACTTCTGTGTATGGTGATTTTGTCAGATGACGCCGCGGTTAACAAGTAGTCTTAACGGGCCTATTCACTATTTCATACTTGTTCTGTTGTCTGACAACAGAAACAAAAAAAACAAGTAAATGAGAACAGCTTCAGTGGGAATTTAGTGGGCTGTATTGTATTACTTTATTAATACATGTGAGCACGGAGTAGGAGAGAAGCAACAAGATACAGGGCAGGCCAGCCACATACTAGGTTTTGACCTAGTCTTGTTATCTATTTATTTTCTTCGCCTGGCATCAGTGTCTGAAACGCCTTGTTCCACATAAACACACTGTTAGGTAATCAACTCGGTTTTTGAATTGGCTGAGCCCTACAGTAGACCCAAGCTCCAATTTACTTCTAGTGACAAGCATCTAGTGTTTGAACTGATTGTACACTATCTCACCATTTTTCAGCAATGTAAAGACTTTGGGATGCGAGCTGAGAGAACCAGGGCAAAGTAATAAATCAAAAGTCATTCAAACATCAACAGATTCAAATCAGCCCTAAACTTCCAAATGAGTAATTAAAGCAGAAAGCGGTAGATACTTAGTATTCACTGTTGGCAACACACACAGAACACTAAATTTAATGTTTTAAAGATAACTGCAGTGATAGGAAATAATGTTTCATGATGTGCAGGGATTAACATGAGCATTTACAGCCATTGAAGCTCCTACAAAGACTGACTTATAATGTGCAATTACTATATAATGACTAAATGAGGCATGCAAGGAAAATCATAAGGAAAAAAGTGAAGAAAAATTAGATAAATATCACACACAGCTTCTGGTATTTGACTTTGTTTTAGTGACTTCTCTGTAATTAACAATAAATTTTACTAGCCCCTTTAAATTGTGTAGAAGTTTATAGTTTACCCACATGTTAAAGAATTAGTATGTTTCATCTTGGCATTTTGGATGTCATGTTAAAGTTCAATTCCCCCATTTGTGTTTAGCACTTAAGAGTTTGTTTTTTCTTCTAAACTTAAACTTTACCCTGTTAAACTTTGAAACTGGAAGTTACTGCTCCCGGCCAAAAAAAAAAAAGCCCAGCAAATAACACACCGTAAAACAACACCTCGCTTTTACACTACAGTAAACAAATGAGATGTTATGTGTTTGTTAGTGAGCTTTACAGGTGCTTGCTTTGTTACCTTTGGACAGAGCCAGGCTAGCTGTTTCCCCCTGAGCTGAAGTCAAATACATGAAAAACCGGAGGTTTTTATCCAGCGATACAGAGATCTAGAACCAGGCTAGATATATTGGCTCAAGGGTAAAGAGCACGGAAAACCTACAGCGCACATGTATGCATTTACTAGTAGTTATCTACAGCATCAGCTGCCAACGCTTGACAGTTTGGTCTACTTGGTATGACATGAATGGTCTTTTGTTGTGTAATTAGCTTCATTAAAGGCAATGCATCATATACACATATGAGTAAAGGTGAATTCATGTCTGATTTAAGTCTTTGAAAGATTGAAATCTTTGACGCCTGTGTTTTGCATTTTACATGGCAGCATCTTTCTGAAGCACACTCTGTATTTCTGTTAATTGCTCTGTGTTGTTGGCCTGGGAAAGGGCTTCAGAGAAAAATGGGGGGAAAAAAAAAAAAGAACGAGTGGAAGTATAATCACCATCTGTTGTCAAGGTCATTTGCCACACTATAAACACATCAATCATGAGCAGAAAATGTTCACAGTTAACTGGAAATGGAGTCATTAGTCTTGGTGACATTTCACATTCAATATTTTGGATCATTGTGCAGTATAACAGTGCAATAAAGACCAGATATAATCACCAGACCAGATATAATCATGTATTTGATCCTTAATTCATTATAGCTACAGTGCTGAAGTTTCTTTTCAACCAATAAAAATAGCATTTTGATAAGTTGGCAGCATAAGTCGGTCTTTATTCTCAGGCGCAGCGCGTGGTCTAATGCAGCTTCCTCGCTTGACACTCTCTATGTAACCTCTTTGAGAATCCTCTAGCCAATCAGGAACGCTCTCACAAAGGGCAAAATCCCCAACATCCGGTCAGTCATGCATAAAGTATTACAGCTTTGTTTTATCTCAAATGCACAAAACAAGGCTATGTCTCTATCTTGGCAGCTAAAGGCAGGTTATTTGGTGGTGAAATGTACCGCCAGACCTTGAACCTGGTCGCTTGCGATCACACTTGTTTTCTGTGCTGGAAGAAGCCTTTTTTTGAATTCGACTCATTTACTTTCATACCACCTAATTAAGCGCAAAACAATGTTTATAAACCAAAGGCGCATAGACTTGCGCTTGTGTCATTAAACAGAGTTTAGTAAGCTGCCATCCTGCCTAAATTAGAGATTTTCTTAGCAGTGGGAGTCATAACAAATTCAATTCCAGCCTGTGTAACTTTAATTAAGCATGATGGACCTGCCCGTGCTCTTTATTATAATTTTCCTTCTTTCGTGTTCATGTCATGTTTGTTCCTCTGCCCACGCAGTGAAGAAGCATTTCACTTCATCACATTTGGACTCCAAGGTTGTGCTCAGTTTTTGTTTACTATTTAGTAGCAACTTCTGGCTATTGATGTTAAGATCTGTTTCCTTATACCTACAATACTCTCACATTCAAGTGCCTGTGCCTGTGTATGAATGACAATGACCTGTTCAAACTTACCAAATTAAAGGAGAAAAATCATCTCAAATCTACTTATTGTTAGTGAGCTCTTTTGTGGATTTAGATAACGTAGCACAAATATCTCAATTTCTGATTCCCTAAAAATGTTTCTTGTCTCTCTTGTTTGAGGTGGCTACAGTAGATTATTCAGAACTATATGTTATAAAATATGTCATTAATCGAAAACTGTTCTTATAAATACTCATAACATTAATTACAGACCTAATCTTTGGCTCAGAAAAGAAGAAAATCCTTCCGTTCAACTCAATGTATCAATTAGGGCTAATATCAGTTATAAATTTTGAGTTTTTTAATGATATCTGTAGTTTCTTAATGGTAATTTGTGATTAAAGCGGCATTATGCTGATTTTACACTTGAAGCTTAGTTTACCCATCAAGGGGGGGTGCTGCACAGCCTGTTTCAAACTGGAGATGCCGTGTTCCTGACACATGGGATGGGTGGTAGAGATGGGAAGGTCAATAGAGGCTTGACGACTTGCGTGTGTTCACATCATCAGACAGCTCGGGAAGGTATAGAGTTGGTTGAGTGAAAGTTAAAGATACTGTGCATGTCCAATATAGCTACTATGTCCATTAAATTTTAATTGCGTTGAGCAACGGACTTAGTAGTCCGACTGTCCCAGACCTAGTTGTGACTCAGACGGCATTTGAGGGCTATTTATAAGCCGTACTTGTAATAATGCAAACTCTGATATGACATGAACATGAACGCTGTTGAGCTGCATTACCCACTTTTGAGTCCCCCAACCTAATGGAGGTGCAATACTAAATCACTGGAATACCCCTTTGATATCCATCTATTAGTGAGCAGAGTAGCACTACACAACCTCTACCAATCCAGACCACAAACAATATTAACAACAATATTAATATTGTCTGAAAGGGCTAAATTGAAAAAATGATATCTGTAGTTTCTTAATGGTAATTTGTGATTAAAGCGGCATTATGCTGATTTTACACTTGAAGCTTAGTTTACCCATCAAGCGGGGGTGCAGCACAGCCTGTTTCAAACTGGAGATGCCGTGTTCCTGACACATGGGATGGTAGAGATGGGAAGGTCAATAGAGGCTTGACGTGTTCACATCATCAGACAGCTCGGGAAGGTATAGAGTTGGTTGAGTGAAAGTTAAAGATACTGTGCATGTCCAACATAGCTACTATGTCCATTAAATTTTAATTGCGTTGAGCAACGGACTTAGTAGTCCGACTGTCCCAGACCTAGTTGTGACTCAGACGGCGACTTGAGGGCTATTTATAAGCCGGTAACTTGTAATTATGCAAACTCTGATATGACATGAACATGAAACGCTGTTGAGCTGCATTACCCACTCTTTTGAGTCCCCCAACCTAATGGAGGTGCAATACTAAATCACTGGAATACCCCTTTGATATCCATCTATTAGTGAGCAGAGTAGCACTACACAACCTCTACCAATCCAGACCACAAACAATATTAACAACAATATTAATATTGTCTGAAAGGGCTAAATTGAAAATAGTCCATAGGAATATTATTGAATAACCCAATCCATACTACTTTTATAATCATTGGTCATTATTTCACATTACATACTATAGGACTAAAGCTATATTATGCCCTTTTCAAAGTAAAATACGCTTTTCCTTAGGGGCTGCAACATAAAAATGTCACATCCTTTCTAACTGGTGCCTTGACAAATTCACCATTTAAAATTCTGCATTCTGGTATGAACACTTTCATATCCTAAGAACAGAAAAAAAGGATATCCAAAATTAAGAGGCCAGGATGTACCTTCTTATCCTTTTATTGTGTTCATTTTACTCAAGTCATTTCTCATTTCCTAATTTAAGCATTCACTTTCCATCCAATATTCAATATCCTTAAGAAACCCAACAGTAAAATCCTCAGACAGCAGACAGAATTCATTTGATTGCTGTCGTTTGAGCTCTGCGTATTTTACTTTAAAATTAAAGACTGGATTATGAAAGGGAATAAATACAACAATCCAAATAAGCAAAGTGTCCCCTATTACCTCCACATTTCTATGGAAAGAACTTGTGATCTGGTGTTAATGTGTGTTGATGAGCAATATCCTCAAATGTCACCTGATTGTCGCACTTACACACTCAGTTGGAAAGCGGATTGGTTCTCTCTCTCTCTCTCTCACACACACACACGCACGCACACACACACAGACTTGTTCCACTGCCACCGTGGAGACACTCATTGACATAATGCATTCCTTAGCCCCTTACCCTAACCTTAACCATCGAAAATAAATAAAACTAAACCTAATTCTAACCTAAAACCAAGTCTTAACCCACAAAAAGCAGTCTCTCCCCGTGCGGACCTCAATTTCTGTCCCCATGGTGACATGAGTCCCCATGGGTTAGTTCGCATTCAGGTTAAAGTCCCCACCAGGATATAAAAAAAGGCACCGACACACTCAAATAGTCTCCCATAACCTGCCTTTAAATTTGTAAACATCACCACAGTGCCCTGCTTACATTTAGCAACAATGATAAATTGTCCGGAAACTTGCCAGAGGCTCTCTCTTATTGGTTTTTAAAGCAACATGAAGTCCCATTGGAGAGTAAGTCTGATCCAATAACAGTAGAAATGGATTTATGATAAAAAGGCACAAGAAATGCTGCAATGGGAAAGCTAACGACTGAAGGAGCAGCTCTTTGGGGAGAGGGAACAAACTAAAAACATGGAGTTTTGTACATCTCCAACTTTTTGTTTGTGAGATCTGAAGGATCAGATAGATGAAAATTGAACTGGCATTTTCAATAAAACATTGCTGGCTGTCGTTATTAGCTGCCATGATAGCTTTTATGGTACCCAGAGAACTAGTTAGCGTTTGGTGTCTTCTCCTGTTTCTTCTTGTTGTATACAGTAATATGCCTAGTAAGCACACGTGCACTGATAGCTGTCATATAAAAACTACAATCCTCAGAGAGATGTTCTTTGCTTTGAATGCAGACATGATGTCTCACTGGCATAGGGCAAACAGTACCTATTTATTTTTGCTGACTACAGAGTGAAAGTATGACAAGTGAATTTAAATTGATTCTTTAAATTTAAATCTAATTAGTTTCTTTGCAGCTGTTCTCTTCAAATGCTTGTAAATGTTCAAAGACAGTTATTTTTTTTGCCACTTTAGGGCAGTGTAACAAGATGTCAACACAACATTGATATATCGCACAGGTTATAAAATTGATGTGGCTAACGTGTTAGCAAAAGGTTGCCTATTTTCACACCCAGCTGACATTGAGCACCAGTAACGTTAATTTGAAGTTGTGTTTTTGCCTTCATGGTGAATGTAAATCTAATTTTCACTCTCACTTTGGCTCTGTTTTTGGTCTCCACCACTATCTCCTGAGCAAAATATGTCTCTTTAGCTGACACGTAGGTGTCATGTCCCACCATGTCACCACTATAATAATGATATAATAATAATTCTCTGTGGGTTCATGAGTAGGAGCGACTAATTTCATATTACTTAGACATATGATCAATTTTTAAAATAAAAATATTAATTAGAGCAGCTTTAAAGACACTTGTATAGAGAGAAAGCTAATGATGATTCTTTTTGATGACTGCCATTGATTGAGCCCTCCAGGAAGTATATAAATATGTATATACTATAATAGTAATTTGAAGAAAAAGATTACAGATGCATAGCAGATGGTGTTCTTTTGATTGTGTAATCTTTTACCCTCCACACTGGTTTGCACGTTGTATAGCCAACGTTTAGTTTGCTTTAAACTGTCATAACAGTGAGTTGGAAACAAAATAAATGCTGTGTAACACTTAATCCTATGCTATGTAACACTTGACCTGTTCGGGTTGGACGCTGCTGCCCCAAGAAGACTTTTAGAGGCGATGATCAGCAAAAATAAGAGGCTTTCACAGTTAGAAATAGAAAGTCATTGAGCATATGCATGTCATTAAGACAATCCGCCCCTTAGTGCTCTTAGGAAATCCAAAGGAGCACAGCTTGGTGTCCGCATCAGGATAGCACTATCAAGCTGTCACCGCACACTGAGGCTTAAATCCCAGACTGACAAACCATGGCTTCCCCTTCGTATGAGACTCCAGTCAGTCAGGACACAGAGTTGCCATTCACCACTGTCCTCTCACTCACCCCTTGTGTCTGCATTGTTAATGTTACGTTGCTGTGTGCACATTAAAGAACGCTCCGCTCTGCCGCTTTCACGGCAGTGAGACCGCGCTGTGAGGTGGTCAGGAGCGCAGGGTTGCCGCAGAAAACGGGTCAAACTATTCACTGACGGATGATATATATGCTGCGGCTGTCAAACCGCACCGCTTTTAAGTGCCCACTCACTCGCTTACTTTCTTACGGGTTTGACTGACACCCTCAAAGACACAGACAGAAACACTTAGAGACACATTACTGCACACACTGTACTACATACTGTACTGTTTGACAGAGAGGAAGATACTCCAATTTAAAAAAACAGCGTAAAACTGTAAAATGCAGAGTTAAAACACACAGTGAGACACACCGGGATGCTAACACACGCTCCTTAACTCCAAGTCATGCCATTCTTCAACACACAGTCATGCTTCATCCCCTACTGTGGATGAGTGTGTTGGCATGAAAGTTTGATTTATCCTCGTAATATCCATCAGGTCAGTGGGACCTTGGGAAGGCTCGGCCATAAAATCCGGGCTCTGGCTGGGCCTTTTTAATACAGTCTCAGTAAAATGGCTGAAGGTCAACTGCACTCTCACTCAATCAGATAGAAACCGCTCCTGCAGCTGGAGCAACTGTCGTTGCATTAAAGTTGGACTGATACACTGCCGTAACACACTGCTCTGAATAAAAGATGTGTGTTCACGTCGTAGAAACAATGACTGTAAGGTGTTGAACAGTAGAAACACAGCTCTTAGAGAAAGATGTCTCCCCCACGGTGAAGCCATTACTTTGAGGTAAAAGATATCATTTCTGTAGTGGGATAACAGTAAAAGATGTGTGTTCTGCCGGAGAAACACAACACTGAGTAAAACTGTTGTTCCCCAGTAAAGACAATGAATAAGAGATCTGTTTTCTAGTAGAAAAACTGCAAGTATATTTCAAGGGAAATTTACCTCACTTATTTGATCTCAGAGTTTTGGCCTTATTTAATTTGAAATGTATTTGTCAAGTCCACAAAAGCATAAAGACATAGATCCTTCATCAACAGTCAGATGCCAAAATCATTAATTCCATAGAGACTCGATTATTGTCAAGCTTCATGTGAGCTAAATTTGCTTAAAAATCAGTTGTATCTGTTGAAGATGCATAACAGCATTTCGAGGGATCAGACGCTGCAAAGAGTTAATGAATTAGGCACAGTCTTGATGTGCATAGTTCTCTCATAGATGCATGTTATGCGAGGAAAATGGCGACATTTTCAAAGAGCATAATGAGATTTACATATACATGTAATTTACATACGTGATGATCGCAGGCGCACACAGGCTGTAATTAAAGCATTTTATTGATGTTATTTGTGGGCTTTTTTTTTTTTTTTTTTTATAAAACTAGAGGTGATTCTGGAGCTAATTGAAGAATATTTCAGTACTACTCTCTAATAAGTCACAGGTCAAACGGTCCACTGGTGAGATCTACGCGATGAACCATGGAGTTTAAAGTAAAGAGACAAAACAGGGGTCAATTCAGAGTTGGGCAAACATCGGCCACACCCTAAAAGTATGTTTTCATTTGGAAATGAATTATCAACCATTAATAATACCCTTAGTTGCAACTAAGTCACAACTTTACAGCGGTTGACTTATCAGAAATTGCTACCAATAATGGTTCAACTGTAGAAACACAGGATAAAATGAAGCATTGTACTAGTATAGGCAAAGGTCATGCTCACATCAGCTCATCAGTGCCAGTGATCAGTATCACTGGCTTATTGATGCATCATTAGTTCGGCTATCAGCTGACGAGTAATATCCAATCGTTTTCATCCAAGTGTACTTGGTGGAATGTCAATTCTTTGCTGATTCCTAAAGTCGCAGCCGACGCCCTCCTTATTAGACGGAAGCTGTGGTATGGTTGTCTTGCTAAGCCTCGTGTTCATGCACGTTTACAGCTGTCTGTTATTTTGTACCTTTACGTTTTATATGATGGAGCTCTCCCGGCAAAATCCTTGTTGCTGCACAGGTTCTTTCAGGGCTACCTTCAAAAGTAAAGCCAAATGTAACTGTACAGGCATTTGCTATAAATGGTCAATTCCTTGTCATATGTGTCTGACTGAGAAAGGTTTGAAGAAGTAGAAACACCGAGAGGAATTTTTGAGGCATAGTTATTTTTCTGCTGTAAAAATAATAATTTAAAAGGTTTTTTGTCTTGTTGAGACACTGGGTAAATCATCCGTGTTCTAGGTAGAAACAGAAAAAAGTAGTTCCTCGGCATTAGAAATATTGAACAAAATAAATCTGTTCCCAAGCACAAACCCTGCGCAAGCAGTTTGTTCAACGCAGACACAATGGGTAAAGGAAATCTAATCTCTCAGCAGAACACCAAATAAAACACTTGCAGATATTGGTTTGTTTCTCAGAAGACACCGTGAAATTAGTGAAACCATGTTTGTTTCCCAGAAGGGGAAAATTTAATTGAATATAAGTTGTCATTCAGTTACATTTGTGGGGGTAACAACACATTTTTGCTTGTTTCAACAATATTTTAAATACTGTGATCAAGTGTTTCTCAAGGACGCCAATGTGATGACTGATAATGTTTCTGGAATGCATCTTGGTGTGAAAAAGCCCAGCAGCTGTACTGGTTTTTATGATCACACTCAATCACTATCTGATGACTTATTGTGGATTTGCTGCTTGTGGAACTGTGGTTTGTTTTTGGTGAAGAAATTAAAACTTAATTCACAGAGCAGCGATTTTTAGCTGAAAACACATGCTGAAAGCGTTGGAGAAAAACAAAGAGAGAGAGCTGCAGAGAAAGCCAATAGTTGTGACTAATTGTGCGTAAATTTCCTTTCGTCAATTTTGTGGAGCGCCTCTGACAGATGAATAATATCTGATGTTGACAGCTTAATTATATATAGAGCATTAATATCTGGCTGCCAGTGTGTTCCAGAGGGAATGAAATATATCCTTAACCATAACTGTCTTGCTCTCATTCAATCTGATATCGGTCATAGAAAATTCTATATACAACATGATAAATAGAAATAAAAAGAGTTTTAAAAACAAGACATTTGTAAATAACTTCAGATGTTCTCCAATGATCCATGTTTTCAGTGCTAGCACCTACACCTGGACCTAGCTCAATGACTCCATGGCAGCAATATATTTCTTTATTCTTCTTTAGTCATCATTATAGGCTGTATATGAGTGAAGTGGAAGTGAAGTGGTTTATAACAGGTATAATGTCGTTGTAAGCAGACATAAGGGTTTATGTGTTTGTCAACTTTAATGCTGTGGTTTTCATGAATTATGGATTTAGATAAAATTTTGGAAATGGTTTGCATAGTTGAAAACTAGTTATGCATATGATGAATGTGATTTGCATCAGCGGAAAGTGGAAAATGTATTTTTTTTTTCATTATCATTTCAAAGAAATATGGAGATAAAGAAATTACCTGGTAGGATGGACTGCTGGTTAGAGAAACTGCCCCTGTTTTAAAGGTCCAATCCCGGCAGCAGTCTGTGTCCGTCGACAGTAATGTTTCCTTTTGACACTAAACACCTGCTGCTGATGAAAGACAGCTGAAACTCTAAAATATGGAAAAAAAAAAAAAAAATCAAAATATGGATGGAACAGCTAATGTACTCAGACAAACCATATGTTAATGAGACAATTGCTGCTTGCTACCGGTTAATAACAGCGCGTCAGTCTTGCTTCTGCGTGGGCATCAGGCTACTTTGAGTGATCTAAAAAAAAAAAAAAAGAAGAGCACATTTCTCCTTGTGAGGGACTGTCAGGCCTGCTTACCGTCATTTGGAATGACCTTGTCACTCGCACTCGGCAGATCTTTGAATTACATCCCACAGCGCCCCCGTAATGCTATCATTACCATTATTAATGGGACATGACACAAGTCATTGCCACACATAACAGTCTCCCACAACCGAGGAGTAATGGCTTTCCTCTGATGTAATGCTGGCAGTTTCTTAGTTAGTGTGTCAGGAAGTTTAATATTGAGACTGCAGCACTTGTGCTGCGGACTTAACAATGTTAGTGTGGTGCAGGGGACCTCTCACACAAGCAATAAAATCCAGTTTCATCTGCGGGTGTGTGGCTGTGAATTAAATGCCCCCCCCCCCCCGCGTACTTTGTTTCAAACACATCGGCTATACCAATATTATCTGGACACTGATTGAAAAGGTGCCGCTGTCCGTGGTGATGAAATTCATTTGTAGGTGTATGTTTGGCTGCACCGTGGTCAATATCTCTGTGGGGTGTGTTTTGTCCAACTGTAAATCATTCCTGATTACATGTAAATTATTCAACAGATCCAATATTAAATTTCTCTTTATACATGAGATGGAATTTATCATAAAAAGAAAAGCTTGAGCTGCATTTTTGAACACTTTGCTGTGTGCAGCTTTGTGCTGTGTGTTGCTCACTCACTTTCACTGACATTAGTAAGTAACAATTTTCTTTTTTTCCCTACATATCACGTTAAACAGTAGGTTCAATTGCAGAAAGGTTTGTATGGTTTCAATTCAGAATATAATGTATTATCTACTCTAACAAACAGAATTTTCAGAAGGGCATTTTAACTGCAAGATTTTGTTGAACTGAGGTGGCAAAGTATGACATGTATGGGTTGACAGCATAATAAAAAGAAAGAAAGTCTGTCCTTTAAAAAGAAAAGTCTTTCAGTAATTGACTGTTTTCATTCTTCACTTCCCCCAGTTACCTACTACACAGACGCCCGCTATAACTTTAAACTTTAAACGCAAAGTACAGTTTCACGGCCTTTCTTGAAGGAAATTTTATACAATTTAATTCCAGGATTCTTGTTGTAGGCGCTATTTATTCTGTATGAATAAATAGAAATCTAATATAAACAGATGACCTAAAAAAAATGTCTATAGAAGAGGAGGAACTTAAAAGTACCTTTTGGAGCTTTTGGCCTATAGAAGCGCTACAGAGCAGTGTGTTCATGAGTGGGTCCTTGTTTGTGTTCGTCTCTGGTTTCACATTATTCCACTGGGTGACAGTTGCTGGTTGTAATCCGGCCAAAAGAAAAAGCCAGCGAAGAAGACGACTGGCAGCTAGATGCAAACAATCCACGGTTTAAAATATTTTTAAGCATCGGCTTTGCAAGTGTCTTCTCACACAGTAAATCTCGAGGATACACACGGTGTGATGTAGTGAGTAAAAAGGAATGTAAACGTAACTTTACAGTGCGTGTCAGTACACTGTGACATCGGTGGTGGGAGCTGTTACAGATGAAGCACAGCACGTTTCTGACTGGTGCTCGTATGTGATTATATATTCCGTTGAGCCTGTGTGTGTCATGGCAGCTGTCAGAGAGAAATCTTTCAAACCCACTTTGTTAGCGCAGATGCGCCACCGAAATGTGGCAAACTTCTGAGGACTATGTTCCTAATGACAAAGACCACATTTGCTTAGCTGGGTATCCATGTTGAGGTCTTTTTTTTTTTTTTTGCTTTTTATTACAGCATATCCTAATTATTGTTTCCATGTGGGTGTAAACACATAAATGTATGTGTGTGCATTGTGTCAAGATAACATTTTGAGAAATTGCTGTCTGATATGTTGACCCTGTGTTGTTATCCCGCTGGATGTGAAAATGTTACAGATTTAAAGGACAATAGCGCTGAATTTCAGGGTGAGAAGATTGTGCCCTCGGCACAAGTAGTGTAGTAGTGAGCTGTGTGTGTGTGTGAGAGTAGGAGGGTGAAGGATGAGGCTCCGGGATCTTTTGCTGCTTGTGAAGATCACTGCGTTAGTAGTCTCATTATAGGCTACTTCTTAATGACTCTACAGCTGCTATCTATTCTATAGAAAGCTAAAGGTCAGATCCGCATCTTAATGCGCTATCCTCCTGCCTTCTGACCCAGAAGCAAACTTTGGTCACTTGGATCGGACTCGCATAGCATGTTCAGTAGCCTGTAGAATATATAAATCAATTTTCACTCAATGGCAGTTCATTTAATTCAATCTTGACATTTGTTCGAGGACCCCTTGCAAGGATCACCAACAGCAGATGAGTCAGTGGCTACAGGCCTTATCATAACTTTATCATAACAGCTTCGGTTGAGCGGTTTTTTAGAATAGATGTCCGGTGTGGCGGAAACTGCAGAGAAATTCAAAGGGTTAAGAGCTGACAAACACCACATGGCCAAAAGTAAGCGGACGCTGGTAGAAAGATCCATCGGTAAGATATTTTAACGTTAGAGTTTGTGAATATAAGGGACTTTGGCAGCCGGAAAATAATTAGAGTGGGAAAGAATAGCAGAAGTTCACCCAAAGAGGAATGAAGGCAAAACATGAGGGAAAATATTTTAATATTTTCCTTGTTTTGCTTTTGCACAAGAAGAAGAAACCTTTGTAACAGCACAATAGCAAATAAAAAATAGAATTTCACTTTTTTTCCTGAAAGAGCATACATATGTCTCCTTTGACCACCATTGATCAAAACTGCACCGATTTTTAAATAAAAATTCATCAATCTGAATCATAAAGTTGCTGCATAAGAAAAAGTGTCTGTGAAGATACTTCTGCTGTTTCCATTTCAGTCTTGACTTTCAATTTGTCTCTTCCTGTGGGCAAAGAGCATACCATGTAACTGACCACAGAATGAAATCAGCATAATTTTAAATAAAAATGTTGAAAACTGAAGCTTTGGATTAGAAATATATTCAAGAGGTGATCATGAGAATCTGAGCCATCCAACCTTTAAATTTTTAAAGAAGGTTTGGGCTAGAACATAGTGACATTGGTTGAAGTGAATACCAGTTTTTATACTTTCTCTGGAATGTCATATCACTATGCCCCAAAGAGTCTTTTTTTTTTTTTTTTTTAATTGTTGCTGTCACTGTAGTGACAGATTCCAGGGTTGGGAATCTGACTTATATTAAATCAGAATGTCCTGATTTATCTGCAATTAATGTCATGAAAATCTTCTGCAGGTTTTGAGCCCATTTATAAGCAACAGGTGAAAGGATCTGTTGCTTTGTGTCTCTGTAGACATAATTGGTTGACTTCAATGTTCTGGATGTTTACATATAAAGGAGCTTTTGTATTATTTATCAACTTTTAGGGTAAATCACATGCGCATGCATACAAGCGCAGTGCACAGTTTAGCAGTTAGATCAGTCTCTGTAGGCTTGTCAGCCAGGCTGCGGTTCCAGCCGCGGTAAAATACACACCTCATCATTTGGAGCTTCCTTCCTTTACCTCAGAGCCTAGCTGCCACTCCAACACAATAATTACCTCGCCCTCCTTTACTGCTAATGAGAAGGTAAAATATGAGCGTCTGGCAACTGCAGTCATTTGCGACCCTAGCTTGCTCCCGGCAGGAGTAGAGAGGCAGAGGGAGAGAGACTAATTTCTACCCACGAGCCACCACTGAATGATGCCATCGATCCTCAACCCACCTGTACAAGTTATCCTACGTAACCTTGGGTCTGTTCAACATGAATAATCCACGTTGTGTTTTTATGGAGTTAAATACAGAATGTCTCACTACAGGCCCATTCACATTGCTTCAACACGTGGGGAAATTCAAAGCTCGACAGGTTTGCCGTGCCTAGTTACGGTTGCTAAGCGTGATTGGACGATCACTTTTCAGAGGAGGGGTTTCGCAAACGGCCAAATGACGTCATTGCCACTAGAAGGTTATTAAGGTATGGTCTCATTTTCTTTGTGCATGTGAAAATGCAAAAAAAAAATTTCAATAAAAGAAATAAACACTACTTTTTGACAGCAAACCCTGTACATACCCTACCCTAATACCCTACATGATTTAGGAGTCACAATAGATGACCTTAATGTGTGAATGTGACTAAAATCTGATCTCTCAAAGGCACCTTTCGCCTCCTATCAGCAACAAAACATGAACATCCAAATACCATCAAAATGAAATGCCTGCTTTATGGGCCCATAAGGCTCCTCTTTCACAAGCCAATACATATTTCCATGTCATCAACGCTCTCTTCTATTCCATTATCATTTTTTATCTGATAGGAAACAAATCAAGGTTTTTCCGGTGTCAGGAACAAAAGCTGTTTTCATGTTGAAGGTTATAGAAAAGCACATTGATGTAAGGGAAAAGATTATATTGGTGCCCTTCAGATAGACTCCAATGTCACACATGAGGAGGCAAAAAATTTCATCACAGTGGCGGTGGTTTTTGAGGGCAATCAGAAACATTTTATGCACTTTGTAGAGCTTCATATTTGCCATTGAGTCTTAGAGATTGACTCCCGACCCTTACCACAGGGGTGAAAAAATCCTATTAGATCGAAAAACAGCAGGGGACATTGAAAATGTATTAGCAATAATAACAGAGACTGCTGAATGCAGTGCATTCAGAATGACTGTTTTAGTGGAAATGATACAGCCAGGGCATGAAAAAATGAAAATCATTTCAGAGGATCGTGTAAATACTAATGTTTACTGGTTATACAGACGCTTAGAAAACAATTAGCGGGATGATTACAATGATTATCCTAAAATTGATTTACGGCATCAATTCACCGATACCATTGCAGTGTAGTTACCAGATTATTAAAATACTTGTTTCACTGCCTATTTGATAGACAGTCTGCAGTAGAGCTGTCTTTGAGTGAGTCACTGGATTTAGAAACCATAGATTGGGACATGCAACATGTCAATATGATGTTATTACAGTAAACCTAATGGCCTGACCTCTAGTTTCAACTAAAAGGGAATTCAGCTCAGCCAATGCAATTACAGACGGATAACACGATGACTTTACTGGAAAGGTAAAGAAGTCACTGCAGCTTTTTCTGCAGCTAATACACGTAGTTCATGTGCACTTGAACACATTTTTCCGATGAAATCATGCTTCATTTCCCAGAGGTCATATGACGGTTAATTCCAAATTGTTCTTGTCACGTCCAAATGGATTTTGCAGCCAAACAAGAACACATGGAAACATGAGTTACGGCCCCTTCTCATGCAAGCAGCGCATGAGAAGACCAACAATACTTCTTAAATCTGTATACTTGAGTACTTCATGTTTGTATAGAAATGTAGCCAAATATCCATGTAACCAGCTAAGTTGGGGAAATTGTGGGTAAGTGTCTCCACATTTGGCTGTGTTATGGCGCACATTTTAGGTCCATACATGGCCATCAGATTTGGCTAGATTTTGAGCAGGTTAGTAGCAGCCTGCCAGCTTTGGGCACGCAGAACCAGACTATGGCACATGGCCCCTTTTTGGCATGTCATTCACCAGGGTCTACAAAGAGACAGAGTAAAAATTAGACTTAGCAAAAGCATGGAAGGGAGCCATTCAGTGAGGAAAGTGACTAAAATTTAATCTGCTCAATTTGTGCACAAATACCGGCACTAAAAGGCAAACTGAGCACAACAAAAAAGCTACATTGGTTGTGTTTCAAGCTCTCTGCTCTTCCCCAGGTAGAATACCTGGCTGCGTCCATACATTTTTTTTGTAACTTTCCATAAATGACAATTTCGACATTCATGTTAACTTCACACAGCAATTGGCTGGGTGTGTGGGTGAAAGTGAAAATGAAAATAAGCAGGGTCTGAACTTATCTTTCAAGCTCTTTTATTCATCCTGCACACAACTACTGCTGTGACGTTTCATGTGTACCAAAACAGTGCGACATTATGAAAGTCTTCCACGAAAAAATGTAAGCGACTATTGCGTCTCCCCCGTCTCTGGCTTTCCAACCCTGCTCTCATCATTCTTCATCATCATTTCCCTTTCTAGGTGGTCAGTCGACACGTCATACAAGCATGTCCTTTTCAAACATACCTCTGCCTTAAACATCTTGATGCCGATAATGAGGAGGAGGTCCACTTGCTGCTAGCTTCAAGCCTTTTTTTGTGCGTCCTTTCAGCGCATGAGTTAGTGCACAATTTCGGTAGATTAGATGATTTGACTTCTCCAGATTGAACTGCTCCTCTACATTTTTTTCCTTTTGATTCTTCAGGATCTCCTATGAGTCTGGCAAGCAGGCCTAGCAGAATTAGGTCGCTGTTAGGCCAAGCCATTTTTGATATACCAAAGTTCATGAGACATAAAATCACAGGCTTGCTGCAGAGTGCTGAAAAATATAATTTTAACTTGAAGTACTTGAGATTTGCTTTTGAAAACCTATATGCACTTAGAGTTCCCCACCTACGTAACTATATGGTTTTTCCAATACGGCATAATAGAGGCACCCTTTAGATAAAATAACCGGTCATCTTTGGTGATGATTTCTGATCGCCTCGGCTCAGAGTGGGAGAGAGTGAAAGGGGCTAATAAAGGTTTGTACCACACTGAATAGAAAAACTGACAAATGACCAGCTGCAACGTGTTAAAGACTAAATCTAGATTCTTAGTGAGAATGCAGCTCCTCATATTAGCTGTGGATTCTCCACAGCACACAATGATGCACAACTATCTTAGTGAAATGCAAACGTGCTGTTTATAATCAGCGGCTACCGACACCCTCATTTTTGTCCCTGTAATTATTCATCTGCGGGTTTATGCAGATTTGCACTTTTCTCGAGGCAAATTAAAAGTTAACAAGCGTTTTAAGAGAAAAAAATAATTTTCCCTGACCTCTAAGGCGGTGCGTACTTAGAAAATAAAATGTTTCTCTCTGAACCTCTGTAAGCAAAACCAACCCCACAATGCTTGTAATTACTGTAAATGTGAGCTTGTGCATCATTGTAAACATTGTTCAGCTACCAATCAATTAACTCCAAGTACCTCTGTCTGTCTCAGCCTTTTATCATGTACTCTTTCTCCAAATGACTGAAAGTCCTAGCTCTGCTTTTAAAGTTCTGAATATAAGCAATACTGAGGGAGACTCTTTAGAATTAAATGGATGGATTCAGTATAAGTAAACACTGTGGCTGCTTGCTACTGCCAAAACAATAAAAGGCTGCAAATGGAAATGTTTGCTTTTGCACCATTAATGAAATCTGCTGTCTCAGATTAGCCCTTACCATTCTAAACCATTTTAACAATATTATGATACTAAGTAAATTATAATTGTAATAGAGTTTTGTAGTGGGTGGAGCAGCTGGTTTCGGGAAGTAATTTTCTCCAATGAATTCCTCTTTTCATTTTTTTTTCTTTTAATAATATCTTAATAGTTAAATAATCTTTTAATAGTTTCTCAACATAGCAAACGGGAGTCTCCTGGATGATATAAAAATGATTTTAGATTTATGTTATAGCCACAACTTTTAATCATTTCAGCTTCAGTCTTTTGAAATGCTGTTTTTTTCCCCATCAGTTTGGCATGGTGGATATCTCTACACACTAAAATACCCATGAGCCTCAGCAATCATTGCTGTGGAGAAGAAGCCAGACAGTTGTCCAAATTCAAAACATTGTGGTGTTTTACATGGAGAAAAAACATGGCGCCATAGTTGACAAATTTATCCCATATTTACTCGGAATCCAAAGTGAATCCTGCTGATTTTAGTATCAGTTTTGTACAAGGTGGAGCTTTCACCTGTAATAAGCAGGATAAGTAACATAATTTTAGCTTGGTGATTGATTTTTTTTCTTTCCAAACAAGAGTCTACAGCCACACTCGATGGTCCTTGAGGCTGTATTTTGGCACAGTGGCGTTTAAGCTAAATCCTAATATCGCGCTGCTAACATGCTAATATTTACCAGGTTACCATCTTAGTTTTGCATTTTGCATGCTAACATTTGCTAATTAGCAACAAACACAAAATACAGCTCAAGGGAATTTCATTAGTTGTTCAGGTAAACCAAAGTATTAGAACAATTAAAATTTTCACCTGATGATGGTCCTATATGAGAAGTTAACGGATCACCAAAATTATTAATATTCATCCTGGAGAATAGTTGTACCAAACTTCATGACAATCCATCCAATAGTTGTCAAGGCATTCACCAAAAACTAAACTTGTCAACCCCATGGTGAGACTACAGGAAACGTCAAGGGATCACTGAAATCAGTAGGATTCATCATCTGAGGACCATGGACCAGTGTACAAAATATCATGGCAATCCCTCTAACAGTTTACCGACTAACTGACAGACTGACATTGACCTTCCGGAGGGCTAAGCTGCAAGCGTGGGCTAAAAATCCTTGGCAGCTGTAGTTAAATTCTCCTCTTAATGTTTTTATGTCAATAGGCTTGAACTTCTGACTTTGTGTAAAGGAACCAGATATTTTGTTTCTTGCTAACTCATAAAATGTGCTGATGATTTAAGAGGGAGAGTTTCATGTCCTTACAAGCTTTGGAAGTAATCCAACTAACATTGTTATGGAGGAAATAAATAGGAACGAACCAGAGTCAGGGACACCTGATACAAAAACCGCCAACATTAAAAACTTTATGAATATAGGCAGGTTGGGTATTGAAGCAATGATTTAGTGTCATAGAAAGGGTCTGGATCTTCTCGCCCGACAATCATTTTTTTGTGCACTTTGGTATTTTTGTTTTCATATAGGTCTTTTTTGTTTCCGAGTTCAAGAGATTGACTGACTTTTAATGGACTTAGTAATGCAAATCCTCTCTTGTGGTTGAGTTTGTTAAAACGTTTGTCTTCTTTTATAGCACTTTGTGAGTTTGCAAGGACAACGAGTAGTCAAAGAATGTGCTTCTTCTTGAATTATAATAGCCATCATTACAGTTTTCATCTGAATTGAAACATAAAAAAAGGAAGAATGTAAGGGAAATTGTTTAGGTCAGTGCAAGGCCTCTAACAACCAGAGCCTGATGAAATTGCAATGCTATAAAGCAAACCAGATCAGAAAATGACATCTCCCTATTCAGATTGACTGATTCCTGTCAAGGCCTGCGTGTGAAAAGCGCATTCTCCGAGCGGCTGGTACAGAAGGCTAACCACACTTAGATAAGGCCAAGCCTGGCTGGTGACATGCCTGGCTTGGAAGGAAAAGCAAATCATTCAGGACAATCTATTCCCACTGCTGCCAGTCACTTCACTGCTGTCAATTCAATACCGACTGCTCGGGGGCAACACAGTGGCCTGTGAATACCATTTCCATATAATTATTCCTACATAAATGGCAGACTGCTTGCTGTTTCATCAACCTTTTGGACCACACACTGGCAAATAGATAAATAAATAAATAAAGTTCCCAAGTCAATATAGTGAAGGGGTGAGGAAAAGCTAATGGAATCGAGTTTCCTGCAAAAGCGCAACAGGAAGCGTTTTTTAGCTGTGCTCATGTTCATTGTTGGATGGGATGACCCCTACTTGGTGAAACATTTGTCGACAGCATTTTTTCTTTTGTGGAGACATAGGTGAGGCTCTTTGCAATCAACAATTGACACAAGTAAAGAAAACCAGCTGCAGGTATGAGAGGATATACAGATTGTAAAGGCCTTAAAGGCTATCAGGGTAATGCAGGCTGTTTTTTTTGTTTTTTTTTTGCCTCCTGAGCTGTATAAGCTTGCACTTACACAGAGGACTAACAATGTACACTCTCTATTTCTAACATGAGTTTGTGTGAATCGTGTGATCAAACAGTTTCTGAGCATTAAAGACAATGTTTGCTTTTCAAACTCTTGTCTTCTCATCAAGACCAGTGACTTTTTCCTGCAGACTCTCCCCTGCTGTGATGTTAAAAGCATTTGCATTTCACAGCCACAGTGTTGTGACTGAAGCTTTTATCGACCTGAGTGCCCTTTTGAATTTCTTAACATATAATTTAAGTATAAAGCATCCCTCTCATCTGTCATTCATGTCCAACATCTGTAACAACATGGTCCTAAGCCTCAGTACCTTGAAATAAACCTACAGGTATGTTAGCAGGGAATGTAAGTATATATATATATATATTTTGGTATTGTTACAAAAGAAATAAGACAAATAATTAACGATAAGACAAATCAATCACCTGAGGTGACCTGCAGCCTGTTTGCAGGAGACAAAGTGCAAACAAGCTTACATTTACAGAAAAACAGCGAATCTTTCAAGAATGAATCAGTTATACTAGATCCATCTCAATTAATCATATTAATACTTGTGCATTTATGCGGCACTTAAGTAAATGTCAGCCTGTGGCATGAACAAACTCAACTGTGCTGAGGAAAGGATAAAACAGGACGAGGAGCTTTTTACTTTGGGAGAAGATTTGATCAAATGACAAAGATTTTACTAAACAGGTCAGTAATTTTACAAAGGGCACAACAATTCACTGCTATTTCAAAATTCTAACCTGTCACAGCATGTCAGATGGAGGATTAAAAGTACTGTGTCTCATGTTTACATGTACATGTGCTAAATTGCCCTGGTACAGCTAGTGATACAGAGGTTAATGTTCTTGTGATAATTCTATTAAAAATTCCTTTTTTTTCCCCTCCCACTCTTATGTTCACTAGTTAATCCTGAATTTACAGTTGAGGTTGACCATTTATTCTTGCAGGTATTCATACTATAGCTTGGTTGGTTCAGGTGGAGCTACTATGTCATGGTCCCCTACAGCTCCAAAGCCTTAAATTGGGAAATCATGTACTTTCCCCTGCTTTAGTTTGAACTTTCATGCTGTTACATCATTTTTCATCAGATAACATAATAAGCGAGCTACAAGCTCTAATTAGTCAGTATTAACCAAGTGCAGAAAAGAATCAATAATATGACTTCAGAGATGATCATTGTTTCTAACAGAGGATCCAGCAGCTCTTTAAGCATAATTAGCAGACGTTTGTTAGTAGTTTTTCAAATAGGAATGATGCAAAGCGGTGGTGGGAAATACATTAGTGCATTTTACAGCTAAATATTTGACACCTGTAGTTACTAGTTACTTTGCATGCATACTTATTTTACATAAAAATATAATATACACAAAACAATGTTTATTTTTCTTACTTCTGTCTTTTCTTGTCGGCATTTTTTTCCCACCAATTATCATAGAGTTGAATCAACAACTCTCTAAAACAATTTTAATAACAACTGAACATTATAACCTTCATGAAAGGAGGATTTATGGCAGGACTGAATTAGTTTTGGTTAGATGTACCCAATAAACTGCCAGCTGAGTGTATATTTTTAACTATGTATGCACTGCCTGCAAAGTGCCAGACTGGAATTTATTGGTTTCGGCTTTCGGTGCGGTTCTCACCTGGGAGTGACACACGGTATATGCATTGAAATAGCAATACATATACACCTGGTAGCCTAAATATGTTCTTGCATTTGATAGTTTTATCATATATTATTATTATTGTCACACATTTACTCCCCCCCTCAGCCCTTTTAAAATGTAACAAAGTATTGTTTACTCAGAATACATCTCATCCTACTTACTTTGTACCTTTACCTGAGTTATTTTACTTCTACTCGAGGAAAATTTCTTTTAAGTAACAGTGTTTTTTACTTGAATACAATTTTCCAGTACTCTCTCCACCCCTGTCAGCCTCACAGTTTTCTTTCAGAGTTGTATTAAGTTACTGCTGAAGTGAATATAAGCCACAGGAAATGCAATGTATCTGTCAACGTGGTGTATGTAAACAGTGATCGTTCACCAACCGTGTGTCTACCAGACAGCACATCACTTGGCTGTGCTGTAAAGAGATAGAGCAGTTGGTTCTCTGTTGTGTTTCTAACAGAGTAGTGGCTCAGGGAGTGTTTTCTGCCCCCAGAATGTAACGAACGCCATGGGAACAGCAACATAGAGAACTGTTTCTGGCAGCTGCAGCCCATGAAATGGTCGGCTGTGGCTGATTCTTCTCTAGCAGACAACCTTGCCGATCGTCCCGACACTGGCGTTTTCCAAGTACCCTAACCCCGTTGTAAACAGCATTTACAACCGAGGAGACGTGATGTGATGCATGTGAACACTTCAAGCCCATTTAAGGAGTAGACCCCCATTTACTATAACATACGTGATCTGACGGAAATTAATACGAGCCAGTGAACCACACAAGTAATCCGCTGGACCACGAGTCTCCGTTAAGGTTAGATCTGTCATTCAGCTATACCGCAATGCTGAAATGTGCTTAGTCAGTGTTACACATAGGCGATAGATTACGTTTGGATTGCATATCAGAGTGATCCCCATCTCCATCACCGTCTTCACATCCCCTGTAAACACATACACACACAATTATGTACTCAGCTAACAAACATCACTCACAAATACTCTTCGCTGGCAGTCATTAGGGTCCCATGAGCTCTTTTGCTTGTACCTCCTCAGTCCCGTAGATCTCCATTGCCAATAATCGTTATAATTGATGTTTCTCTTCTAAGCCTCTAATGATGTTTTTAGTATTTATGGTTACAGACAGCCAGGCAAGCTGATTCATAATAGCTTTTCCTGCCATTTTATTGGCATGGCGTTTCTCACATTCACATCAGTAAATTAATTTTGACCTAGCAATGCTATATATCACGGCAAACCACTACACGCTGTCTCTCCATGACCAGGTTTTCTTAAGCTGTTGTCGTAAAGAATGGTTTATCGATCCTCCCTGCTGACGCTTTAATAAGTGCTTTGCATAACAAGTGTTTTACTGCAGGATAAATCACGTGGGCTGGCGGCAGCTGTCAAACACACAAGTACACACACATATGTATACATAAAGCAGTGGGTGTACGCAGAAGTGAGTGACCAGGTTGAATGAGGAGGCCTAAAAGTGTTTGCTCCTTTGAAATTAATTAATGTCAAAAAAAAAGTTCAAGCTTGTTTTAGCTCTTCCACAGTGAGTTACATATTCACACAAAGAGAAAAATGTCAGGATGATGCTCAGAAATGCTCATCAGTTTTCACCCACTTAAATAATGTTTTTCCTGTTGCAAGCAAGCTAGCCAGTGCCAGCGGATCTGTTAGGAACAGGAGGGATTCAATCAGGGAGATCCACGGGCCAGTGCAGAGGCCCCTGAGTGAGATCGATGGCTTGAGAAGCAGTTCGCGAAGGGGGCAGGTCCCTTGGTACAGTGTTTCATCCCCGTCCTGTTGCCCCTCCTGTTTAGGGAGTGTGATTCAGGGTGGAGGGTAAAGAAGGGGAGGCCAAAAGCACCGCTGCATCCAGGTCCCAGAGGCTCATTCCAGCCCAGGGCTACCAATAATATCATTTTATGTCAGCCATGAGTGAAAGTTTCTACAACTTGGGGAGGGCTGATTGATGGCTGTTGTAAATCAATGTTGAGAGCGCTGCATGGGATTTTATAGCAGGGGAAAATGGTTGTATACAACTCACACAACTATCCCTCGCCCACTATGCTTTTACTTTCATTTTGACCAGCGAAGGATTTCTTGCTTTTCAAAATGAAATTGTGAATGAAACAAAGCATTTTTTTTAAGATACTGTAAAAACCTTTGTTAATCACAGAAGGACACCCAGAAAAGAAGCAGCTCAGTATTCCTAAGTTTTTCATCCATGTTGGACAATACTCATGATTTACGTCATGTGGCCAACGCTGGAAGTAGGATGTTCCGCCGGTAGCAAAAGGGAGAGTAAGGGTGTGGAAGTCGGAGTGGTGGATGGGCAGCTCGAACTTTAATGCAGGAGACTGGAGTTTGCCTCCCATCAACAGTTATTCTCAGGCTTTTAATTAGTTTTAACCATGATCTCTCCCTTACCTTGAGTCCTTGTGATGCCTAACCCTAACCATACCTAAACCACAACCCATGCTTATGGCAAATAAAATGTCCGTTGAGGTATGGGTAATATGGTCTTTCCCTAACTTTAACCGTACCTTAGCTGTAATGTTCAGATATTACAGAAAGCAGGAATTTTAAGAACATTGGCACTGAGCAGAATTGCGAATTTTGCAGAAATGGCCAATATCGATGTTCTTGTCTGGTGATAGGGTTGAAAAGAAGAGTCTGGATCGATCAGGCAAATATCGATGCATATGACTGTAAAAAAAGGTGTTTAACGACATACAAATACTGGACTACTACTATATCATGTACATCAGCATTTGCATTAGATGAGGAATGATCACTTGAAAATGAACTTGCCCTTGTCATTGCCTCTGGATTATCCATACAAGATGATTTATTACACATGGTAACTTACAGAGGGAGCGATTACATTTTTGGTGCTGCAGGTGCAACTGAAGGTACAGATATCATACTGATCAATGCAAACTATTCCTTTAAAAGATGTCATAGTCATCTCCTATATATAACTACGCTGCATATAAAGCTATGGAGACGAAATAGAATTGGAATAAATATGCAATGTTGAGGGAAGTCGTCTCATTCCCCATTTAATTTTGCTAGCATTGCCGGTAAATGTTAACAAGAAACTGGCTCCAAGTGCTCGGAAATAATAAAAAAAAAAAAACCAAAACATTATTGTGAAAAGCTTTTGCAAGTCCAAAAAGAGAATTTGACTGAGTGATCAATACCAATGCCTTGTAGAGATGCACAGCCTTTCCTTGAAGTGATCATCAGCCACTGGAGAAAAGCATATAAGCTTATAAAAATCTATCAAGCTCAAAGAGAGAGAGAAAAATAACTGACAAGAAGATGTTAGAATAGGAAAGAAAAATAAAATACAAAAATAACATGACTAAGAAAACTAAAACACTAAAACACTAAAATACTAAGAAAACTGAAAGTGTGACTATGTACACGTGTGTGTGTGTGTTTGTTTGTTTTCAAAGAGAAAGTAGAAGCAAAAGTCATGTCAGTCAAGTGTTATGTGTCTTCAAAGACAAAGAAAACAGAGGAACTGTAGGGGAAAAAAAACCCCCAACTTTTGATCACTGGTTTTAAAGCCAGAGCTAGTCAGATTAGAAGAATAGTATATTCTTATTATTGTTATTATGAAATATGTATTTTTTACACACAACACACAGCCAGCACCAAACAAAGAAAATAAAATAGTAATTTGTGTGAGATAGCAGAAGGAAAATGATGTTGCTGCTAATTTGCCTGATGTAAGCAAGACGTCGGGTGGCTCCAGGGATGTTTTCTATTACTGAAATAGTTGAGAAATGCAGATTTTGAGGAACTTGTGAGTAGTATTCAAAGCAACTTTCTGCAACTCTTTTACCTCTAAATAACAGCGTTGGCTGCCGTCACTGCGGTTTGGATAGGTTTGTAGCTGTGCTCTGTAGAAATTTCCCCTTTTCTATGGTATAATATTTTTATATAGTAGAACACGTCATAAAGTCAGATTGACGTCTTGACTCAATTTTGACCAAATTACTCCGTTTTCCCATTGCAGGGTAGTGTTGCTGTTTGCGAGATATTGGTAAATCAATCTGTAGTATGATGTATAATACCGTGTTATGGACTGATGCTAAAACTAAAACTAAAACAATACTGGTTTTTCCATCTCATAAGTCCTCTCCATCATGACACATTTTAATGTTTATTGAACTAATGTCTCATTCAACCAGCATGTGTATTGCAGTAATGCTTGATTTTAGCTTTGAGAATGATTTGGTATTCAAACGGGATCAATCAAGATTTTCTCTAAAACCTTTTAAGGCCACATCGAATGAGCTCTACCAGGAGCACGGTGTTGTTTACCACATTGTCATGTTCTTATTATCATAGCCTATGTGTTGGTGTTGTCTGAAAAGCAAGAAGAATACTATAAATCCTTATCTTCTGTCTATCTCGTCTCGGGTCACTGATCTGGTCGTTGCACAATTCTACATCTGAAGGCAATGTTCACTGAGTGACTGAATGTGTGGCACATACGGGGGAGATGGCGAACTGGCCATTGTCTGCAAATGTAGGGCTATATACATAAATGTGATGGTACTGTAGCTGTGTGATCATGGTTCTCACTCCACAGCCAATGTACTGTAAAGAAGAGCCTGCAGAGTTGAGCTAATTTAGAATAAGGTGTGTAAATTACCTTCATGAAATGCAGCGGCTATAGTGTTACGTGGTAGTCCAGGTGGCATGGAAGAAGGGTGCTTCTCACCTGTCAACTTAGTATCTATCGGATCTATTAAATCATCATTACAAAACAGGCAGTGTTATAATTTTGGCATTACAGTTAAGTTAAGATACCAGATTGTAACTGCACTTGAACACATACTGACAAATAGTTATCAAGGGAGGATTTAGTAGCAATTGAAGTTTTGGCCTGAGGATGATTTATTCTTAAAAAAAAGCTCCTACATCTAGTCCATAATGGTTGTTGTACTGTATCCTTTACATAGCATGTAAACTTCGTTTTGTGCAAGCAGAGCTTCAAACTGAGTGCTGTGTAATGCACGTGTGCCCTTGTTCTAAGTCGCATTTCCAACAGTTGTGAGCAATTCGGTTTTGTTTTTCCTTTCATAGATAGCCAGATGAGGCGAAACAACAAAAACAAAAGGCAACAACTATACATTATTTCACAAGAATAAAGAAGAAATTCGAGGAAAGTCCAAGAGATAATCACAATTTCAATCAAAACTTTTGTCTTAGATTCATCCCCTAGGTTTGGGAACTAGGTTGGGTTACCCTAATATCAGGAAAGGGTTGGCATTTTGGTCACAGGCCTTTGTCATGCATCCAAGTCAACAACATCTTCATCTTAGTTAATACTGGTTTAACATGCTGCAACCCCTAAATAAACAGTCAAACACCTGAGAAAAAATTACAAGTTCAATAACTGATTCAATAAAAGATCCCTAGAAAGACAAACGAACAATATATCTTTGACTCTTAACTCTTTGACCCTGGCTGTGCTAAAAAAATGTCTATGTTGCTTAAATTGCTGACAGTGAGCGGGAATTCAAAACTTTCTTTTTGAAGTTTGATCATTTGATTATTTACAGCCTGTACACTTGAAAGTAACTGCTTTAAAATCAGTTAAAGCTGCTTTAAATTTAGACCATAACTAGGGGCCATTATTCCACTCATGCAATTTAACCAATTTTATGTTCTTTTCTGTCCATCTCTTAAAGTCACAAAGGTTGCTGCTCTTACGCATACACACAAACACCCACAGACACACAAACCCACCAAGTCATAATCTTTCTTACTGCATCTAGCGATATGAGGAAAGCTGACTTTTCCACATCAAGATGAGTGGAGGGAGGAAAGGCATTATCAGCCGCAGAGAAAGATAAGAGTTACGTCGGTGGGCCAGGAGTCCTGTGTAAAAATATAAAGGTCACCCAAGCTTGACTTCACACCAGCAGACATGGAGACACTGAAGGTCAGAGAGATTGAAGGGGTAATCCATTCACAAGGATGACAACCACACCTTCAGTTTCACCTGGGTCCATTTCCTCACGGCATGTTATTTTTTTTCCCTCTGGAGCTAAACTTTTGAAAGATTTTTATCATTTTGTGTTTTTGTTAATGTCAGACAATACATAGGGATTCTTTGTCTCAGTACAGAGGACAGAAATTACAACCACTGCCTATCCAGAGAGGTGACCAAAAGAATGACAGAGGCAGCAACAGTGAGTAAACGTACACCTAAAGCAGAGCATTGAACCCTGGCGCTATCAAGTAGCATATTAATTCTAGTGAAGCATCCTGGATAAGTGGGGCCCCCGGGTACTGCACACTGCGGATATAATCACGAAGTCAGTGCAGTCGATAACATAATAAAATATACAGTATAACGCTAAACTGGGAAATGGATGTAAACAGTCTAGCAGCAAAGACAATCATAAAGATGGAAATTGCAAAGGCTTTATGAGGTAAGGAGTTTTTTGAGCTTGTAGATGAGACACCAGTAATTCACAGGGTGTCTGTTTCAGTGAAACAGACACCACACTGAACCATGCAGGCTCTGGCAGAATTACATTCTTGCAAAAATCTGAAAATAGCAATCAGTTCAGAAACTGCTCAAAGATGTAACTTAAGAGACTGTGCCTTTAAATCTGGGCATTTTGAAACTGTAGCAATCCCTTGTGTTTCCTGGTAATGTTTCTGTCTCATCTGCCTGTTGTGGGCCTTCCTCACGCCAAAGTTAAAATACAGTAGTACCTCAATAACGGTTCATAATAGCGTACATCTTGTCCTCACTGGAAAAATTCACATCAAGTATGCTTGCAGTACTTTTTGAACCCACACTGTGGATCATTTACTCCTTTAGTGCAGTTTCTTTGTACAGCGTAGGTCATTCAAAACAAATAAATAACCACACTGAAAGGTCTGACAGTGCAAGTCTCACACCTCCAAGCGTGCTGTGCTGTGGTGCAGTTTGTCAGGAGTGGGAAAGCAATACAAACTCCTTCAGTTTGTACTGGACAAACTGTTCATCTACAGTCTCAGTAAAAGCCCACAAAACACCAGGTTTTCATGGGTAAAAGATGGATGTTGAAATATCATAGCCAGCAGTTCCTCATATTTGAAACGCTCGGCACAAGAAAATTAATTGAGGGCAAATTGAAGTCTGGATCAATGATCATATTTTGCTGTTTCTTTCCTGTGCTCTTAACTGCTATGAATGGCAGAGCAAGTGAAATATGGGCAAGTCTATAATGCTTGCCAACAACCAGTTCTCAGTGGGTTCATGGACGAAAAAGTTTAGCCAAGGAGTGGTGAGCGTGCAGCTCGGTGCCCTGAGGGACGGTTCTACTGGCTCCACTGACCTGTGACCTCAAACCGGGGTGATTTGTAGCCAAATGTAAAGTGGCTGGGATGTCAGTCAGCACCATCACATCTGAGGCCTTGGTACTGGTGCTTTCCCTTTTCAGTTCAGGACTAAGTTGCTACCCCAGGTGATGGAGTATCTCAAGGTCTTGTTCATGAGTGAGGGTAAGATGACTCATAAGGTCTACAGGCAGATTGATGCAGTGTTTGCGGTAATGCTGACATTGTATTGGAGAGTCAAATATGAAGATGAAACTCTCGATTTACCAGTTGATTGACCTTCCAACCCTCAACTGTGTTCATGAGGTTTGGGTTCTGAGCAAAAGAAGGAGATAGGAGCAACTGAAATTAGCTCTGTTTGCTGGGTGATCATTAATGCGCTCATCATTAAGTACAAGGTATGGAGTTTAAACATCTGTAGGGAGCTCATCTGCATTGAAAGAAACCATGTTAAGGTATAGTATGTCCAACTGGGAGGAGACAACAAGGCAAGCCCAAAACACGCTGAGGGGATAATATATCACATTTGGCTTGGGATCACCTTGGAATGTGCCAGGAGTAGCTGGAGGCAGTGGCTAGGGAGAAGGGCAAACGAGTTACTTTCCTTGGCCTGCTGGATGGATGAATGGATGAGTCCATAAAGTTTAGTGACAAGGACTCTGTTACCAAAACTCAGTTCAATAAGCAATCTACTGGTGAATTCTTTTAATAAGCACTGGTTTGCTTGGAATAACACACTGTGCACTCAGACAAAGCAAAAAACAAAACACAACAGATTGCATTTCCTTGGGTTAAAACCAAACAAAAGCTAACTGCAGGTACAATCCTACCTGTAAGTGCTTCTTCAGTCTGGTACGCCATATTTATTTTATATCTTTAGTTCTTGGCCATTACCGATAACATCCCTCCCAGCTTGAAGACAGTTGCCAGACAGCCCAGAGCCATCAGGGAGGAAAAGTTCTCCAGGGGCTATAACCCCTCTTGGATTTTTCTCAGCCTCTGGCCCTGTGACTGCGCATCGTTTCGGCTGAGCCTAATCTGACAGGATGCTAATAGATCGTCTAATTAACATAATATCCACCCATTAGGAGTGGTTAACCTTTGACTCATCACACTGACAAGGATAATAGGAGAAGCGGCAAGAAGCAAACAGATGCTCGTGCACTATGAACTCGTGTTATTTACATATTATTTGCACATTTCACAAGGTCTGCGCAAATGTGCATACATGGACGGGAGCAGTCATGTCTTTCACTTAAATCTTTTGACACACACAGATGAACTGTTACTGTCCATAACACAGTGCTCAATGGATCAGTTCTTAAACTCTGCTATCGGCTTGAGCCACCATAGATGACAGGAGCACAGAGCGGTCAGGCTGTCGTCATTTCACCCCACTGAACTACTGTCACCGTTTCACCCATAGCAAAAAACCAAACCCAGTGACTCTCCACAGCCTTGAACTTTGGTTTGGTCTTCTGCACGTGCATGCGACACACACACACACACACACACACGCAGTGCAGGCAAACATGTGCGTCCTCGCCACTGATCCGTCATGACGTCTCATTCCACCTCATTTCCTCAGACCCTTGCTTCTTTCTAATTGAAGCGGCACCATACAATTATGGTGAGAATCATCCCAGACTGATGTGAGGACGGATTAACGGGATTAAGAAGATAATCTGTTGACCCTCTGGCCCCGGCGCTGTATGAGGCTGGGAAGGCAATTTGAAGCAGAAAGAGCGAGAGATAGGGGGGCTTTAATGAGGGAGCTGACGAAAGCCTCTGACCACCGAGAGGCTCGATTGGTGTGCCACATGGGGATTACTTTTTGCAACACTCCCCTCCACAATCTCACTTAACCCCTCACATCCGCCCCACTGCCCACTCCCTCCCGCTTCAAGGATATTCAGGAACAGCCCAATGCACGTGCCAGTAAAGGCTGTGTACCTTTTGGTGCTGGGCAGGTAGCATACTTCGGATTTAATCATAGATTTCTTACAGAAAATAATGATTAGTGCAGCTTTACATAACATGCCATATCATATCTAAACATATAACATCCCATAGGGTTTGCATTGTGTTATGTACTGTCCAACATCCTATTTCAACAGGAAATACTTGACATGAGAGCTTTAAACTTGGACACACCACAGTGAGTAATGTCAAACTGGTACATGCTATGCGGATAGAGGGAAGAGAAAGCAAGTGATTATTTGTCACAACATAAATAATATTTGCATGTGAGTGGCGCGAGGTTGTAAAATTAAAAAGGCTTTAAAAAAGTTATATCCTGTAGTTTTAAAGTGCTGCATAATTGACGAGAGGATCCAGATATCTTAAAGTCCTAATTGTGGTGTTAAATTAATGAGAAAATTACCCCATAAACTGTAAACAAATGACTTTTACAGCTCCTGTGTGACTGAGGCAACTGGCAGACAGTTACTTACGGATGCAGTCAGAACAAAGTTTGCAGTGCCACATACCTATACATATAAAGAAATAGGCTTGAGGTAGACGCTGGCAGTATGTCATGTCCCTGTGGTTTTCCTGCAAGTATAAAAAAAAAATTCTGCACTCTTGTGTGAAAGTGTGCCAGGTGCATCAGAATGGCCAACATCAGAACAAAAGATGAGAAAAGGTCCCGTTAGAAACTGGCTAACAGTACATTTTACTAACAAAGAAACAATATTTCAGTGTGACAAAGATCCTCCTCAGGTTGGTTCTAGTTTTAATGATCAGAGAGTAAGAAGGATTACCTTTTATCTTTTGTGCTGCAAGTAAAGTATATTTCAAGTTTCGATTCACCATATGACCTGTCAGGTATCATCCAGTAGAAACCGTTTTAATTTAATAGCTGTGATACAGTTGTTGATCTGCGGCACTCTGGATCAATGGACTGAGATTAAAAATGATGTTTAATGGACGTTTGATGGGTTTAAGTGATGCTTTGACTTAAGCTACAAATCATCTTCCCTTTGCTGTCAAACAGAACTGTCTAATAATGTAAGAATGAAAGGCTTTTCTTAAGAGTGAGATTTTCATAATTGGACGCCTGTCTTGTGCTTGTCAAGGAAGTCAGTACTTATAGTCATTCCTGGACAAAATAAATGTACAGATTGGATTCTCTAAATTTAATAAGTATCAAATAATGAATCCTACCTTTCAATAATATTCTATATTCAATATCAGTGTTTGATATTATGGCAGAAATGCTGTAAATATTGTATAAAAGCTGTAACAGATGTGTGGAGGCTCAATCATAAAAAAAAAGAAAAGATCCCATAGACATCAATAAATCACTGCAACATGCTTTGATAAATAATAGATTGCAGACGTCCACACACAGAATGTTTCTACTGTGTGCACAATTAAAGGAGGAGGAAACCCAAGGGTAACAGAAAATCTTTATAATCACAAAGTTCATACAGCTGATAGCCTTGACACAGGTATATTTGACACAGTCTGAACCCCGTACCCCCCTTCAGTGCCACCAACACAGGCCGAAAACGGGTGTATGGGCACTCGCCAATCTAGAAAACCCCAAACCGGAATTACACGCCCGTAAGGCACTGCAACTGAATACTGCAACGCAACACAGAGGAATTACAACCCGTCGGGGCACAACCCACCGCAAGCTAAATCACACACACATGCTATCAGGGCACACACGCCGGCAGGATATCAAGCTCCCTCAGCTGCTATCCCCACCCTGGTACAACAGCTCTAGCTGCTCTTTTAAAATCAGTAACATTTAACCTAAAGCACACATGGCATAGACAAAGGCAACCAACCCCAAATGAATGATTCTTCTTAAAACCACTTAACTTTCCCGAGGTTCGAGACCCTCCCCCGGGATCTGAGCTTTGCCGCTGATCTGGCTTCAATTAGATTCTGCTGTGGGGGCGTACCTACGCAGTGAGGCGTCTCCATGTGCGGCAGGAGAGCTTCGTCAACAGGCTGGAGAGCGGACAAGCGCGCTCCTACAACCCTGCTACCACTAGCTCAGCCCTGCCTCGCACAGGAACCTTGCCCTACAACCCGCAGCCCGTCTTTGCCGTCAGCAACCTTAACGGCATGCAAATGGCACCCACCCTCTGGTAATGAGTACAGCATACGGCTAGTTTGGCTGGTCCTCTGCCCCATAGCGTTCACCAAGCTCCACTTCCCAGAAAGACACGCGCCTGCTCACTCTGCTCCATTCAATGCCAGTCCATTGCTCTGAGACACTCCCTCCCACAGGTGCAGCCACTTGCTTTCACCGTCTCAGGTGCAGTCACTCACTCTAATCTCTTCTACGTCGCTATCTGCCAACACAGCGTCACCCATTACGATACCTTTATACTCTTCATAATGTATTGTGTAAGTACTACCTTTAGTATTTCAACAGTATATTTCAACAGTATATTCAACAAAAGCAGTAAACCCACTGCTGTGCCGTCTCCAAAAACAAACAAAACAAATAATTGAAGACCAAAAATGTGGAAACACAAACAGAAATTTGATACTTGTGGCTGTTCTGACTATGGGTCATACTAACGTAGCTCTCTCTAACTGTGTTGTGGCAATTTTGAAAGCGAAATTCCGGCAAATCGGAGCTTAAAGCTTTCCAAATAAAATTTTACATAAATCATTTACAATGCTTGTCTCCGAATCCAACTCAAAGTAAACACAGAAAGTAGCCCCCTGATACTGTATCTAACTGCAGGGGAATCTAATTCTGGCCCTACTTGCCAGCCCACCAGGCTAGCTGCTATTCATCTGCCGGTTTGCTGTGTGAGGCTGTTGGGTCGCTGTTGATAAAATGTGTGTGCATGCTATAAAAATAGTAGCAACTGAGAGAGAAGTTTGTTTATGCCATCGTCTTCTTAGAAAATTCAAGAAAACCAAGTGCAAGAGCTGGTAACGCAGTTGACTGTTATGAGGAGGACTGTGAGTCATTTCATTTTCTGGGTCGACCAAACCGCAGAGTACACAGACGAGGAGCTAAATCTAATGGATGAGGAAAAACAAAGAATGAAGGCACAGGCAGAAAGGCAGCAAGAGGATTGCCCCACAGTATAACATAACTCAAGAAACTGGTGGTGTTGCTGCAGTGACGACTCTCCAGAGCTAACTGAGGAACAAAAAACAAAAAAACTTGGGGATTGTTGATGAGAGACGTGGAAAATATAGACGTTTCCATGGATGAGAGTTATCCCAGCAGTGCGACTGCAGCAAATAAACTCAGAGTGTTATACCAAATATACCGCTGTACCAAACTGTCAGCTCTTCATATGGTAAGCGACAGTGATTACAACTCCTACAAAGCAGTCAAAAGCTTTCGGGACATTTTTGTTATATCCATGTTTTCCTCACTTGAAACGGAATCATTCTTTACATGAAACAATATATACTAAACGTGTGTAATCAGTGAAAATGAATAGGTAGTTTGCAAGCTAGCTAACCAAACAGCTAGCGTGGTAAGCCGGCAAGTTGCCCCAGAAGTACACCTCTTCTCGCTTAGTTAACATTACAGTAGATAATCCACGGGACTAATTACATTGTTAGCTTTCGGTCGGACTCAGACACAAGTATTACGTATTTGCAGCAGTTCATTACCAAGTGAAACCAGAAACAGTGTATAGCTCCATAGAATTAGCTGAATGGACTGTATTAGTGTTTATATTGGATCTTATTTTGATGTAACTGCCAGCGGTGGTGTGTTTGCAACCATTCTGCCAACAGTTTGTGGACATGTCAGTACATCTTTTTCGCCAACTATGAGATATCGTCGCTGTCAAAACTTCCCGTTATCTCTCACACGGAAAGACTGTCAGACAGTCACTCATCTGGATTCGGGTTGAAAACTACCTTAACTGTCAGTTTAAGTCATCGCGTGTGTTTTCATTTTGCACTGGCAAAAGTGGGATGTTTGTATTAGATGTTAGTTAATTTTAAACATAACACAGGGAAGAGAGATGGAGGAACAACATGTAAAGCTTGGGAGGCCTAAATGTAACTGATAAGGAAAGCGAATCTGTCTTCAACACTGCCTCATTAAAAAAAAACAAAAAATCTGTGCTCTTTTGAATTTAAAAAGATTTTAATGATATCTATCTTAACTTAAACAAAAGGCACTTTGCTTGAAACAAATTTGCGGTAATACATAGCGACACAGAAAGAAACCACCAGCACTTACCACAAACGTCAGTTTATAGCGTACAGCGCTTATAAAGGGTCCAAATACAATTAGACAAGGGATTTGTAATTAATTTGTGTGTGCAGGACACCACCGAGATTAGGCTGAGGAAACCCAATCACCTCCAAGGTATCAACAGGCGTATTGCAGATTTATGGTATAGCCCAAAAGACAGATACAACAGGTGTGAATGTGTGTTTCACAAAAAAAGAGACACACTGTGTATGCTGCGTGGGGTTTTTATCATCAAGGGGTTCAGTGATTTCTCTATCTGCTGTTCACATTATGCGATGAGTCAGGAGGCTGTTCTGGGGTTTTCCAATCACAGCCTGTTCCGACTGGTCTCCCCTCTCAGCCACTGGCAACAATGCCACTATTATGCCACGTTACAACCCTGTCTCCGAAAGGTTATGTTCACGTATGATGACTATGAATTAGTACGGTAAACATGTTTTGTAGGAAATTCAGTGCTGCCAGTGGGTTATGTTTTCTTACCAGCAAAATGAGAGAACTTTTTCAAGTATGTGCAAACTGTTCTTAAACAGTTAAACTGAAAAATTCTTTAAAGTAATGAATTCGTTTCCCTCAAAAAAAGGCCTTAGAAGGTATTAAAATATCGTAAATTTTATTTATGAAGGTCTTGAATATTTTTTTTCTGACTCTCGGAGGACAGTAGCTATGAATTTCCTCAACTCAAAATGTGCAAGTGTTGATTCTGGCAAATCAACAAAATATTTATTTTTAAATTGGTTAATCCATCAATCAGTTTTTCTGCTTCTTTTCGGGGCCGAAGCATGGACAGACTAGGAGGTGATGGGCCTCTGGGATAGACCCCCCACCCCAGGAGGAACAACCCCAATCCGAAAGAGACACAAATCGACTACAAACCTCGGGCTTCTTTGTGGCTGTTTTTGCGTCTTTTTTCCCCAACAACAAACATTAAACGTCACTTGCACCTGTGTTCGGTAGGCCCATTCGGGGCTGGGGGTCACATTAATTGATCAATTATATAAATACAAATTATTGTTATATACAGTTGGACAAAAATGTGATAAAATGTGTTATATGTGTCAGTAAACTCATGTAGGTAATAAATAATTGGATGCCTTATTGTCCCTGCTGGTTTTCCGTCATTCTCGGACCAGTATGACTGTGAGAAAGGTATTAAACTGCATCTATGTGGCATTAAAAAAGGTCTTAAAAAGTCTTAAATTGAATTTAGTGAACGCTGCATAAGCCATGCTACCACTCCAAAATAATTGTGCTTGATGTATTTGCAGAATGTTTCCTGTTGACATATTTTATTTGTTTTCCCTACATCCACTGTTAGCAACTAAAGTACTTAGTTAATGTCAGAGAGAGACAAGTCAGCAGTGATTGAAAGCATGAGACAGCAAGATGTGTTGACTTTTAAAATATTTAACCAAAACCATGAGCTTTCCCTTATCCTGTTTTGTTAGCTCCTGTACCGTATGAGGACGCCACACTTTTCCAGTGAACCCAACCCAGGCAGCGAATATCTTTTCCATGCATTTCGCAAAGCAAATTCATAGTATAAAAAAATGTATATTTAGGAGATGGGCCTGCATATTTTCACTGCTATTTTTGCCCTTTTCTTCTTGTTTTTTTTTCAGTGGGTTTCACTCAGTTCATTTTGAATCACTCATTTCCACAAGGAGGGACATTTGTTTTGCAGATGATTCCAAACTATGGTTTTGCTTTGTAAGTCGGTGAAAAAACAAAAAAAAGTCACAAAACAAAAGGGCAAAGGGCAGCACTGCAGCAGAACCTGTAAACACAGCGGCCAGGTTCAAATTGAGATACTTACTTTACTTTAAGGTTTCAGTTCAGGCTCTGCACAACAGCATGCTGAGGTTGACAGTCTGAGCGTATGCTCTGAGGGGATGACCATCTGGAAGTTGCTTCCAGGCTGACTGGCATTCAATTTATTTAGGTCTGCACCACTTTGGTCCATTTACTGTATACACACAACTGTTAAGCATGTGTAATTTGTCCGAATCAAGTGTTTCAGTAGCTCTGCTCTGTCATTTGCCTAAAAACATTCATGCACCACATTAATAATAATAATCCCACTTTTCTTGTGTTGAATATAAAGTGTTTTGTGTTAGAGGAGTTGCTGAGGCAATCTTTTTTTTTTTTTTTTAACTTTCGCCATCTCAATGTGACCAAATACACGATTTTTTTTTCTTCACTTGAGACAAAAAAAAACCCCTTGATGCAATGATGTGTATAACTCTATTGTTCCATGAAAGTGTGTTGCTCACTTCTACACAACGTTATAATGTACAATGTGAAATATTATCTGGGGAGCTGATGTTTTGACATTCAGCATTCACCCACTCACTCCTAACTTTAAGAAGAATACATAAAAACTTGCCTTTTTCTTTGGGGAGATCTGCACAGATGTGAGAAATGTTAATATATTTTGACAGACGGAAACAAAGAATTCTGCGTTTCCCCTGGCCCTCTGTCCCGGTACATGTCAGTACCCTACCTATGAGTCAAATCCCAGAAGGAATAGCATGATATGAGATTATTGAACGGACAGTAAACATATCAAATGTGCAGTGTAGACAAAAAAATATCTAAAAACCTTTGGTAATCTTCAAAATATTTACCATTGACAGACAAAGACAGACTCCAGTGAAAATGCAGAATCCTGTATTTTCCTGCCTCAATGTTGTTAACCTTTCCCGGCTAATCGTGTACACTGTATCCGGGAAGTACAGGGGAACCGTTGTGTTCTGCACCAGGGCCGAAGTCGGCTGACTTGGGGGCTAACGCCCCCTCACTTTAATCAGCAGGTGGCAAGCAAGACTCGTTTACTAGCTACTGCTGCCTCTTAACGCTTAGGAAGAAAAAGACTGTTGAAGTAATTTTGCAATGGACAAGTGCAGTTTCCACACACGTCTGTGCATGTGTCTAGTAATGCGTGCAATATTACAACTGATCTCAGAACAGTGGGAGCTGAGTCGAGGGCAGCTTGCCCACCGAGCCCCGGCCTTCGTCAACAGGTCACAGGCTGGTGCGGCCACAAGAGGGCAGTAAATTACAAGATGAATGCGAACAGATAATATCAGATACTTTATGGGACAGAACGATGTTCTAACATGTAAGGAGAGATATTGCTTCCACTTCAGTATCGTTCTGATTGATCTCTATTTTTTTAGCTTAAATTAAAGCGCTGCTTGCCTTGCTTGTCCTGACAAAAATAAACTTAAGAGCCGTCATCAGAAAAATATACTTAACGTATCGAAATTAAAAGGGCTCATTATTCAGAATTTCAGTGTTATATTATCATGTACATTAAACAATTAGAATATTGTAAGTAAACGGGGCAAGGTACATTTGTTCTAATGTGATGTAAGCTTCAGTATTTGTACCCTCACAGGGAAATTGAGGGGAAGACTCTGGATTGCACTGTGCTGACATACACATCACGTTTTGTGTCAGTGTTTTCACTTTTTGAAAAATTGCAGCTCTTGATCTGATGGAGGTGTTATAAGTGTGGGCCAGACTTAGGGGCTCTAAAATATATGTGCTGCTCTACCAGTGTGTACTTGAATAAACTTGAAGTGAAATGTGTGTGTGTGTGTGTGTGTGGGTGGGTGTTGTGGGGCGGGGTGGTGGTTGCGGTGCTGGGGGGTGGGGGTGTAACTGGTAACAATGAATTATCTGTGCATGCGCCTCCAGTGCGAGGCCCGCTCTTCAATACGGCCATTTAACTCGGTTGCTACGGTAGCAGGACTCGCTCGGGTGACAGCAGTGATGACGGAGCGATCACTGACAGTCTGACTTCAAGACAGGCCACAAGTTCTTCCACTCGGTGCAAAACACTTTTTCCCAGCACAAAGGAAGCCGCATTATGCAATTCTTTGCAACAGAGAAGTGGCATTGAAGTGACATGTTTGCTGTGAAATAGGACTGTGCCTTTTAAATAAAATTGGTCATAGCCTGACAGCAGTTATTATGTTATAATTCATTTAAAAGAAGTGGAAAATTTACCGTTTTTAAAGCAATGTAATAATACAAATTATAGCCTGATAAATGTACACTTCCCATTCTGCAAGTGTGACTAGTGGACATGCTCTTAGTTTTACATTACTGATGGGGAAAAACAAAACAAAAAAAACTTGAACTTTTACTATTTCAACAACTCAAGGAGCCATGGTCTTAAAACAACTAAAACCATTAGTTTGCACCTGCGCCATATGGGAACCAATCATCATGGGGAGAACTGATGTGGAATTCACACTTGTACTTGTTCTAAAGCATGATTCATTTTCTTTAATAATGATCACACCTGTTAGCAAGAGAGAAACTGCAGGAATATTAAGTGGCTCTTAAAGCAGTGAGGCAGCTGTATAAGGAAAAAAAGCCCATTCTGAACTGTCCTTAACAGGGACCCTGGACTATTATAAATTGCACCAATTAGAGATTAATTCACCTATACTAGGGGTCACTTGAATGTGATCTACAGTTGCAGCATTGTTAGGCCAAAATAAAAATACAAATCTGTTCTCCAGCAAGGCCTCACTGGGAAATTATTGTTGCTCTCCATTTCCACACCTTCTCAGTTTCCACTTAGAAAGTTTGACACAAATTGCACCGTAACAGAATCCTGAGAGTCAACAGCTCACCCCTAGATGGCTGCTAGGCAGGTTGGGATTTTTTTTCCTTATCTGTCACAGTTACCTTCATTGCATCAATCTGTCAGACATCTGCAGGGAATTACAGCTGTGGAGCCCTTTTTGACACCTGTCTGTTAGGAGCACAGCAATATGGGTCATGACACAGACCAAAAAATGAGTTGTTGATGTCGTGGAATGAAATCCAGAGAGGGCACTAGGTATTGAGGTCCATTTAACGATCAAATGTGACGTTACCTAAGACATCAATGTATGATTTTGACAAAATGTGCAGGCATGATTCGTGTTTTTCTAGCCGAAAAAGAGCATCTCACCCAGTTTTCAGCATAGATCAACATAACAATCCCGACCGAGGGTCCCCATAGATTTCAATACCCAGTTTCATTTCTGTTTCCTTGGCTAAGCGGATCAGTGTTTTGTCAGTTTTAATTCACGACTTCATTTGCTCCCAACAGGGATGCTTGCAAGTCTGGGATCTCTTACTCTGACTCCATCCGAGCTGATAATCACTGCCTTCACAAATCCAAACATGTTTTATTGTAAGACTGCTGTAATTTATTCATTTCCTTTGTGTTAATGAATTCTTTTAGATTGAATCAGATGTCAGTATTCTGTGAAAGATCAAAACAAAATATGGCTTCTTATCTATTCAGCCGCCAAGTTCTCCCCTAATCACTAAGTGGTCACCTGCTAATCTCTAACTTTGTCTGTCTTCTGTGAGGTGCTGGGCAGCTTCTGTTGAAAAATAAGCTGTCTGTTTATAAGAGCGTTGAGACTTAACCAAAACGGCAAAGTTGTTATCATTAAAGTTGCTGTTTCCGAAACAATAAGCTGAAAGATGCTAAAATGCTTCCCACAGTTACGTAGAGCTCCGTCGGGCGTCAATCGTCTGTGGGTTCGACACTGGGAGCGACTTTCTCATCGTCTCGCTCAATGTCATTCCATGAGTTGTTAACACAAAAGTATTGCAGCTTTAAGAAATCTGGTTTAAAAAGTACACCGGTGTGATGGTGTTCTGGACTAATTGAGACAATAAAACGAAAGGTTATGCTTAATTAAAAAATAACGCTTGTGACACAAATTCTCACATTTTGCCAAAACTTGGAAGGATGTTGCTTTTAGGCACTGTCCTGTGATCGGGGAATTGGTCTGATGTGTGCTATAGTTAAAGGTCAAAATTTTAAAATTTGATGGTTACTAGACGAACCTGATCACACAAATCCGGTGCATTACATTCACTGTCTGAATGAGGGGGCCGTGATTAATGGCCGGAATTGCAACTCAGGCGTGATATGTCAGACATGCCATGGACGGCTTTGATTTTTTAGCATCTAACCAAAACCAAAAATGTAACCAAAACCATTCCTCCTTTACGTTGGTTCCAGTATACCACTGCTCCGATAGCGGTACTGTACTAATGTTGACTCACTGTTTAGAAAATAATCTAAAAACTGAAGTGGTCCTCTGATACAACTAATGACACTGCAAAATTTGTTATGTTTTTGTTTGTTGACGTGACAGCAGGACCTGGAAGTGTGTGTGCGCGAAGGCCGGGACACACCTGGATTTAACTGGTTAAATTTCATGGCTAAATCATGTAAAAATTCTGATGGAAACGCAGCGATCAGGTGATCCGCCCGAGGAGGAAAGATTAGCGTGGGCACCACGCGAATTTGCGTGCTACTGACCAATGTGTGACCGTCGTGACAGTGTTGGCTTCCAAGGTTGGGGGAGGGCTTGGGAGGTAAAGTGGTCACTACGGCACCAAGGAACCACCTATCACGTGTACCAGCGAGCGTCAAAGAAAAACGTTCCAGCATGAGCCCCACTGTGTTAAGAATGTGAAAAGGGAAGGCCAGGGAGGATCGCATTATTCACACGGGGCAACATCTTTCTTACTTGGCATGTTGGCCTGGATTTCAGATCCAGGCCAACATGCCAAGGCACTGCTGTTCCTAAGTGGGATTATAAGTGGAGGATTCCTGGGGCCCACAGCTGTTAGGGACCCATAAATATTAGAAAGGAGTTCCTAGCTGCAATCCTGCTAAGAGGCAACTAGGATTTCTAGACCCTGGGTCTAAAGATATTTTCTTCTTCTTAAAATCTCCTCCTCCCAACTTTACAACGTGCTTTAAAATACCCAATAAAGTCATGCAAAAATATGAACGTTTTGCATGATTTCCTTCTTGTCTCTCCTCCACCAGGAGCTTCCAGCAGCGAGGTTGGAGAGAAGTGATGCTGAGGGGTGTGTGGGGTGGGTGGGGGTGGGGGTCCTCAGCGCAGAGCCGGCACGGTGGACGAGCGGCGAGCGGGAGCGCGCGTATAGGAAGGAAGGGAAGGAAGGAGTTGAGGCAGATCAGTCGCCAGCGGAGCCCAAGACGGCGGATGAACGGAGTCGAGCGTGTGTGTCGCCCTCGTCGTTTTTTACAGCAGCCGAAAGCAGCGTCCGGCAGCCCGAAGCCTGCCCGAAAATGATGCTCAAACTCGTCCATCTCCTCGGCGTGCTCGTCTGCGGCGGTCAAGGTAGGGACGCGTGCGTGAGTGTGTCAAACCCTCGAGCTTGGTGACTTTGTGGACAAGTTGAGTGTGTTTTGCCATCGTGATCTGCAGCAGGCAGAGAGAGCTGCTGGGGAGAGAGAGGGAGAGGGAGAAGGAGAGAGGGGGAGAGAGAGAGAGCTGAGGGGGAGAGAGAGATAGAGAGAGGGAGTGAGAGAGAGAGAGAGAGAGGGGTGGATTGTTTAACTGGACGTTGTTTTGTAATTGAAGCACGTCTTGCAGGGGCCAGAATGCTTTCTAACTGAAAAGGGGGATTATGATGTGGTCCTTTTTTTTTTTTTTTTTTTTTTTAAAGAGTGGGTGGGCTGTTGAGATATACACTCTGTGCTCCTCGACCACAAACTGTTGTCTTCATCATATCACACAGCTCGCTGGTTAGTTTTGAAATCTTTGGGAGCAGCCTTTCGGGTGCTGCGTTGTTCCGCCGTACGGTCCCTCTTGCTCGGTCTAGCTCCGGCTCCGTCCTGCCTGGTTTAATCGAGAAGAAAATCGATGATGTCTCCCAACTCGAACCGGCGTCGTACAGGGAGACGTTCATTTCAGCTCCGTATTCCGGACCATGTATGTTTAGACCACCGGCTGTCTCCCTGCCCAGCCGCTCTCCAGTCCCCTCCGTCCTGCCGCACACTGTGGAAAACATACTGTAGATTGAAGATTGCACGGCGGGACGTCTTCCTCCAGTATCTGCATCCTGTGCGCAGGCTGTGCGTGATAATATCGTGGCCCGCGGTGCCGCTACTCAGTCTGAAATGCTTCGGAAAGTTTGGGAATGCGAGCTGCCATTTGTGACAGCAGAGTGACACTCGGCCGCTAATTGGGCTCCGTGTGCGTGGCGCACCTGATTCGAGGATTGTCTGTGCGCGCGCTCGCGCGTGTGTGTGTGTGTGTCTGTGTGTGTGTGGGGGGGGTTTCACGCGCAACGGGGAAAATAAAGAGGTTACCTGAGTGACTCCTGCTAAAAAAAAAAAAAAAAAAAAGAGAGAAAAAAACACGGATTGAAAGTGTTTCTCACCGTCGCCTTTGGCCTTTCTGTGTGTGTTTCTTTACTGTGTCCTGGTAAGTGAGGCGCGTCGCCGTGGCACCGCGGGCTGAGCCCTGCGTGCACTGCGAAAAAAAAAAAAAAAAAAACTCAACTCCCGTGGCTTCAGATTCAACGTTAATCCATTTCTTGAAGCGAAAAATAATTGCTTGCAGGATGAGATTATTTTTATTCATTTCAGTATCCATAAATGCATTTGAGGCAGGCAAAACAAACAACCCCCCCCCCCAAAAAAAAAAAAAAAAAAATCTAGCAACAAGTTAATTTGCACCCAGGATGAGAAGCGTTATATTATCCCCTCGGAGAAATTTTCCCACTTGTTAGAAGAAAACAAAAGGTCTCAAGACTAAACAACAGAAAGAGGGAGTCGTCAGATGGACATTTTTTGCAGCGTTGCCCATTTGGGTTCCTGGCGCACAACGGCAGGTGGGGGTAGAGCGCTGCAAAGTGGTGCCAAGAGTGAAGCCCTGAGCCACCGGTCGTAGAAGCATGTTGTATCTCATGCTCTCAGACTGCTTTTGCCGAAGCCCTTCAGGGTAGTGGGTCTCCAAGGTGGGGGGGGTCCTCTAGGAGGTTTCAAAAGGCAAAAAAAAAGGGGAATCATAGATACATTTTTACTATCCTACAGTATGGTGTAAAGATGACTATGAATTTTAATAAGAAGACCCTCTGACACCGCCAATGTATGATTTTAACATTTATTCTAAGGGAGGTTGCATATAAATTGGATTATAAACCAGCAGTTTTCTTGTCGTGTGGAGATTTCTGGGACAAAGCTGCACCAAGTGGGGGGGGGGGGTCCACGTGGTGTAATGTGTGTTTTGTTTTGGTGGTCTGTGGCAGGAAAACAGTGGCAGACCCCCCGAGAGGCACGGGGTGCGATTATCGTCAACATTTTAAAAGGACTGAAGTATACCAGCAGTTCACATTTAAACAATCTCAATCAATAGACTGTTAGAAAGTGCTGTTACGACAGCGAGGGAGAGGAGGAGGATGATACCGGCGGAGCCTCGGTGAATTTCTTTTTCATTTATTATTGCATTTTATCCCACTGAGGTAACACAAAGAGACACAGGCCACTGTTCATAGGCCTTAACTGGAATATTCATTGCTTTGTTACTTTCCCTTTGTTGCACTAGTATTGCATCATCCAACCAACCAATTTCCATTCTTATCATGTTTTTCATGACGGCAAAGTCCACACAAATTGACCCATTAGACGACGCGGAGAACTTGCTGTAATGTGACTAATAAGGATAGTTCTGAGACGAAGGGTATGTGCGGGAGGCTGAGTAGGATGCTTGGTTCTCGGTGTTCCTCATCACCGGGGCTTTGGAGTAGACACTAAATCATCATTGAAAGGACCAGCGCCAGAGAGAGGTTTTACTCGCTTTCACCAATTCATGACAACACGTTGGCTTTCTGACAGTAGTCGGCGAGGTGCCCTGGCTCCCAACACACCAACGCCGCAGATTTCCTCCATTCTACCCCCTCTGGCCTCCGAAGGAAAACATTTGCTTCTGAGGTCCCAGCTCGCCGTCTACCCTGCACTTGAGCATCCTTGAAGGTTTATGTATTTGGCTTTTACCGATGCTTAGTACAATGAATTATATGCTTGCTTGGTCTCACCCGGGATTCGCCGATGTGATTTTAAGTGGCGTAATTAAGATATTTCGCTCTGTCTCTTGGGGGAAGTGTCAGCGGCCCAGGGTTTAGAAGATTTATGCCCCTGCGCTTAAATGTCTCTCATTGCACTCTGAGCCCAGGCTTAAGCATGTGTTTGAGGTCTGCTTACATCCTGTAGTTCTGGTTTATGTACATGCTCACGTGAGTGAGCATAAATTCACTTACCCACACATGTACACTTTATTCAGCCTCAAACTATTCAGATGAATCATCGGTTTAATATTTATGAGGGTAGTGCAGATTTTTTTTTCTTTTTTACAGAAATGAACACAACTAGCCCTACAGGGAGGGTTTTTTTTTTTTTTTTTTTTTTTCAAAATCCATACCCCAAAAGTTTCTGTTTTCCTGTATTTGCTGCCATGCTAATAACTTGATACTGGAACGATTCTACACACAATTCTTAACACCGTGCAACACCAGTCACAAACTATTATTCAAGACATGCAGAGGTGTTCACCAAAGAAATGGCCTGTGTCTTGATCCCGCAAACAGCAATTGATTGCATTATTTGATTAATAGACTAGGACAGAAAGCACATATACAGAGAGCCAGTGTATATATGAAAATGGAATCGCTCCCTCAAGGCAGCCACATATGAGAAATCAATTTAAGGAATGACTAGACTCAGCAGGCCTCTGAATTGTACAAAGGGCAATCTCAGTGTTATGGATACGCTATTTATTTGCCTGCAAGCTTTTGATTTTTTTATGTGTGCCCTTTAGCAGTCAATCCGCCAAGTTCAGATCTTAGTATTGAATTTGTGCATATAAGACACGGTGAGAGTTTTGTGTTCTAAACACCTGGACACATGGGAAAAGCACGGCCAAACCTCTGTGCCGCAGAGCTTATTATTAGCTTGATGTGGTTGAAATGGCAGAAATAAGACTGAAAGGAAATGAGTCGGTTTGAGATATGACATGGGTATTTTTTCTAGCTCCTACCTGCATATGTTCCAGCCTTTTCCAATCTCAAAGACTATTAAATTATTAAAGAGTAGAAAAACTTTGCTCAAACGCCTGGTTTTCAGCAGCAGGAATGTATATTCATGTATAATCTTCTTAAAGAACCTTATCGTCAATAGTTGACCATCGATGGATTACTGAACGGGGCGACGGGGCACCAGCCAAAATCACAAAAAAAACACAGAATGACCACAAAGAGACAAAAGATGAACACAAATAGACAGAAGTGACCACAAAGATATGAAAACAAGCACAGAGACGAAACTGACCACAAAGACACCTGAAACGACCACAAAGGGACTTGAAATGACCATCAAGAAGCCCAAACTAACCACAATCAGACACAAAATGACAACACAGAGGCCCAAAACAACCGTAAAGAGACACAAAACAACCGCAAAGAGACTTGAAATGACCACAGAGACACACAAAACGACTACAATAACTAAACTTTTACATGTCCCGGGGTCCGCTTGTCTCCTAATCCCTCCATGCACGTAACTACTTCATTGGGAAGTTTAGAGGTCAGCCTTAGTACCTTAAGAGAAATGAACTGCCTTGCTCAAGGGTAGTTTTGAAGGCTCCGTGTAGAAGCTGTGCCGTCATCCGCTCGCAGCTCAGTTAACAGGATTAGTATCAGGGATTAAGAGACCTTTGCTGCTAATATATTCATCCTTACTTGAAGACGCATTGTCTTTTAATGACGCATTTTTGGCTTTTAGGCAACTTATGCAATAGCATACGTGCTGAGAGGTGAGATGATATTCAAACAACAGGCTCCAGTAGGTGAACATTTGGCATATTTTGAAAAAGCCTTATTTGTGATGCATGGAGCAAAAAAACAGCAGCATGTTCAATAATGTCCTCTGCCAACCTCGGTCTATTTTCACTTGATTTACCCATTATTATTATGGAAGTGACTAATGTTCTCCTCAGGGAGTCTCTCTCAACCAGAAGCCAAAAAAAATGTAGATGCACTAAGCAGACGGGGTCCTCTTGTAGGAAGAGTTTGGTGTCGCTCATTATATTCTATATTCTGAACCCCAGGAAGGGAAAATTGGGAAGGATAGAGTGAGCAACAAGAAGATTTATACAGTGGGAGAAAGCGAGGAAGAGATTATGTTTAAAAATTCATTTAATTCAAGTGAATCTGATTGCATCCGGTTAAATTGCATTGCCAGAGATTCAGTCAAACTCTATGGAGTCGCACTGTGCCAAAATTAATAAAATGTAATTGAATCCTGTCGAGATGGAATCAAATTAGGGCAGAGTGACGTGATTGGAGGAGGCAGCTGCTGCATGTTGCCATGTGCTCCTGTGGCTGCGTCCACTGTTTTACATCAGTTTGGTGCTAGCCAAGCAGGAGACCCTCTGGCTCCCGCTTATGTGTGTCCTGCCAGTCTAAATGCCACTCCTAACTAGCAGGCTAATAGGCAGAGCCAGGATGCCAGGGTGACAACAGAGTCAGTGGGCACACTGGCTGACTGACAGATGGATGGGGGGAAAGTGGTTGCATGGTCTTCCCTCTCCTCTCGCTCACTTTTATATCTGTAGCTTTTGCATCCGTGTACACACACACACACACAGATTCACACCGTTGACAATCTGCTCCTCCCAAGCGCATCTTCTCATGGGACGCCGCATTGTTGGTCCGGGGCTTAGTTTTGGGTTCGGGCACCGGCAGGCATGATTAAATGAAGAACAGAGGGATCAGAGAAATGGCAGAAGAGCTTCAGAGCCACTCCAGTTTGAGCTGTGCGTTTTGAGTGACCCACTTAGACCATATTAATAACTACACTAAAGCTTTGGGGTTTGCTTTCAGAGTGAGCGGATGTAAATCATAAGTGAAATATAAATTGAAAAAAAGCTTTTCTATGACATAATATATGCATTAACATAAAAAATTAAACGGTAGTAGTAGCAGACTTTAAGCAATAGTTGAAATAGAGCCGCACACCAAGTAGCTCCCGTTAAAGGATTTTCCTTGCCGGTGTGACGTTTCGAGCACAAGGCTCTTCCTCATACTTCTGATAAGTAGCGGAGTGTCTGCTTGTCCTATCCCTTCACCTCAGTCGGTCTGGTTGGCATCATGGACTTCACAGAAACACTGATGTAGTGTCAGTGATGTCAACCGTCAGACTCTTGGAATCTGATGGGACATTCTTCAGGTGATTATTTGAAAGCCAAAAAACCCGTATTTCCATTTTCTCAGTTACTAATGAGATTTACCTCAGTAACACTATTTTTATTTTTTTTAGAGGCTATATGGATGTATGTGTTGGGGATGGGAGGGTAAAAGGGTGCAAAGTTATCATCAGATGTGTTAAATTAACTGTGATGTGTCTAAACTTGCATAAGCATAGCCATAATATTGATTTTTATTCTATGCTGTCAGAGTTTGATTAAAACTAACAACATGATTGTGGGAGCTTGTTGAAAAAGGGAGACAACCATGACAGATAACGTTGTGGAAAAAAATGAAGCTGCTATATACAGTATCTTCAAATGTACATTTATCTTGTTATTTTATCTGTTTCAAGACCGTTCACTTGCTGTATCCTTGTGGTACAACTCTGAATTGTTTACTTATTTAAATGTATTTATTTTGAGGTAAAAGCGGCAGCTCTGGCTCAGGCAGTCTGGCAGTAAAATAGGCAAGTTAAGAAAGAGGTTCTTCACAATCTTGCTGAACTTTTAACTAATGGAGACACAGTTCATGAAATTTTGCATTCTTTTGGTACAACGCATTCCTTTGCATTTTCTTCACCCCTTCAGAATAGCGATTATTCTGCTGAAGTGCTATGACAACAAATAAGGACATCAAGGTCATGTATTAATTTTTCATACGTCTACTTTGAATTTTCACGCAATCTATTTCGAGGGCGGGATTGTTATTTAATTTCATCTCAAGTGTAAGTCCAATTCAGAAGCGGACACACATTATTTACGCTCCAAAAAGCACCGTTAAGTTATTGAATTAAATGGAAAAAAGTCACATACTGAAGTAAACTTTCACAGTCACCTTCCTCTGCCTGCTCTCTTCACCTTTGCATAGCATTGCACAATTTCTCAAGTGTGAGTCACTACAGTTGTTTTTGGAAACACCATCCCAAGTGTTGGTTAACTGATGTGTTAATGACGATTCACAGTTGATCTGTCGTGTTTCTCTTGTTACAACACTTTACCAGTGTTTTTGCATATTTTAGTCTATTGACTACAAGTCCTGTAGTACTGCCGATCATTTTCCAAAGCATGCTGTGTCGAAGAGTTTTAAATAATCTTTCTTTAAAAACAATCAACAGTAATGTATATGTGATTTGTAGTAAATGGACTATAATGTGCGAAAACCTGCGAACGACCCTTTATCAGTGAAATAGAAATTGCCTGAAAAGAATGGAGAGACAAGGATTACCCTGAAATTGGATGGATAAATTGAGATGGATAGTATATATGGGTACAGACATGGGTAAGAGGCTGCAGAGCAGATGCCCACACGAAAAAAATAATAAAACCTCTTTTTGAGTCATCATTAAAAGAAGTTTTTGATGGAAGAGCATGAATGCACTTCATCAGGTGAAGTACTGGAGGGGTACCAACACAGTGACAGATGAAATTTTGGGCTCATAAGGCACAAAGATGGACACAGATGGGTGCCAGGAAAGGGTGGCTGGATGACAGAGTAACGGACAGCTCAATGCGCTAACATTGAGACAGTGACAGAACCATAATGAAGAGGAGCCATCCACTGACAGCCAAAGAAGAATATTTTTCAACTTCTTCCTGCTGGATGTGTGCCTTGCCTTGATTGAACCTTAGTTAGTGTGAGCCCACAGAGGCTGCCGATAGTCTATGTGGTCCATCAATGTGATTGAGAAAGGGACTAATGCTAATTGTAACCGTGCTGGTTAGCAGACACTAATGAGAGAGTGGTGCATGCTTTCGGACACACCTATCGACGAGATGACTTGAGCCAGGGTGTGGCTTTTATTACTGCAAGTAATCTTAAATTTGTGTGTCTACTTGTGTTAAAAAGGCAGCCGTGTCTGTGAAGAAAAAGCCTTTGATTCTTACACTTGATAGGGCTGAGTATTGGACCTAAATAGTTACTTAGCACTGACTGAATATGTCTCTAGCACAGACTTTCAACAACTGTAAAATACCAAAAAGCATTGAATGTCTGAAGAGTTTTATAATCTTGTTTACTTATTCTCTGTTCCCCTTAGTTCCTGTTATACACTAAGTCATAAATATTGCCAACTGTAGACTAGTTTATTCAGGCAAAGTTTCTGTACAGCTGCCTGTGTCTGGATAATATTCAATATTTGAGAACATTGGATTCTTTTTTGAATTAAAAGAAAAAAGAGTTTTACAGAAAAATGTTTATATTTCTCAATGTGTCTTGAAAAAAGTGCCAAAGTCTAGGTATAGTATTACCACCAGTATCAAAAAATGTTAACATACCCAGGCCAAAATCACCAGGACAAACCTGTTTAAAGCTTAGATAATAACCTTACAGCAATCAATAGATTCAGTCATCTTATTTATAAATATAACTGAAAACCGTACTGTAATAGTTAACTGAATGTTGTGAACCAATCTCTTTTGGCTGGCATCAGCTGCTACTCTTTTCTCTGCTGGCCTTGCAGTCTGAGATCTCCTTTGGGCTTACAATATTAAATTATCTTCTGCTGTATTGTGTTGTGTCGTATCTATCATATTTCCCTGTATCCATTCATCCATCCATCCGTCCAGATAGTGAGCCCTTGGCCTGTCATTCTTGCTGGTTAATCAAGCCAAATTGTGATTGATGGACTCTCAAGTGAGTAGTATGTGGTCCCGTTGTGGACCCGCCCAAGGAGATCAGCCCAGCTGCCAATCACACCTCACAATGGTCTTGTAAACAGTGGCATGGATAGAGTTTGTAACATTGAGGCCATATCTTAGTTTAACCCCCCTCTCACTGATACTTCCCAGCATTAAGATGTCTTCAGATTGTCCAGTGTCCTTGAGGGATTGGTTCTGCTAGGAAATGATGCAGAGACCATCTTTAAAAGGGATCACTCTTCTCAGATTTCTTGCCTGGTGGCCAATATCCTTGTTTATGGGAGGCACTACTAGATGAGGAATAGATGAGAAGGAGTGAGCGATAGATGAGAGAGAAAGACGGGTGGGGGAGGAGGAGGGACACTTGAGATGTGGTCGCAGTGCAGCAGAATAGCTTTCAGTGAGGCCAAACAGGCGCTGCTCTCTTGATTGCCTCTCCATGCCAGACAATCTTCAAACGGAATCTCCTAATGCTGTGTGGGCCAGCTTATTTTTGTTTCTATCTCTCCTCGTTTGACTCCTCTCTCTTTCACTTTTTCCCCCCCTTTCATTTCTTCCTCTTTTCATGTGCTTGCTCTGCCTCGTGGTACTCCCACACTAGTCTCATCACCGGTGTCTGTGGGGGGAAGATATCCTGTTCTCCCCTATGAGGGAAACTTTTCAAGCAGCACCCATGCGTAATGTTATTTGTTCAGAAAGCTAAAGATGGCTGTTGTTGTGCTGCTCAATATAGTTATTAACACCTATGGATTTTATGTTACTGTACTCTTTTCTGCACAACAGCGGTCTGGAATTTTCAAGTATAGCTGTTTCAGGGATGTTTTGTCAAGCGTGTTATTATCTCTCAAAGTCATAATGATTGTCTTGTAAGCACTCATAAGGTGCACCAGGCAAACTGTAGGCGTGTTTTTAATTACTCTGTATATCTGCACAACTTCCCATCATTCCTAGTTGGCCTACTCCCAATGTCGGTACTCTGGGATTGTTGTCTTCCCGCCCACCATCCAAAGAGTTCCCAAGGACATGTGCCCCCATGGGAATACACAAAGGATTTCTCAGTAATTAAAGAACCTGTCTTATCTTTACTTAGATCGGATGGTGTGTTTACTGACATGCTGGCTCTCGTGGTGAAACAGTTTTCCTCACGTGTCAGTCCCAGTCCTTCTTCACATTTGAAATCGGTGGATCCCACATGACAATATTTTCTGATGGACTTCGCTGTCCTACCCACCAAACCTCATATTTCTTTCCCTGTTTGTCTTCAGTGGTCGCACGGGAACACCGAACACAGGAATCTTCATACTTCCTTCCTGCATTACTCACAAAATTTGGAATTTGTCAAATGTACAGATAACTGTTGTTTTTGAGTAATTGGACTAGATTCATGTGGCTTGTGCATATTTAAAGGTAGAGCAAGATAAAGAGTGATGTTGGAAGTATCAAAGGATGAAGGTTCATGGGAAGAGTGCCAGTGCTTGCCATCTTTTCATGTGAATGTATATGCTTCAGGGCTTGAGTCTTAAGAGAGCCTTGTGATCTCACACATGCCTTTGTAGCCAGCAGGTTCGTGTTGAAAAGCCTGATTGTAATGAGTGCCGTTGCGACCAAAACACAGAGCATCTAGAGAAACAAAGGTTATAGATGGTAACAGTTTTCTCACAGTTACAGATTCTTCAACATATTGAATTTTGTGTTCAACTAATTCAAAATTTGAAAGATCTGTTTCCAGGTAGGTTTGTGTATTTGTCCAATTTTTGCAACCATTCACATCAGGTTGCTACTCATAGAACTCCGCCACTGCTATCTTGTTAGTTTGAAATCCCTCTTGAGGTTATACTTCAACAGGACTTTTTAACTGAACCAGATTAGATTTCTCAGAGCTTGCCATGTTGTAGCAACAGAGTGTATTCCAGCTAGCTAAAGCCTGTATATTGCTCCAAGAACCAAGATTACTTTTATTTCAAGCCGCTCTTCATCCATCCTGTAAAGTCTGGAGTAGGAGACCGAAGCAATGATAGATTGTCTCGGCACTTGAGGCAAAGAGCCACAGCCGCGGACATGGAGAAACATTGCATTGCAGCTCCTCAGTCAATAAGCAACAAGAATCTTTGCTGGAAGCTGCAAAGGGGATGCAGTACTGGCTGTGGCAGCTCTCTCCCCAAGGAGGCGGCCTGAGCCACAAATTAATAGAGCGCTCCCACATGATCGCGGAGTTCCATTTTGAACGGTCACGCTACATAAAGCCCGACAGAAATGAGGAGTTCACTGAGGTCCCCCTCTACTTCCCCAAGAGTCCCCGAATAACCTGTGTGATTGTAACACTGCCTGTTGATCCCCCACCTTCTTTGCACCTCCCGCCTTGAATCTTCTTGGGCAAAGCTTTGCCCCAGCTCATCCTGGTTATCTCAATTTATTGTCTCCTTCTTACATATCCTGTAGCCCCTTTGTTTTGCAAGCTTGATTCTTAACAGTCCAATACACATCTGAGCTTTCCTGAAATACAAATGCAGCATGAGCGTTATTATTTAGTATTTTCAGTGTTAAAAATTCTACAGAAAAATCCAGAGAAAGCTATAAATGATAAGATTAAAAATGAAAAATATGGAAAAGAGTTTAATTTTATCTCGCTGCCCAGATTTATTGGCCTATAAATTTCAGGCGCATGTAAACAATCATGCAATGCAATTCTTCTCTTCTCACAAAAACTCACAAACACTGATTTGACAACAGCGTGAAATTGTTGGTGACAAACGTGGAGCGCGGTGTGCCCCTTGGGCTTGCTTTGCTCTTATCATTATCAATGCAACGCCCAAGATTAGACACAGCAACCAACTCTCTCACAACAGCGTGCCTCGGAGCGAGGATTAACACAATGACTAATCACTCAACTCGCTGGACACAAAACATACAGAACAGATAAATAAAGTTACTTTCAAAAAGTCTCCTTAATAAAGAATTGGCACAGAATACTTGCTTGTGGCATAACATAGTATGCAAATATATATATAAATATAAATAAATATAAGAATAACCTGATCATCTTTTTGTCTTAGTTAAACAATTTGCTCAATAGTGGTTTTAGGAAATATTCAAAGTATTTTTTTTTTTTCAGTGCTTGACAACAATGTGATCCATCCTGAGCCGGAAACTCAATTATACAACAACGTTCTAATCATCAGCACACTTGTATGTATTGGACATGTGTGTACACTGGATAATGACGTATTAGCAGTTTTCATTTATGTACCAAATGTAATTATGATATATTTGTGATTTTTTTTAGCCACGTTAGTGGTGTGTGGATCTGTGGATGGCAATGTCAGTCTGATTATTGGGTTGTCCACCAATTTGCTCCAGACTAGATTATATTAACATTAAATTAAACTATTAAATGCATTGCGATGAAATTTGCTACACACATCCCATGTCCCCAGAAGATGAAACCTACTGACTTTGGTGGGCCCCTGAGTTTTACTCTAGTGCCACCATCAGGTTAAAATATTTGGTTTTGAGTGAACTTTGCCATTAAACTGGGTATGGACATCCATGTAACCCTCAGGAGGGATTGTAATAACTTTGGTGATTCCCTGACCTTTCTACTAGCATCACCAGCAGGTCAAACTTTTAATTTGTCCACTTGTTTGTTTTTTGGCCAAATACCTGCAAAATTAATGAGGTTCCCATTACCCTAAGCTGTACTTTGTGTCAAATGTGAATTAGCAAAGGTTAGCATGCCAGCAAACTAAATCATGATTATGGGCATGGTAAACATTGCACCTGCTTAACATCAGCCGTTAGCATTGCCTTGTTGAGTATATTAACTCCCGCCTTTATTTGAGTAATATCCCACAATTCCCAGAGTGCCTGTTAGCAACCCCCAAAGAATATACATATAGTCCTAAAGTTGGAGAGCGTGCTAGTGACAGTGAAAAGAATATAAAAATACCATCCTTTTAAAGACATTTTTGTTTCGTTCTTGTCTACTGAGTCTACTCTCAGTGGAGAAGTTACTTCTTCTATAATAATTCTCTCTTCTCTTGAAGAGAGAATAGTAAATCAGCACTGAAGAGCTTTCTCTTTGATTCTTAGCGCCTGACACCAAAAACTGATATTTACTGTTGATGTTTTAGTTTTTGCTGAAAAATGTGCCTGCTTTTAGTTCATTGTAGCTGTGCTAGAAGAAAGTCAGTCTACATCTGGCCAATTATCTGAGGGAATAGAAAAATACACTACCACAACAAAATAGCCCTCGAACTGAAAGGAACAACTGCAAAAACACTTTTTAACATTGTTGGAATGCTTTAAGTCATAGTAAACAACGACATGACTGCAAGGAAGCTAAAGACAGCCAGCATGCAATTCCTTTGTGGTCATGACCATGGACTTATTTATTTCTCAAGGCTCCACCTAAAATAATCAAATTAGGATTTACAAAAACATTCATATACAAAATAAGCTATTTATTTCTCTGAAAGAAAAGGGGACATTTTGCTACTTTGACTCTGTTGTCTGCCAGAGATAAAGTACAGTGTAACAATTTTCACCACACCGCAGGCTGGCCCTACTGATCCATTATCTCAAAAAGTAGCAAACAGTTTTGCTATTCTCTTTGCATTTTGGTCCTTCTCCTTCCAAGAATGAGTATCTTTTACCTTTATGAATACTGATCGCTGCTCTCTGCTCCTTCCACCTGAGCTGTTGTCAGAAAATCCCAGGAGTATAAAAAGAATCATCTTTTCAAAACAACAATTATTGCTCAATTCAAAATGGAGTTGGTGATAAAAATGTGTGCTGGAAAAAGGGAATACAGGCTTTTGTTTGCATTTTTATAGTGTCATCAATGGATGATTGACATATATTTCACTATATGACTCCTACAGTCCAGACAGATAAGAGGCCTAGAAATATAATGGCAATTACTTTGTACTAACAGGACAAGGAGGTGTCTCTCTGCACTAAGTCCAGGCTCTCAAACACCCTTCCCAAACACCGGCCTGTTGGCTGTGACTGCCCCCCTTATCGTTTTTAAACAGGTGTGTTGCACGTCTGCTTTGCCCCTCTTTTAGCATAGTGCTTACATAACTGTTCGCTTGTATAACCTGAGAAAACAGGAAACAGAGAGACAAAGTTGCTACAGTATTCTAGGGTGCACCGCGCCTCCGAAAAAAGCCCATTTGTTATGTGATGTGGTTTGTGAGGAGTTGAAAGTGTTTGCTGTGATGGAGTGCGTGGAGCTTGGCGTGACGCATGGCCCAGGTTTTGGTGGATGCTGTGTCACTCCAAGGTTGTTTAATGGGACTCTTTTGCCTGTTATAGATTTGGACGACGTGACTCAGAGGCTGTGGTATCTTCGCGACAGAAGCTTCTTTTTTGTGTGTGTGTGTGTGTGTGTGTGTGTGTGTGTGTGTGTGTGTGTTTTTGTGCAAAGGATATGAGCTGATCTGAAGCTCATGGGTCATCCCACTGTGAAGTCTGACACTATGTGTGTGTAAATCAAATATGATTCTTGCAAGGAGCTGCTAAAGTGGAAAATGAGTTTTAAGGGGGATGGATTGCAGCTGTGTGTGCATGTGTGTGTGTGTTTGTTTGTGCGCGTATTTATTTCCAGATTTTGCTTACTCTTTGATTTTTGCTGTTTTGGGTTTTGCCCCTTTCTAGCTCAAGGCTCTGAAAGTTGAGTGAAGATGCAGAGCCCAGATCTGCCTGCATCAGCAAAACTATATGCAAAACAACATACACACAGGCATGCAGGCAGAGTTATACTCACACATTTAACATTTCCTGGAATTCCTGCGTCTCATATTTCACCCAGGAAGCTTGAGATAATTTCAAAAGTTTTAATTTGATGTTTAGCCATGTGATGCGGGTCTCTGCGATGACAAGAAAATGAGATAATCGTGGGAGAAAGTTCAAGCACTGAATCAAAATCAGGACCTCCCAGCTAGCTGGCGGTTATAGTCCAATCATAATCTCTTGGCGGGATTCCGACTTCAGTAAGTGATCATGAGAAGGGCTGATAGTCCATCAGCTGCGCAGAGGGAGGGAGATACACTCAGTGTGCCCACGCTCAACATGCTCAGCCATCTGCGGTGACTTCCTAGCTACAGTGAGCTAATGACCTCCCGCAGTTTTAGGGAGAAGTTGTAGAAAACTGCGAGGAATAAAAACTGAAAACGAGCGCCAAGTGAGGTCAGCAGTGCCAACGCTTACTACTCAGCTCTATGTGAAATGTAAATGTCTGGCTATATGTATAATCAGCCTTGTCTTCTTGTTCATCTCTGCAGCGCAAACTAAGATTCAATTAGATTATATCACAGCCCCAGAGTAATCCTGTACGTTATAAAGCAATCAGTGTGTGATTCGATATGCTGATTATCTGACGGCATGTGCTAGGTGTGTATGCTTGTGAGAGTGACGCGAGACTTGGCTCGGCATGAACCTTCACAAAGCAGCCTGACATCCGAGCAGCAGGACAAATCGGATGCTTCCACCTCTGCAGGACCTGTAAGTCGCTTTAAATTTTCACTCTCGCCTCGCTGTTGACACCCATCTTGTAATGCTATTTCACCTGCTGCTATTTGTTGAAGAGACAGTCTGCATGCCACGATACCTAACTTTCACCTCCTTATGCGCAAACCAAACGCCGCTTAACTCTGCTCAGCTCATAACAAAATCCATCAGATCGAAAGTTTGTGTATGACAGGACTGCAGAAGGAGAGAGGAGCCGGGTGATCCATAGAAAAATCTTTTTCCTGTCTTTATCTAACAATAATTCATGTGCTTTGACCACAGGAGTCGACTCAACGCTGTGTGATTGTTTGTATTTGTGTTTAAACAAACGCATTCTCTATTTGTCCATTTCACACCAGCGAGAGCCATGCGGAATGGCCCCGTGTCAGTGTGTGAGGCAGAGAGAGTGGCCATTGTTTGCTGCGCAGGGCCAGCGATGCTATCGCTGTTAATCTACTGGCTGGGTTATTGGCTGGGAGCTGCCAGAAGAGACGGCACAGCTCCATATGAGCCTCACCGAGGACCAGTTAGAGGGATCGGGGTGTGTGACGCATACGCGCGTACTGGGTGTGCTGTGTGTGTACTGTGTGCCTTTGTTTTGTGTTACGAGAGAAGATAATGCTTAGCACGATGACCTTCCAGTTATTGCCAGCGAGGCTCTGTGGGTGTTTGAACACCAGGACTGTGGTGGACCCCAGGTGATGTCAGCAATTGCTATATATTAAGTTTATATTATATTGAGATATTTTTAGTTTACAATATTAAACAGACAAAGGCAGCAAATTATCTAGTTTGAGAAGCTGGAACCGCTGGCAGATATTAATATTGGTTATTAGTATTACGAAGTTTCATGAATTAAACTCTGTGTCTTTAATAAACTCAGCGCTAACAATGTCGGAAATCAACCTTTTCTTTCACATGACGTCACTTCCACGTGATCGCTACCAACTGTCAGTCAGAGGAATAGCATGAAACCTTTGGAAGGAGGTACTGGTGGTACAGGACTCGACCGGGTACCTTCAACTGTTCAGTTACTATTTCTTGAAATCTAATTTCCCAGCATAGAGGTCCAAAAGCTGTTCCTAAGCCTTCCCTGCACTGCCGGCAAGGCGGCTGACACTTTATTGTATTATTTTTATTGCATAAATGTTGTCAGTTAGAACAAACAAGTCTAGAAGAAGTTGGATCATCTCATAAGTGGTAACTGGACTGCACTTATATAGTGTTTTTCTAGTCTTATTGACCACCCAAAGCGCTTCACACCACATGCCACATTCACCCGTTCACACACACATGCATACACAGGCTAACAAATACTGATAGCACAGACTTCTGGGGCAATTTGGAGTTCAGAATGACATGTGGACTGGAGGAGCCGGGGACTGGGTCACCGACCCTTCAGTTAGTGGACAGCCCGCTCCTCCTCCTGAGCCACACTCACCCTTGTAACTTAATAATTGTAAACTCCCTGCAGGTTGCATAGATTAATCACTGACTATATTGACAATTATAAAACTTTTAAATAACTTTTCAAGCAAAAATGTTGAACATTAAGTCGTTCCAGCTTCTCAGTTTTAAGGATTTGCTTCTTATTATATGATGATGTATTGAAAACCTCTGGGCGTTGGACTGTTCGTCGGATAGGACAAGCTATTTGAAATCATCACCTTTCCTTTTTTGCCTCAGGGAAATTGCGATCAGCAGTTTCTGTTATTTTCTGATATTTAATAGGCCAAAAGAGTTATTGATGAATTGAGAGAATAATCGACAGAGTAGTCGGTAATGGAAAGAATCATTACCGCAGCCCTAGGCATGACCTCAGCTTGGTAGCTCCCATCGTAGCACTGAATTACCGCACAAGAAAGCAGGTGTGTGCAGATTTATTCATGCGTCCTCTGACCGCCTGTCATCCGCATGTTCGGACCGTTAAGTCCATCCCATGTTCATTCCCTCGTTCAGTCATGTAAATAAGATGTAAACATAAATGGGGCTGGTGAGAAAAATCCGTGGTGAGGGCGTAAGAGTGATATGCATTAATGAGTTCTCTGCTCATCACTGGAATCACTTTGGAGTTGCTGCATCATCTTGACACCGGTTCGTTCCCACTGTTCAAATTCCTCTTGGAGGTCATTATCATCCTCTTTGCATTTTTATAGCCTCATCACACAAATTAAAATGAAAAAATAAACTGTGGGCGTTCTTTGCATACATGCAAACCGTATAAAATCTATGGCTATACTATAACATTATAAGAACATAATTTGTAGGTGGCTTTATGACACAGCGAGACAGGGTGTGTGAGACTTAAGTGTTTACGTCCTTCAGGCTCGTCAAATTGGTTGTAGAGTATTTTAGTATGTATTAAGGGCATGTGGCTGATGGCTCTATTTGAGATGGGGTGTGAGTGTGTGCGTACATGCGTGTGCACGTTCACAGACCCACGTGAACAAGTGATTTATGGGCTGTTTTTAATCAGGCAGTAGAAAATGTTATTAGACAGCTTTCTCGGGCTCCCTCCGCCTGCAAATGAGCTGGCCCCCGCTGCACCCTGGGATAGCCTCCTGTAATTAGTTCTGGGAACTCACCTGTTACTGAACGAGATTGTAGGAGGGAGAGAGAGAGAGAGGGAGGGAGGGGGGGAGGGGCATGAAAAGAGGATGGAGTGAGAAGGTAATAAGCAGACGGATAAACAAACAGAGAGGAGAGAGATTGGGGAGGAGGAGGTGGTGGAGAGGGTGAAGGAGGTAAGGGAGGAGAGAGAAACTGACCTCTTTGCCCTCACAGCTCTTGGTTTGCTGGTCTTCTAACAAGCTAACCAGCCTCTACCTTATTTTTCCAGAATACATTAGGGTTGAACGATGCTGGAAAAGAAGCCCTCTCATTCTGAGTACGAAAATTTGCTCTCAGGCATAAAGTCTCAGAGTTATACTGTATTTCCACAACAGCAGAGCCTCCTTTACTTTTACCTTCACTTTCTTTAACTAATTAGATATTTCCACATAAACAACAGCCATCAATTTTTTTCTGAGCACTTTCAGACCTGGCGCTTTACTTCTTCTTGACTCAACAAGAAGTAATACTGGCTAAAATTAACCCGATCCAGCTAAAGTATGCCATTCTATTGTTTTTCCTTCAAGGGGTATAATTTTTTCTGTTATTATGTCTGAACCATAAGCAGTAACACTGGAGAAAAAGGCGCTTCTGCTGTATTACTGGGCAGTAATTTGATACTATTATTTAGCAGTTTTATTAGAATATTACATTATTATAGGTCATAGTTTTGTGCAGATATGGAAATGTCACTTATGTATTTCGGAATTTTGCTGTTCAAATAATGATTCTAAGCAAATTATTAATCAAAAAAGAAAATTAGTGATTTAAAGCTGCATTAATCACTATATTTGCATTAACAATGGGTCGAGTGATGGTGCATAATGTGAAAGGGGTTGCTCATAGGTATAAACCCACAAAGACTTATCAACCGGCTTTGTAGTTCTATGGAGCATTTTTGCATCTTTTTGCCTTTCCGGACCTCAACTTTACTATTTTGGTTCAGCCTCAATGCTCCTATCATCCTTGTTTCTGGCCGCAGTAGGCAGCTGCTTTCATGGAAGAAGCTCTGATAAACTGCTCCGGGCTACATGACCAGCACCGAACAGCAGACGGACAAAGCTAGAGACTAGCCGGTGGAGCACTGAGCAGCCAAAGAGCCAGATAGTTCCCTCAGGAGTCAGGGGAGACCAAAACAGTGCTAAAAGGAGAGTCTATGTTTACGTTGGTCACGTGGCCAAAAACAAAATAATGAATGCTAACGTTGCTCTGTGTCTGCTAGATGTGTAAATAGGGAGCTGTTTGCGAACACATTCTTCATAACAACTTTATAAAGTGATAATGTGTGTAGTGCTTGTCCTGCTGCCCGCTAGTAGCCAAAATACTAATAGATTCTGCTTTACGTTTTCGTTTGAATAATGTAACACACAACAGTACAACACATTTGATTTCATTAAAAAAATAATGCGCAAAGCTCATGGGATTTTTGCATACATTGGCTATGCTGTGATACTGTATGATATCAGAAAGTATTTTGATACACAATATCATAATACTAATTTTACTCATACCATGCAGCCCCAATTGTAGAATGAGAGAAAATAAACACATTTTTGAGCTGTTTTGCAACATGATATGTATATCGTAATATGATTTGCATAAAATAGGAAAGGTTGTTTTAGATATTGATTGCTATAGACTGTAGCTTTCCCACTTTTCAATGATACATTTTTCCCATCTTGAACAAACTTGCCACCCTGATAAAATCATCATGTGACCTGCCTGCTCCCTGGTGCATCACTGAGCCCTGATGATCTGACTGTAGCTGTTGGCCAGGGGCTCTCCAGTGAGCACTGCCTTGACAGCCAATCACAACAGTGGCCTGTCATTTCCCAGCAACACACACACACACAGACAAAAAACTGAATCGTCAGCACACACATATCCAATTTACATCTGCACATATGCAGACACAGATACAGTACAAACACACACACACACACACTGCACTTCTCCGCTGCTCCTGACAGGCCAGTAAAAACATTATGAAATATTCAGTAAGTCCCACTGTGGTTTGGGTTCTACCTGTCTCAGCTCTTCTATTCGCTTTGTATGTTTGTTTGTATGAGAGTGGAAGAGATACTGTCTGTGTGCATGTTGGCATCAGCTCCGTTCAGACTTTTCCTCCTCGCGGGTATACTCAGGGTGAATATGTGCGTATGTTCACGCAGTTATACAGAGACTGCGCCTGTGTTTGTACATGTTTGCAGTATCTCTCAATTCTTGCTGTCACGGTTGTGTGTAATTGGGTCTGAGCCAGCCAAACCTTTTGTCTGTGTATTGCCTTGTGCTTACATCAACTATGTTGCTCTTCCGAACATCGTCGCCAAGTAGACAAACTTGGAGCCAGACTTTCAGCCTCTCTGTTTTCAGCTCCAGAGCTTTTACATTTTTTTGTCTTCTTTTAACATCAAAAGGCAGTTACGGATGCCCGTGCCCTTTTTATTATCTGATGTACTAGAATTATCAAAATTAAGGGCTTTTGCTCAGTGTCCCTAATACTACTGACAGATTTTTTACTTTTACTTTTTTACATTTTTAAAAAATGTAATACTTTTAATTTTAGAAAAGTCTCTTCCATACTTCCCCAAGTATGAAGAGTTCGTAAATAAATCAGATTTCAGAATTGTCCCTCAATTGAAGCAGGTGACTATAGTTTTTTCAGTTAATCAGTGGAAATCTACTTGACCACATGAAACACACTCGACATTTCAGATACAGCAGAAGATGCACAGTACAACCTTTGGTGTCCCACAGGACTCTGTTCTTGGACCCTTTGTATTCTTTTCATTTTCACCTGCTCTACCTCTGTCCCAGTCCCTCTCAAGTCCACTGACCCCAGCTGATTCTTTATTGGTGATTGAGAATGTAGTTTCAACTGTAGCTGAAAACTGAAGATTGTTCTCTGATTGCAGTTTAGCTTTTTAACAGGTTAAAAAAAAAAGATCTTGCCGCCCTTCCAGCATTTGGAAAATTACTCCTCTCTTACCTTCAGCTGCTGGAGATCTTTTGCAGAGTAATATGCTAAAGATATTACTGAGTTAACACTCATTTGTAGTTCAGTTTCCTCCAACCTGACTCAAAACTGTCTTTATCTGACTCAGACGGCTACCATTGGGGACCGTGTCTGCCGATTAACAGACCATATCACCATAGTAGCACCTCTGCACGGATGAGGGAGCCACTACATTGGTGTTTAGAAGAGCAAATAGAAAAGGGTGCTTGTTAGAAGACAATGGTGATAATCCTTCATTTATTTATATGAAAGAGTTGGAAATTCAAAGGCATTATAAGGCATCATTATTATTCTTACCAAGCACATGAGGAACCAAATTATTATTATTAACGTTTATATGATTTATTATTTTTTGTGATAATGTGTAAGAAAGAAAGAAAAGAAAGAGAGTAGAAAAAAAAAGGGGACAGACGGTCATTGATGATACAAGTCCAGCTGGTCAATACGACCTTCAAACTAAGAAAAAACATTGGACTTGAACACAGGAGCCCACTGTTCATTTCCCGTTTGACACCAACACTCAACTTTCTTTCTTTTAACCGCAAGCGTTCTATAACCTTAACTACGTGTTTATCGTTGTCACCATGACGATGACAGTCCTCTAACCTTAATGAAGTACTTATTTTAAACCAAACCACAATCTTTCCCTAAACCTAATTTTTTTTTTTTTTTTGTGCCTAAACAAAATCTATAGCATTGTAACAGAATGGGTTAGTTATTAATTTTCAAAGAGTGATTTTTAACAGTTTATCTGTGCCGTATCTGCTGCTGCCTTAGGGGCACTAATTCAGGAAACGCTTCTATGGCTCAAGACACCCTATGTGGTCGGCCAGGTTGGAGGACTTATCAGAAGACACATTTGCGTTTTTGCCAAGAGTAGAGTAGATGAGCAGATCGATACCACTCTCAGCTAATCTGGCTCTCTCCAAAGGTAATAAAATCTGCCCACCAGCCTCTGAAGCTCACTAATTAAAATGTCATAACTTGTTTGTTAAATCCGAACACTGTGTGTAAAAATATCACGTTGTGGTTATACAGGGGGGTGATGTGCCGGACCATTCCTTGGCTGGGACCACTAACTTCTTGGAGTTTACACTGGTGGCCTGGCAACTGGTCCTTGTCCTTGCATTTAATGAAAACCAAACACAAAACAGATAAAACAATAATGATTAGTTATGCAATGCATCTGCACCAAAACTAGAGTACTTCAAATGGCAATTTCTTACCTCAATTTCTTTGCCTCAGGCATTTGGTGAAGTGTGTGTACAACCCCACCGCCCCACCCCACAACGGCATGTCATGGTCGGACAGGAATGATCGCCGCAGCTTGAAACTTGTGGGGGCTAACAGCTGATTTTTCACTCAGTCCGACAGGATTTTTTCACAAGACTTTTTTCACACTGCGCATGTTAACAGTTTCATTAAACATATTCCAGGTCAGAGATAAGAGACAATAATTAGGTAATTGGACATGGGTAAAAGTCAATTTCACATATACATATACCATATCTAAATGTATGACGTGAACGTACAGTTGTGGTTAGTGGTTGTCCCCGTGTATTTGAAAGGATCAACATCAACGAGGAGTTGATTGAGAGAGCGTCTTCTGTTAAAGAAAAGCTATCTGTGGCAGCCTCCCAGCTCCTGCTGTGCTTTGAAAGCCTGTTCCTATTCACCGAGACATATCAGCAAGGAAAGGGCTGAGGGGAAAAAAAAAAAAACATGTCAAGGGATATACTTTTCACAATACTCAGCACCAAATAAATCACAGAGAATGGCTGATTTCTGCAAACACTCTGGTTGACCAGTCCATACTTTTCTGCCAGTATAAACGTGCAATAGGTAAGAAGGTTTTTAAAGATTGATACCGGTGTTTGTATTTAAGGTCTACTGATGGTTCTTATTCCTCATTGATGTTGACATTGACACTGCGAGAAGCTTTACAGACACGTCTGTCTGGGGGATAGTGCCAAAGCGCTTTTTTATTTTTAATTTCAAAGTCTGGAGCTAGATTATTTATCAGCAGGCTGGGTGAAAAGGGTGCAGACACATTTATCTTCCTCGAGTGAGATAAATATGAAAAGTATACAGCTAGTGAAGTGTGAGTAGATGATTAAAACTTAGCTAATTTAAAGGAATAGTTTGACATTTTGGGAAATATGCTTTCTGTTTGCTTTTTTTGCCAATAGTTGGTTGAGAAGATCGATACCACTCATGTCGACACATTAAATATGAAGCTATACACTGCAGGCGATTATCTTAGCATAGCATAAAGAAGCAGCTAACCTGGCTCCCCCTAAAACCAAAACTTGTTGTTTTTGCACTTCGTTGCACACTGTCTTGTTTTTATATATATATATATATATATATATATATATATATATTTTTTTTTTTTTTTTTTACAGAATAAACAAACGAAATGTAACCTGTTAATTAGTGAGCTTTAGAGGTGCTGGTAGGTTGACTTTCGGTTGTATATAAGGCCAGGATATACAACATCACTGTTGTAGAGGTGAGACATTTTTTCTGTGTCTTGATAAGGGATAAATATCAAACACAAGGACAGAGTTCACGGTAGATTCTGCTTTTTGAAAATCTTTGATATGACAAAACAAAGTTTGCAAAGTCAAGTCGTCTGTTTCGTATCTTTTATCACCACCGCAAAGGGTTCTGAAATTTATGTAGGTTGTGATACTGACACAATGTGTAGTTTGTAACAGATCGGATTTAAATGTACTTTACTTCAAAACCATGCCAGCCAAAATATACTTGAGTGACAGTAAACTTACTGACTCCAGAAACACAGTATTTGTTTCACAGTTACAGAGGTTAATATACGAAAAAAATAGCATTTAATTATGTCTAATGAGACAAGTGTCTAATGAGAGAAATTGTACATAAGCAGCTTAGTTCTCCGCTCTGGACTGATGACATGTAGCTGCAAGAATGCAGCAGGGGTTTTAGCCTCGTGCTTCTGTCAGGTGAAAATCCTGAAAGCTTCGGTGACGTACATGTTTTGCTTCAGTTCGGGGACTGCGTGGGCCTTTGTAGACCGAGAAAACATTTGAACGCCTTTCAAAAACCCGGCGCACCGTTTTTCAAAAGACAACAACAAACTTTCTATAAACAGGACTGATTTTCTTAATTCCTTAAAAGTTGCCATTTTTAAATACACCATGCATTATCAATTTTGCCTTTTGCTAATGCTCACCTGGAGCACACTGCTGGGTAATGTGGTGCCAGGGTGGAGGAGCAACATATCCACGTAATGGGATTACACTGATCTCCTATAAAAATGGTAACTGTAATCAGTGAAAAATAGCTCAGTAATCACATAAGTAGTTGACAAAAATAATTACTGTTGGATTAGAGATTGTCAGATCATAGAGGGGGATATTTGGCAGAACATAAAACAGCAGAACGGCCAATATTGTGCAGTTAACATGAACAGAAATATGCCCAGGTGCTCAACAATGGCTACTTGTAGATTTAATATTACAATCTAATCAGCTAATTAATTATGCAAATTTAATTAATTTGTAGTGATCGTGTTTACAAACTAAGCACTGTTCGTTTAGGGGCTGTAAGACTGTTTCTAACCAAGTCAACCAATGTCTTGTTCTCGTATGTTTGCATCTAACATAGCAGACGGATGACAAGCCTGAGTCTACACTGCTTTCACCGTCCATTAGTACTTATGAAGCAACGTCAGAGACCCCCCTCCGCAGAGGCGGAGTGCTGGTCGAACACGGTCCCGCCATCCCAAACACATGTTGAGTAGCGTTCATTAGTCCCACCATTCTGAGAGGTTCATAAATCACAGCCATCTGGAACGCTCTCGGTGCTGCAAAGAGGCACGCTCTGTGCACAGCTCCCCCACCTCACTCCCACCCTGTGGCGCTGCCAACCAACCAGTCAGTCAGCAAATCCGGTAGGGGCAAGTCAGGGATGAGCCAGGCTCTGGGAGCAGCACAACAGACAGCCTTCACAAAAAACTTTCACTCTGCTGCAGATAGACAGAATGAGTGGCGCGTGGATTTTATAGTGTTTCACTGCATCCAGTGGAAAAGCTGATTTAGAAAGAAAACAACTTGAATACAGATGCTGGTTTTTTTTTTAAATCACAGACTAACCAAGACTGATTTCATTAGTAAAGGCTTATAAAGAACCCAATACAGAGGTGGGGTTAAAATCCACTTATGGTGCCTCATTTAACCCACATTGTTTGTCACTGAATTTAAACATATCACTGCAGTTTTTAGCAACAGTCACTCGTTTTTTTTCCGCAGACACTTGAAAAGGATCGGTTCACATGTTTTCAAGTCTATCTCAATACAACACCCACATGCTAATATGTACATTGAAAGAACCCGTTAAAATTCACGAAGAGATCCCTTGGGGGACCAAATCAATGGTCATGGTTTTCTGCAAAAATGCACTTTTTAAGTTAAAAAAATATATATATAATGTGGTAGGTAAGTAAAAAGATAGCTCATAACCAAATGTCTGTATCCGTCAGAGTTTACTAGAAAGACAAACAAAAATTCTTAATTTGGGTAAATCAAGACTTTGAACTCTCATACATTATAGATCATTAAACGTAAATATTCATTTAAATGATGTTAACGCTGCATATTGTTTGAATTGCACACTTACAGTTTTCAGCTGCAGTTGTAAATTCCTCCTGTTTCAAACTGATGTCCAACGTGTCATGTTAGCCGTCCTTTAATCAACATGAAACTGGCTGAGTTTGTCCGTCGGAGCCGGCCCTCCCTGAAGAGGCAGCGCAGCAGCTGGTAAAGCAGAGCAATCTCTCTGAAACATGTTTGCACATATGTATTCCACAGGGGAGTGGAGATCTAAATCGACAGCATGTGCAGCTCTGCCACCACCCTTAGTGGACCTAAAGAGTGCTTGCTTGCGCTTTAGCATGCAGTTGATCTTGATGTCATCTTTAGTAGCAGTGCCTGCTGTACGCGGTGGAACTCATGCACGCATCTGCATAAAATCACAGGACATGGTCTACAAATTTTGATTAATCCATTATCTTAATTGCGTTGGAATTAGCATCAACATGCGGCGCTAGTTGTGTATTATTAATAGTTCAAGAAGGGGGAATAAATTATGGTAATTTTGTTTTAGATGTCACTTAAAACACTAAAATTAGAAATGTCTATGTTTGTGAGGCATCTGATTTATGTGTGTGGGTGTTGTGTACACATTCAACACAACACCTGTAGCTCAAGCTGAGCATGAAATGGCTTATTTGCTTACAGTGACTCAGTTCTGGTGTTTTGTAATGTGCTTTGCATGTTTTCGGAGCTGAGGTTATCGTTTCGCAAGCGGAGCACGGCTAGCCTACACACGCACATACGCACAACACACGACGCACGCGTTTTGAGTCTGCCAGATGCAATTTATCCTTGATACATCTCGCTCTGTTGACATTTGTTTGTTCCCACATTATCTGCTAATCCACAAACCAAACAACAAAGAGGAAATCAAACGGGGACAAAATGAGAAAGATTTCAGTCTTAAGATTTAAGACGAGCAACGCTGCAAGTTCTTATTTGATCTGACATATTTGCAGTAAATTGTCCCTGTCCATCTGGATGCTATTCAACTGAGTGAAACTTCCAAAAGGAGAATGATACAGCAGCAACATGACAGAAAGAGACGGTTTCAGCCGCAAGCAAATCCTCTCCCTGCCCCCTCTTCCTTCCACCTCTCTGGGGAAATCACCGACAGGGGAGAGAAGGAGAGATGTTGTTCTCTCTTCACTCAAGCTCTATGTTACCCCTGCTTCCTCTCCCCCCTCTGTCCACCTGTGCCTTCCTCAGCCTTTGCTGCAACACAATGATAATCTGCCCATCTGCTGTAATCAAACTTTTCCCTCTTCCCCCTCTTCTTCCCCTTTTGTTCACCACTCTTCAGTGCCCTTCCTCTTATCCATCCTTGGTCTGACTTTGCACCATCTTCTCCTCTCCTCTTTCCCAGCACTATTTCTTTGTTCTCCTGTTCCCTTTCCTCTACCCCCTCCCTCAATCACAGCCTCATCGTCCCTTCCATCTTTCTCGTTATCCCCCGCCTTCCCGCCTCTTCTCCGCTTCCCCGCGTGTTGCCAGCAGAACCCCAACAGGCCATTATTGATCAGCTTAATCGGAGACGTTAGAATGCATTTCCACCTGTCTTCCCCGGCTCATAGCTCCGTGGGCCACTCGATAACATTTGGATGCTCGGATGCAGATGTGGCTGTGTTTGTTGTGAGTGACAAAGAGGGAGGGAGGGGGAGGGACGGTGCTAATGATGAGCCGCTGCCTTAACGCTCCCTCAGTCTTTTTCTTCCCCGCCTGTCAAAAAGGAAATCTCTCTTTCGCGTTTGCTTTTTTCTCATTTTTCCCTCCTCAGTCTGTTTTTCTCTCCCCGACCTTTGTCTTACTTATCCATCTGAGTCAGTGTATCTATCCCTGATCCCCTTTTTTCTCTTTTCGTCTCGGTCTTTCTCTCACTTCCTCTCTGTTACCTCCAAATATTCCATGTCTCATTGTGGCTGAGAGGGGATATTTCGAACAGACGGGATCCCGTATTGATATTCAAATAATTCTCCTCCGGGAGATAGGCCATTGTCTCTCATCCTTGATGTCTAAACTGTAATTCCCATTTTTCTCTACATTTTGCATGCATGAGATAAATCCCAGACTGGCTGGGAAAATCTGGTCGTGTTTCCATCGGCAACTTTTGCGCAGGTACCCTTGAGCAACACATTTAATCCCGGATTTAATCCCCGGTTTTGCACAGTGTCCAACAGCACAAGATTAACAGTGTTTTGGGCTGCTCACAGGTATGAAAGCGGCTCATTTTCCAGTATCACCTTGTGATACATTTACACAAACCAGCATCTGGGAGCTGACCAGTACAGCCACAATCTGCTTTACAGTGAGTGAGTCAGGAATTTCAAAAAACTCCACTGATTTCATGCCTGCTTCTGTATGAAAAGGCACATCCTGCCCACATATGTTCTCAAACTGTGATGTTCAAGATGTTAAAGAACTTCATCTTGTCCCCCCTGTCCCTCAGCGCGCTTTATGTTTTTCTACTTTACATATTTTGACAACTCCCAGGCAGCAGCAGATGTGCACTTGTTGCATCCACTTGATGAGTTACATGTGTAGCCCAAGTGACAGCATAAATAGAGGAAGTGAGTAGGAGTTCAGTTTCCAAGACGGCATTGTATTCCGGTGTTTTGAGGGAACTGCAAGTGGAGATCATCTTCTCTTTTTTTGGCACAAGTGAATGTGTAGGTTTAAAGATGAAAATTGACACATGAATATCCAGGAATTTATCTACTATTTATCCTATTGCGGATCACCAGTGCTGTGAATAGGACACTTTACCCTCTGGTCCAACTAAGGGCCAGATTTCCGCAGAAAATGATGCCGTTCACACATGTACGTGCACCTAATAAAGTGGCCACTGGGTGTGTAGATGTCTTATCCAAAGGGTACATCGATTTAATGTACAAAAAAAACCAAGATACCAGAACTCCTGTTTGTTTGCTGTTACAAAATAATCACAAATGTTCATTAATAAATGTTGCTGTTTTTCTTTCTAACAGCTGGATTTAGTTTTGCGTCTTTAATTTTTTTTCCCACCACTTGTAAATCCCCTCTGCGTCTGCTTCCTTTCCGAGGTGGCAAATTTTCTCTCACAAAACTGACCGTCGCAAATTCACGCAACCTCAGTAGATGCAGCAAATTGCATAATTAATCCGCTTTGGCGCGTCTCCTCATATTTTTTGCACGAAAGTCCTTTAAGTGCAAATGCAATGAGGAGAGAGATGCACCTTGCAAACCCAAACACGATGCGTGTGTGTCGGTAGAGTGCATCGCATCTGTGCCTGAGGCAAAAGCCTCAGTGAATCCGCCCTGAAATATATTCCACCGTCAAGTATCACATGTCCGTGTCTCTGACATCGGATTTGTTTGCAGGTGATTATTGAACATTTAAACAACATCTAAAAAGCTGTTGCTGTTTTACAGAGATGAGAAAAAATGCCGCCCTTGCAGACAGGTTTGCAGACGTGTCTCAGTGTGATGATATCAACTGAAATCAGACACAACCTACAGCTTAAGGCTATATTTTTCTTCAGTGTACTTCAGTATAGACAGTAAACCCGAGCAATTGAATGATGAAACAAGCTCTTGTCTGTTGTAGATAGAGTCACAGCGGTGAGGTTTTTAGCCCCTAATTTTTATTTCAAAGAGATCCCAGGCGGCCCTCCGCTGTGCTACTGTACTCGGCTCGGTGGGAGGGCCGGTCGGTGGGCTGAGTCCTCGCGGTGCGGAAGAAACAGGTGTGTCAGCTCACGACGAGCCTCACTTTGAGTCTAATTCATGTGAATGCCTCTGAGAAGGCCCTGTCTGCTTGCATCACAGAGCACTCGGCCTCTTGTTGTCTCACTGCCTATTGTGATTATGCTGGCTGGCTCAGTTTCACACGCGCATAACAACTGGTTGAATCCTGCAGTTGGTAATCTACGTTTCACTCGCTGGTTCTGGACCGGTCCCCGGGTTAGTAGTTGGTGGGTTACCGCTCCTCAAAGTTTTTGGATTTCTTCCATAAAATGTAATGGGTCCTACCTGCCTTTTCACCCTACTTGGCTTTATATTTTATCAACACAAAGTAAAGGGACCACTTATAAATAATAGTTTAGTAAACAAGCAATTTTTTTTTAAGAATTTGTGCGGTACTATGAATATCATAAAACTAAATCTATTAAGAGTTATAACGAACAATAGAAAGACGCTATCTGGAGTAAATAAATGCCTAGAAATGACTGTCAAGTCAAAGAAGATTATTACATAGAACCATGTATTCAATATACTTTACAGAAAAGGAAAAGGTTCTTGTGTGTCCAATTACTGGTAACTGACCATTGGCAAAGGCATGTGTGAAAGAGTAGCGTGGATTTGTTTTTTGTGGTCTCGGTGTTGAGATGAAATTCATTTTGTCTTTCATTGCCCGAGGATACATTTTGTTATGATCAACTCATCAAGCCATGAACTAATCATTTCAGCACTTTCTCTGATCTTTTTAGACTTAAACAAAGCAGAGATCTGAACACCTCTAATACGTTTTCCACCACGTGTCAGTGTATCATTTGACACAGATTAGCCAACTTTGACTCCCAGTCCTTTGCTCTGTTATGTCCAAAGATTCCCTTTCAGTCATCCCTTATTATTTTAGCTGAAGCTCTTTGTTTTTCCCTCTGTACTCTGGCACTTTGATTTCATCCTCTCACTTTTCTACCTTTACATTTCAGGCAGGCAGCAGCGGTGCAGCGGATTGTCCTTGAACCTGCCGTTCTCTTCAAATCATTTGAACTCCTTTCACATTTCGTTACTCCCAAAGAAAAGCACTTCCACTCACTAGTTTCATGTCAGTGACTTAAAAAGAAAAAACAAAAAAACTTTTGTCAAGGGAGTTTGGACCGAGCTCTTATTCTCTATTACAGCCGTGCTCTCCTTCACACTCACGCTGTTACACATAGTGACACTGTTGCTGCTCTGTATAACTGCCTTCTACTACTGTCGGCCGCTCGGCCGTTCCCCCCCGGAGCCAAGCGGGGTGCAGTATCTTGCTCAAGGGCACCTCTGCGGAAGATGTTTAGGGAGCGGAAAAAGCCTTTCTCACTCAATTTCCCAACGTAAATTTTCCCAGCTGGTCTGGGACTGAAAAAGTCGACCTTGGCATAACAAGCTCACTGCTGAACCTCCAGGCCACTGTCCCGCTGTACCACTGTCCCCAGACTGTGAATACAAGGTTCACAGGAAGGTCGACGTTTCGTATGTGTGTGTAAATGTGCCTGTGGCGTGAGGTGAGTGTTTGTGAAGGAAAAATCTCAGGTGCCATATCTTTTTGTTTAAAACGTCAAATTTCTCCGAAAGACAGCACCTTGTGTGTCTGTAAATGCACACGAACATAAAATCGATGTTTTCAGCCATCCTTTATAAGTCTGAAGAACATTCTTTTGGTTCGAGGCGAGCGGATACAGGAGAAGTGGATGAGATGCAGCAGGGGGGAGAGGGAAAGATATGATATATTTCTTAAAGAGGATCTCTCTTTTCTTCTTCTCACCTACCCTGCCATGTATCAGTTTTTCTCTCAGTTTCATCGTTATCTTTGATCTGTCTCCCTGATGTTTCATTCCCCGGACCCCCTCCCTAAGAGGCCTTTTTCTCCGCCCTGGGCCAGCCAGGAGGCAGGCTGGAGGGGGAGCTGTCCAGCTTCCAGGGCTGAATCGCCCCAGCACACGGCATCTAGCAGTGGCGCTGTCTGCGGTGCTGAAACACGGCTCCCATACCCTCGGAGACGGAGGGGGGGTGCAGCTCAGCTCCCTGCAGCCGGCTCTGCCTGCTCCTGTCAGAAATGACGGCAGATGGGAATGGGGGTGGATGTTCTCTGATGCTATTTTCATGTAACTATGTGGATGACATGAGCAACACAAGTGCAATCTCTCTTTTTTTTTTATTTCTTTTTTTTTTTTGCACGTGGTGTGTCTTTCTCTGTCGAATGATGGAGGCAAGGAACTTGGGGGGGGCGCAACAGGAATGTGTGACTCTGACAGAAATACAGCATTTCAAGGCAGGCAGGTGAAATGGATAAGAAAATGCTTCCCGCTGGTTGTCTCAGTGACTGGGGACTCAGTGACACATGCGACACCAGGACACCTCTCGCAGAGCCAGAGAACACCCATTTGTGTCCAGAGCCAAGAATATATATGTGTGTGTTTGTGTGGAGAGAAAGAAAGAGGAAATCTACATTAGATAAGTTGGTGTAGTTCCTAGGCAGAAAAGCCAGAAAAGAAAAGCTTAAAGAGGTGAGTCGCAGAGTGGCGCTGTGTCCTCAGTTTGACGCGGCTGCCTTCTGCCATCATATCTGATCTCTCCAGAGAAAGGTTCTAACCTTGTGACACGCTGTCAGGAAACAGGGAGAACATTTCAGTTCTCTCCACCTTTAAGAGTTTGTCTCCTCAGAAATGTGGCTCTGAGAGGGGATGGTTGAGCATTTTATGAAGCACACAGATTTTTTTTTTTTTTTTTTTCCTCGGGTTTCAGAGATACTGGGAGCAGAAATTTTCAGTGCTAGCGGAAATCAGTAGGCATGAAACGGCTTTGAAGTAAGTTTCCCACTGTTTCACAACTTAGATAACTACACAGAGGAACATAATTTGTCCTAATTTATCTGGGATATGGGTGGTAGCCACACTGATTTTCCTTATCACTGTTGCTTGGTTGGACTGAAACAACTCCTAGTTTCTGGTTTCCAGTGAATCAAACTGGTTATCTTTTTATACAAAACATGCAATTCATGTGTAATCCTTCATGTCATTTAGAACTGCTGGAAAGAAGAAAAGTGTGCCACGAAGAAGAGAAAATGACAGATTAACCCCCTGCTGGTGATCAAACCCTTCTAACACACAGAATGCCATTAGCGTTGACTTTGATTTACTTGAACCACCATCAGTTTGTACCGGATATCAGTTATTTTTTTTTAACCGCACACACTCAGATTTGTATAAATCACTACCACAGCCACTTTTGTCGTGTCATTGTGTTGCCACAGCGTCAGCAAAACATCATTTTCAGATGTATTTCCGTCTTCAAGGAAAACGTCAAAGCTGTGTAATCGGCTCAGCCTGTTTGATTTGACTCATCTTTTTTTCCCCTCCCTCTGCCAAAATCAAAAGTCGCTATGATTACCATAATCATACAAATCTGACAAGATGTTTAATCAAGATCAAACAGGGAAGAGTTTAGGGAAGGATTAGTGTTTTCATTCAGATCTTAGTCTTTTGCACTTCATGTGTGGATGCATTTGGCGGCAGAGGTAATCCATGAAAAATTGGTGTTGCCGAGCTGTTTAACTCTGCAGATGAAAAGTCCTCAAAATGCCACGCACACATGCGTACACTGGCACACGCATGCACCTGATACACACACTCTGGGTGCTACTACACACTCACACAAACATGCAAAACTATTTCTTCAAAGAGTGAAAGGAGAGGGCACACAAAAAAGGGGAAATTTGTGAAGTTTAGATTACCAGAGAGAAGACTAAGGGAAAGCTGAGTGGGACTTCATTAATATTAAAGTTTTAGTTTGAATGTTTAATTATAAGGCTCAGTGGTTTCTTAGCTCATAACTTTCAAATGGAATCTGGCAGTTGAGTCCAGCAGAACACACACAAAGCACATTTTATGTTGTTCAACACAACTTTATATGGACGCAGTAAATGTCACAGACAAGCGTGGCTCTCACTTTAGCAATGAAACGCGGCCCTTTAATCATTTTTATTTTATGAGGATTATTTCATGCATCTTATCATAAAGCGGCAGAATGATCTGCAGCATTTATTTGAAAAATGACAGCCCCCTGCCGGTGTTGATAAACATCAAGGCAGCTAGTAAAAGTTGGGGAAACATGCAACAAACAGCAACAAGCGACTGTAAAAAAAAAAGACTGACTCCACCATGATGCCGTGTGACTCAAAGTGTCTGTTTTCCAAAACTTCAAACCATTTATTTGTAATTCTGCTGAATTATCTTTCCCAACCTTCATCTTGCTATTTTCTGTTTTTATTGCAGTAGAGGGGGGGGGACCAAACTGAGCAAATAACCGAGTCCCCAGTGGCATAACTTAATCAACCCGTCCTAACTGGCTCCGTAGTGAAAGAGAAATAAACAAAAGCTTTTCGAGAGGGCAGCATGCTAATAAAGACCAAAGTGCGGAAAGCAACAGCAGATTGAAGAGTTGTGAGAGGACAGCCAGAAAATTCCACTTGAAATACAAACAAGGTCATCAAGTGCATTGTTTACTGACAAAATACTGAGAAAGAGGGGAAGCTCTTATTTGTATTTTACTCGTTGAATATTTACACCAGAACCAGTTTTTTTTTTCACCAGAAAATACTCCAAGAAGGCATTTTTAAGCTTGCTGGCATCTTTTGACTCCGTTTCAGCCATGCACTTTGGAGAGCTTATGGAGTGATCTTCTGTTTTACAGGCCCGACCTCCGTCCTTCCCTTTTCGTGCACAAACACTAGCACGAACTCTTGGCATGCAGTGCTCTTCTCTTCTCACCCCCTTCCCACTTGAAGCCTCCCCACCTCCTCATCTCCGCCTGCTGGAGTGCATGGAGAGCTGCTACAGGAAGGTGAAGTGTCGGAGTCAAGCCACTAACCTTGGCCGGCTCAAGGGCAAGCCGAGCTTAAACACCTGCATGTAATTGCATGGGATGACCGCCCTTGCGGGGATGACCCCCCTCCCCCAAAAAAAAAAAGCCTCCAAGCATTCCTTTGCCCCCCCGCACTCTCCCTCACCAGCTCGTCATTAGCATATGCGAAGACAGGCGTAGTTCAAGGATGCAAATGAGGCCGAGTGCAGCCATGCATATTTATTTGGCTGCTGAAGTCGGAGCGAAGTTGATGGGGAGAGTTTGAGCGCTGACCCTGGAGCGGTGTTCAATTTTTACATTAACCCAGAGACACCCACACGTAAACATGGCTGTGTCGCGGGGGAGCGGGCCTCTCAGTGCCGCCTGTGATTTGTGACCCCAATTACCTATTCACGTTTGTGCTCTAGTTGCGCCTCATGAGAGGTTACTCGTGTTTGTGTGGTTGGTGGCGTCGTCAAAAGATGTTGTGGGCGAAATTGCGTGTCGCCCGTTTGACATCCCTCCCCCTTTGTTTGGTGAATAACAGTGTCTGTGCGCTTGTGATCCTGAAGAGAGGACATTGTGCATGTGCAGCAGCAGGCTTCAATCAGTTAGCGAGACTATCTTTAGCACCACAAGTGATGGAAGTAAAGAAATAAAATTCACCAATTTGGCAACACATGCAACCGAATACAGAAACAGAATATTACCTTGTGCTCTGTTTGCAGCAATGGGCTGCAAGTGGTCCTGTTTTTCTGTGTTTGCTTTGTCTGTAATTGCAGGGTGTTTATAATAAGGATGTCCAGATCAAGTTTCTTTGGCTTCGATACCGATCCGAGTCCTGAGATAATGTGTATCAGCTGATGCTGGGTCTGATCTGATACTTGCACTTACTTAAATGTTGATTAAATATGTATCTGGCACATCGAAATAACAGCTGTAGCCTACTTAATCTGACACATCTTATTGTTCACAAGCCAAATACTGATTGTCCAGGTAGCTTAAATTATTGACATGATGAATGAAACTCTAACCGGGAGGACTCTACTCCTGAAAATTCCACTAAAAAGGAGATGTCTCAATCTGTTGGAGTGGTTGCGCTTCATTTGCTTGCGTTCGCTTTCGTGCAGTGGTCTGAGCTCTCACAGGCTCGCCGCGCTTTTCACCCGTTCTCCTGTTCACTACGGTTTCAGATGAAATAAAAGTTCACGATAGAGTCACCAGCAGCAGCCGAAGAGACAAGCAGACACCCTTCATGTCGTGTCTGATGTAGAGGGTGGCAGGCATTTGAAATTGGAGGGGGGGCACACACACACACAAAAAAAAAAGAAAAATCATAGCTGGTTTTGCAGACGCTGCCAGCCTCAGCACTCAGACGTGTTGTACCATTCATCTGCTCATCCATGTTATGCTTCATTCAGCTGCTGTCAAGTGACTAAGCTAGCTCTCCTTTTCCCAAGTGAATTTTTAGACAGCAAAGCATTGTCTGCCGCTAGCCTTGGGTCACAAAGCACGGGGTGACACCCACCACATAAGCGCACTCAAAAGAGGTAAGAAGAAGGGACTTTAATAGGCTCAATTGGTTGAAAGGTTTTCAAGCAGGCACAGCGCCATCTCCTGTGGTTTTTTTTTTTGTGATGGGGGGTCAGATTTAAATGCGTAGCACTGAATTTTTCCTTTTCATTTAATGAGTGAACTCTCGTCTAATGCACCTTTACATAACGGCAGGATGAAGGAGGAGTAGGAGTCTGCTACATCACCAGCAGAATCACCGCAAGCAGTGTAGTAATAGATAAAAGCAGCAGATCAAGAAACAGTAGGAAACTGCTGTGAGCGAGAAAAATAATACAAATTTTACAATATTTCACTAGGCAAGTTGTGTAAAGGATAAAAGAGGAGGAAGCAGACTGAAGGCAGAGACGCTGTCCATAATGCATCTATAATGGAACATACAGATGATAGTTTATACTGTACAGACCCTGTTTTTCATTTTAATGGATGTCAGTGAGATTGCTGCGTCTTTTGTTACGTTTTCATCCATCTTTTTGGCTCATGAAGATGGATGAAACTTTTAAGTGGCAACTTCCACAGAGCACGTACTGACTTGGGAGGAGTAATGGCTATAAATGTGTTATGGAAAGACAGATACATTTACCTTTTCAACGTCTGGCTAGAATGCATCTCAAACCATCAACCTTAATGATTCCTGTTGCGTTTCCACTTTAGCTTTTTTGATATCAGACAGCCATCCAATCCACCAGAGACTTTGTAGTCCTTTTTCTGCCTCTTTACGGTCATTTTTCATATCTTTGTAGTTGTTTTGTGTCTTTTTATGGTTGTTTTGCCTTTCCTTGGGATCGTTTTGCCTCTCATTGTAGTCATTTTGCCACTTTTAACTGAGCTCTAGGACTTTCAAGACAAGAAATGAGAAGAAAAAATAACAGCCACTACATACAGGGCCAACTGACCTCTCGTCTATAGTATCTCATGCCCATGTTTACAGCGCAATTTCCTGCAAACACGCTCTTCATTGAAAGTGTTCCGTTTGGGCTGTGCTCCAGTTTTGTGGTGCACTGCCGCTGCATTTGGGCTGCTGCGGCCGTTTGATTGAAGGCTCAGGGAAAGAGGGTGTTGAGAGGACAGATACATCAGTGCCTCGGTGGAGCTCCGACAGGCCTGTGACGGCTATAAATGTACAGCGGAAAATCCTTGTTAGTCACGCTGTAGCGCACAAAACGGTAAACAGTCGGACGGGCTAATCATCTAAGCGTGAGGGATAAACGCTTACTGTAGAGTAGGTGAATGTGGTGGAGTGACACACCCTAATGCAGATATATCACACTGCCAACACACATACACACACATATAGAGACATCTTTCCTGAACAAAGAGAAATTCCATCCCTGCCCAGTGGCCTCCATTAGCCATCCATCAGAAAGAAACCACTGGCACTGTAATAAATCAAGCCAACAAGGTTCAGGTAGCCATATGGCCCCCGTGCCCTCATGACATGATGTGTGGGATATTATTACCCCTAAGCCCCAGCATTTGTCTGAAAGGCCCTGCGGTCGCGTGGCTGGTGAGGAGGTGAAGCGTGCGCGCTCCGAGGCCAAGGTGACGCCGACGAGGGGCCGGCCGTCACACGTCTGCACAGCCAAGGTGACTTTTAGACCACGGGCAGAGGCAGAGGTAGAGAACACAGCGTATTTTCTACATCACTGATGGCCCACCCAGCAGTAATACTCTCCTGCTCATTAAGTTTTCGGTAGATTGGACTGCCTCGGGCCAGAGACAGGGAGAGCATGTGCAGTGGGAATGGACTGAGTGGGCGATTGTCTGTAAGAGATTGGATATTAGCGCATGAGATTGGGGTTTTTGTGCTTGTTTGCTGATTATGTGAGCTCATGAATTGGACCTATGACTTTCCCTGCTGGTGGCTAATACTTATTTTCTTACAAATGACTTAGAAAACATTTCGTATATTTACTCTGAAAACCTCAAAAATGATCCATGAAATAGTGGATCTGTTATCTAGCAGCTGGAGGCGGTTTGGAAATAAATGAACATTAACACAAGCTTGCTAACTGCTAGCAATAGACTAGCTACCATTAACACTAGATCAACATCATGGATGTACTTACTGCTGTACTTTTATTTAGACTTTGGACCCCAACCAAATTATCTTTAATTGTATCTTAGTGTGTGTTTGAAATTTGGGCAAGACGTTATAGATATTTGTGATTTAGCATTTTTACATCAGAGTGTCACGTAGGTTATTTCCATTTCCATTTTCCTGTGCACTTTAAGGACTTTACTTTCGAGCCTTGTGGGCGTAAAAGTTGAGTTTTAGCTCATTCTTGGCCTTGAAAAGAAAAGATTGCTTTGTCAACTGCTGTTTCCAAGATGAAGAATAGACTGTGAAGCTCGATTTAAACCTGCAATATCTGTTTTGGTTTTTTTTTGGTCACATGGGGGCAGCGGAAAAAAGCTGTGAACTCCACACTGACATATAATCACTTTTAAAGTTGATATGTGGAACTTGTTAGCGAGCAGTTGCTTATTAACACGTCTGGTGTTGAGTAGGTAGCGTACAGTGGGGTTTTTAGACTTATTTTGCTGACATCAGTTTTTCAGGTTTTCATTTGATACATAGTTATCATAAAAATATCAGTTATACTGTACCTGCTTTAACAAAGGATTTTCCATATGTTTGTAATGTAATATATTATATATCAGTATCAGAAAAGGGACTTGCAGTTGCTTTCAATGTCTGGACACACCCAGCAACAAATGTCTTTCAAAGACGGCGTCAAAGGTTGCGTCCGTCTCCCTGTGTGTCTCTGTCCTTTGGCTTCCCACCATGACAATACAATAAATCATGTGTAAATTGAAAGCCATGTTGTAGCCTTGTAGCCAGTACTATTAGAATATGGAGGATTGTACTGTAACGGTAACTTTGGCTGCTTTCCAAAGTTAAGGAACCGATAACAAGTACAAAAAGTGAAGCGGAGTATTTTTAGACGGAGCGTGTTGTTGATCTTGCTCTCCTGTTGTGTGTCAGGTGAGATGAACGTTACATAAAGTTTGACTCCTGCAGTGGAGGAACATTATTGTTACCTGACAGGAAAACTGCAAAGTCGTTTTGGTGTTATACTTGTATAACTACAAAGTGGATTGAACAGAACTCTCTGTCTTCAGCGTGATTCCTCACTAACTCTGAAATCTGTAAACAAGCTGGCACTTGAATTAGAGACATCAGATAGTCGCAGATTTATTACCACTGTTAGAAATACTTTGTGAGAGTTAAAGATCAATCTCACATAAAGTACAGTGCAAAGGGTTAGAGCGGTTTGAGCTTGAGAGGCTGCAAAATCCGTTCTGTTTTAACACATGTTCAACAAATGTACCAGTAAATAATTCATAGTTTGTGACTTTGAGAGTACAATTTAACATTCATGACTAATTTAAAAAGCAGTTAAGGATTACACAACTTAATGTTTGATAAATTATTTAGAAACCATGAATGAAAAACTACAGCTTGTATATGAAAGTCTGATTGTGAATTTATCTAAGTTCTGTCAAATTTAATTCAGAAACAGCATATTTACAGTCAGGAAATACAACATGAAAGACAGACATTGGCGTTTAATTATTAACTATTGAAAGGCTGCTACTATTTCATCTAATTTTTTCCCCCCCTTTCTGAGATTTGAACCATCGCTGCGTACAAATTTTCATAAAAGGTAAAGGTGTCAGCGTCTGAAGGCGACAGAAAATATGAGGCAGAACCTGGCTGAGACCTTCTTTTTTCATACGCTCCCCGATGGAGTTTATAGTCACCTTGTGCTGTGCATATGGAAAAGAAACAAAACATAAAATTGACAGCTGGTAGATAAATTTGACAACCAGTGAAATAAAAAGCTGATGGAATAACTGCCAACAACCAGCTGTCCCACAGCATACCCTCCCTTTCTGATCTTCCCCTCGTCTTTTCGCCCCCGCCGTCTTGTTTCTCCGCCCCGTGCCCCGCAGATGAGACGGGACAAGTGTGACTGATTCAGATACATTGGGTTGGGGCCTCTTCTCAACCAGGCAGAACCTGCTGTCAAGTGCGCGCAGGATGGATAGGACAGAGAGAGCGAGGAAGAGAGACATTCGCCATGAACTCCCAGTGAACCTTGCACTCCCCTGCTGACATTTTACACAAACCCTCCCCGCCAATACACACACACACACACACACACTCATTTTTAAACTTCCTGCCCCCTCCAAATGAATCACATCATCACACATCTTCCCCTCGCGCACAAATTTCGTCTGTTATTCAGTTATTCCCGACGTGAGAGCTGTAAGACAGCTAATGGGTTCCGGCGGTTGACTATGTGCGCTGCATGTGACTGTCACTTAGCGCGATCGGGAGTGACATTCTTGCCCTAGTGGCACCCTTGCCCCCGCTGATGGACTAGGTCAGGATGGGACAGGTGTCTCTCAGCCAGGGTCAGTTACGGGAGGGGGGAGGGAAATGTGATCCTGAAGGCATCGAGGCAGAGATATGATAAACCGGCGACCTCTACTTTCGCACACAAACATTTCACGAACAGACGGGCGGCATGTACATACGTCCTGGTAAGCAGAGGTCGGTGTTGAAACTGTGAGAGTGTGCATGGAGACAGAGAGACTCCACAGCCCAGTGTCAGAAGCACTTTCATCATCACTCTCATTCTCAAATGACTCGGATGGACGCTCCACGGTGGCCTTGATTGTTGATGATCATTGCCAGGGATTCAATTATCGGCCGCAGTTTATGCTCTGACTGTGCAATTTAAAGCACATCAGCAGCAACGCTCAGAAGAGACAACAGCAGCTGACGCCAAAATGCATTTGAGAACATTTCCAAGGAACTTTGGGGAATTTTTTTTTTTTTTTAGAAAGAATGGTCAATAACTACTGGAGCCATCAGAGTTCAGCGTGGAAATCATCTGAAATCATGTTATGTGTAAACACTAAATTTTGGTGTAGGTGAATACCTGAAAGACCAAAATAAAGACCTATCCAGTAAACTAATAGATATTTACACCATAACCCTTTAATGAAGCACACTGGCAGTATTTTATCTTAATTTTCATCAACAGAACCAGAGCCCAAAGCTGTTTTTGCTAGGTTTTCATCTCCATTATTTACAGGCTTATAATAGGCAACTAGCTCGGGCTTCCGTATATTGATGAGGCAGATTCGGGAAGCAGGTCTTCAATGCAGTTTACCTCATAATTATTGACACATTTGCACTAAAACAAAGACAGCAAATATACTGCCGACCTCCTTTGTCTGAGAGATCAGTGCAGTCAGTCAACAAGTAGAGGATATACAGTAAGAGTTATGTTGATGGGGCTTTCTTAGCTTTAGTGAGTTAGCTGTGGGTACGGTATAGTAACTGATGATTACTTTCATTATTGTCAGAAATTTTAAAAAAATGCCTGTTAGATATTACCAGTGGCCAAAGTGTCATCTATAAATGTCCAACCATGAGTCAGAAACCCAAAGATGTTCAATATACAGTGACATAGAACAGAGAAAAGCAGAAAATGCTCACATTTAAGACACAGCTACCAGCAAGTAATGGCTTGAAAAGTGACTCAGACAATTGATCCACAATCAGAATCCTTTTTTGACTAATCGTTGCAGCTGCAGTTGTGAGCCTCGCCGGTGCCTGTGATTAACATTATCGGGCACAATCTGAAGATATAAGGATCAAGTTTTTATATAATTGCTGAATGGATTTATGGATGTTTATCCTCGGCTTACGTTGTGGAAAGCGGAAAGAGAAAATCATGTTGATTCAAGCTGTATACATATGTATGTTGCTCGTGTGGATCCCCTTGACAGAGTTATGGTTCTGAGAGCGTTGTGGCTCGCAGTTGATGTGTTTCAGGTTGTTTTTTGGATGGCAATGGAACTCTGTAAATTGGGTTTATCAGGCTTTGGCAGACTATACGTGCTAGCATGATAAATTCAGTGTTGGTTTTGGTGTTTCCGCTGAGTTGAAGTAGATAAATAAAGTAGTGCTCGCTTTATCCCTTAAGAAAAAACATACTCCTAGGAGATCTGAAGGGCTTTAACTTCCCCGCTTGATTTAAAGCAGGTATTAATCAAATAATTTCCAAAACAAGCACAGACAAGGCCGTCTTTAATGTCAGAACACAACCATATGGCACCGGGAAGCATTTTGACCCCTCTTTGCATTTGAGATGAATCGGCACATTTGGTGGCATGCAGCGCAGCATATCCCGGAGTCACTTGGTCGCTCTCTTCTCTCGCCCATCCACAGGGATCGCTTTAATACTGCTCAGCGTTAATGAAGACGAATCATCCAATGAAATCGATCGAAGACGGAGTCACTGTACTCGCAGTCCCAGAGAGTGGGAGAAACGACACGCACAAAGATAACTTGGAGCATCACACGCTCGGATGCACGCGCGGAGAACAAAGCTCGAGGGCCCAACAGACGCGCACACACGGGGTTTTGTTGAACCGCGCAGTTTCACAAACTCCTCTGGTTTCGTTAAACTTAGCGGCACAAGCAAAATCACAGCTGAGTACTTGACTGTAATTCACACGCAGGCAACCTGTGTTTTCAGGACACCAAAATGCCTTTTCTCCTCTCAGAGTTGTGGCTGGTAGTCAGGACGAATAAAGCATCAGTGCTAGATCAAAGTGAGCTCAAACTGCAGCGAGGCAAAGGAGACATCTGAGCTTCACCCCGGTGCCATTGCGAACGTGTGTGTTACTCGAACAGCAATCTCTCCCTGTGCGTGTATGTGTGGGCATATCTTTGAAAAAGGTGCTTCTGAAAAACTTCACATTATTTTTAATTCTCCAGTTTTCTGGCACCTCCATTATGCAACATGCTCATACCATAGTATATGTAATCACTTGAGTTTTTAAAGAGGAAGTGTGCATTTTCAAACTACGTTCAGGAAGAACAGCAAGTGAAATCTGAATGTTTTCTATTTAAATGCATTATATTTTTTTTTATCAAAATCCAATTCCATCTTACGCAGGAAGGTAAAAGATTGATTTCTCTCTCCGGCTTTTCTTTGTCATTTTCCATCCTTCAGCCGAGATAGAGGATGCGTTTTCTCCTGCACACCAAGGGAATCGGATATTGTATTATATTTGTTTTGTTATAACATATTCTCCTGCACATATACAGGCAATCAACCACTTGAGTGTCTTTGTGCGACCTCAAAGAGTGTTTGATGGTTTCAGTTCAGCGTTGTCTTATTTACTCGAGATTAACAGTACAATGACAGAAAGCTATTGTGGGTATATGTTTCTTTCTTTACAATGTTATCTTCCCACCAACAAAATGCCACAGATATCTAGTGCTGCTTTAACAACAAATATTCTCGGCGAGGTGTTGGGGTTTCTGGCCTTAATGTTTGTTTCATTGTACTTTCTCTGATATTAAATAAAGGCGGAAAATCTTGGCTCAGCCACTTTGTCATCTTGCTCTGGAGTCCAAACACAACTTTTGGGCTCCCAGAAAGCTCTTTGGCTCACTAGTCAGAGAAGATTTCATTGTGGTCACACGGCATTATATTGTCTGAGGAAAAAGTAGTAAGTCTGATTATTGTAAAGGCAGTAATTCCCAACCTAAGGGTTGTGGCCCCCCCAAAACGGGTCACGAGAAAACAGAAAAAAGGAACATCTGCTGCAACATTAGTTGTAGTAGTTATTGGATAATCGTCTTCCCTTTAAAACTTACCAAACAATCACTTTTTGGCTGACTTGGTCATAACTAATTGACATCCTGTGGGTCAGTGAAACCATGTGCTTCTGGGTTCTTGACTACTTGCGGGACAGGAAGCAAGACGTTAAATGACATATTAAAATCAGGGCTCTGGAGGGCTGCTGCCTTTCTCCACTGCTTTTATTCTTTTCGCACAAATGATCGTGGTGACTCAGTTAAAATATTTAAATTAACTGATGATACCAAAGTCGTTGGGCCTGTAAAAAAAAACAAATGAAACAGCATATAGCAGGGAGGTGTCCGATCTTGCGAGTTGGTGCAGCGATCAAACCTTCAGCTTAACATTGGGAAAACAACAGAGATGATCATAGATTTCGGGAGAGGCAAGAGTAGCAAACTGCTTCTTGAAATTGCCAGGAGACCAGCTGAAAATGTGAAAGAGTTTAAGTTTCGTGGCACAATAATCTCTGCAAACCTTAAATGGGAAAGCAATGGTAAAATTGGCTCAGCAGAGATTGTATTTTTTGCGGCTGGTCTGCGGATGCTGTGGTCCCCTTTTCCTCTATTGCAGTTTGCTTGGGTAGTCTGACCCGACCACTAATGACACAGAAACGTTAGAGAGAATAGTAAAGACTGCATCTAAAAGTACTGGCCACTCCCTCCCATCACGGTCTTGTATTTCTGAAGTTTGGCTGCACCACAAAGCTTTGAATATTGTTAGCGATGATTCTCACCCAAGAGCTCCCCTATTTGAGGAAATGCCCTCTGGGAGGAGGTTCAGACAACTCCGTTTTAAATCTAAGCAGTTCAAGAGAAATACATTCCCTGAGGCTATTTACTCTCGAATGGCATTTTAAGGCACGTTTTGTTTTAGTTGCTTATCTTTGTATTTATTTATGGTTTGCATATTTTTATTAAATTTGGATTATTTAACTTCTGAATTGCAGACCTACCGCAGGTATATCATTTTTATCTTTTACACTTATGCTACTTTGTGTATTTTAAAATGTCCTTTTGTATATGGTTTTACTATTAGTATGCTGTATTGAATGTTGTTGTTTCTGTCCTGTTGACGATAGGTCTTAGGTAGACGATGCTTTATTTTAAGGGTGACAAGCCAGAAATTTCTATAACCACTGACAAAGTGTTAATCAATCATCAGAATTGTTGCTTATTATTTTAGTGAGGATCGACTAATTGATGAATTGTAGAACTGTTTTGTCTCTTCTACACACATTCAGGGATACGACGACATTTTCTTGTCACATTGACCAATTCTGCCTCTGGCCAAGGGGTATCGATTTCTTCATCATGACTGTTTGCCTAAGAAAAGAGCAACGTTGAAACCCTCGTAACTTTTGCAAGCTTTTCTGCTCTGCAAAGAAAGTCTGCAGCAACGTCCAGATGGTGGAGAAACATTTATGCAGACAGGTTAATGCAGTTATTACTTCACTCTGATATGACTGGCTTACTTACACGACAGTGGGTTACGTTGGTCTTCATAAAAGAGGCTAAACTACAGGCTTGATGTAAAAAAGGTGTTGAAATGTTTCTGTACAGTAAGTCACTGTTGCTTTCACTGATTTATCCACTAAGAGAAATGTTCTGAGCATTTGGCGCTTGGTAGGTGTTTAATTCAGACAATGGTTGTACACAATTGAGATTAAATTAGACTTATATGTGATACCCATGGGGAAGCCAGTTTAAGTTTGCCTCTACATCCTTGACCTAAGGGTTATGAGCCTGTTACCCATGAGCCCTCTGCTGTCAGTCGGCTTTTACACCCAGCTGGTGTTAGGGGAAGGATTCTTACACCAAGCATACAGGCTTCGGCTTCAGTGTTTGCTTCGCACAAGAGTCTCTGTTGCCTGTTTTTCTTTCCATCCACAAAATGGAATCCAAAACGTTAGGATTTTATGTCACGCGCACACATCAAAATCTCAAAATGCTCGGAATTTTCTCTGCCTCTAACTTGAAAGGCTGTTTACAAAGTCGCAGGAAAAGTAAGTCTAAGAAAACAAATCAGAACTGCGACAAGACAACACAGGAACTCAGAGCTTCAATGTAATTAAATTATACAATAAAGATATTAATTAAATGCGTGTGAGAGATTGGCAGCGTCTCTTATTTACACTTCACCGTTTCACTGGTGATGAAATTAGCTTATTAAAGGCAATTAGTCAGATCTGAAACAGTGCTTTCGCTCAGATAAATGACAATTTGAACAAATGTTTCAAGCAGATTTTTTTTTTTTCTGTCAGTGTAAAAGTTTCCCCTTATGGCGCAACTTGTTTTGCTCTAGAGAACTCAGGGCAAATGAGGGAAAATAAGTCTGACTGCAGATTGAAGGCAGAAAGGATGTGAGAGCAGCAGGAGGGAGCGGAGACTTCCCACCACCCCTGTGGCTGAACAAAACATGGCCTTTGCAGTACATAAAATGGCATATAAAGAAGATTCCAAGCGAAAGCTGTGATTCCTTAACACCGGTTATCCTAATGTTAAATGTGAGGGGCCGGTCAAAATGATGGGGCACAAAGACGGAGGCATGTTAGACACCTTTTTCTCTCCTTAGAAATATGAAACTCAATCTTAAAAATTTGGTTTGTAAAAAAAACAAAATAAACAAAACAGGAAAAGTGCTGAGGCACAGCCTTCAAATGCACCTGAAAATTCGAATTTCACCTGAGCCCTCACTGTAGCCTTTTTCTCTGACAGTGCTCTAGCTGCTACCTAGAAGAACTAGAGTTAGATAAAGAGCCCTGCAGCACCTCTGAGTACGGAAAGAGAAAACCTCCAGAGAAACAGACTTTCAGTTAAGCGATATTGTAGGTAAATCCTCGACATTCTGGAAAAATACTGAGTGGGAAGGAGGATATTTAGGGCACAATTAAGGCTCGTTTTCAGTGTTCACATGAAAATACCGAGACTTTTTAACAGGAACTGTTGTCCTGAGGATTCTAAAAGTTGTCATTCGCTGCTGCAAGAAGACGCCGTTTAATACAGTTTATAGTAAACAGGCAGCTGTTTAGCAAAACACAGAAAAGTGGTGTCAAAAAACAGTTTTCGGCCTTGATTCTAGCACAATGACATAAATGTCCTTACTAATATCAGTATAAAACACTAATAATGGCAAAAACATTAAGTGTCTATAACGAGGGATGTCTAAAAACCCCATCTTGACTCAGGCAAATGTCTACATTTAATAAAGCTTTAGCAAAGGTAGGAATCATTTTTTAAAAATGTCTGCGCAAAATCTGGATAAATTGGGACACTTCTGACGCTGGGTGCAGATCCTAAGCCTGGAGAGAAAAAAAAGTCACTGTAGAGCTTGCTTAGCCCTGATACAATGCCAGGGCCTGAAAATCTCCAAATCTTACCTTTGATCATATCCCCATACCCCCGCCGGTGGAAGCTGCCAGAGTCCAACATCAAACACAACACGGTGCTGCCCTGAAAAAAAAAAAAAAAAAAAATCTTAATATGAGCAGTGAGGGATTTTTGCACATTAGGGGGCAGGAAGACCCCAAAGGAAACAGCTACACACCCGCTGTATTTTAGTAGTCTTATGGGTAATCTATTACAATTACCTCTTACAGATCTGCATTGTTTTGCTTTGGAGTCCAATATCCACTGGAGTTTTGTTTCCTGGTTCGACTGTCAGGTCCGTAGAACATGTCTGAGTCTCTTCAGCTTTCAAAAGACAAAAGGAACTCGAACAAGGACACCACTGAAAGAGGACGTGGTCGCGTTATTAAAGAGCCTGAGATTGAAAAAAAACAAAAAGAAAGCTACCGATACAACAAGCCAGAGAGAAAATATAGATAATAGATATAATATGTGCTTGTGTAGCTTGGTCCCACTGGGGCCACTTTCTGTAGCTCTGATGGAGCAGACAGTGGCCTTCAGCTGGTGGAAGAAGAAAAATGTGCAGTGAAGTGTTTTCAGACCTTGACCTGCCGGTTTCTAACCACTGCCATCTCCAATACGGATGATCCTCATTATTTAGCCGCTCACCGTCTTTGCCAATAAAATATAAGAGAGAGTTTATGACATGACCCTATGCCAACATATTTTTAACATTTATACCTATATAAAAATGTCAACTTGGTGAAAATGAAACCAAAAACCTAGAGGCTACCATACGCCAATGTAAGACAGATACAAGAAAAAAAGAGGAACACACTGGCAGTCCGATACATCCACAAATGCCCCGTGTTCGTTTGCATTTGAATGAAACTCCAGGTATGAGTGGCAATCATACTATAGTGATGAGAGGGGGTGGGTGTGGGAGCACCGACAATGCCGGGGCCATCTCTAATTTCTGCAGACGTTTTTAGAAATGGTAGTTCCAGAGCAATGTATGTCGAGAGCTCTTCTAGAATATACAGGAGGGCAGTTTCACGCAATCATATTGTGTTCGACTTAACGCGTACCGCTTTTTCTGTTGATCCCAACCTGAACTTGCTGACTGACGTCAACTGAAAAAGCTGTGCTCTATTTAGGTCTTCAATTTTTTCGCCACTGCAGCTGCTTCAAAAACAGCGTTTATGGATGAAATCAGTTTTCCCTCATTCAGAACATAGACAAATAGTGTGTCAAAGGCAAAGCCAACCAAGCTGATAGGCAGGCAATCAGGGTACAGGAATATAGACGGATTTCATCTGCACACCTTGGAAAGCAAAATATTACTTACCAGAAATCTCTGAATGTTCACTAAAAGCTGGACACTTGTTTGTTTATTTACTGTATTTCTTCAGGAAACCCCTCCATCTCTACCTATTTGAAATAACTTCCTAGATGTTGATGGTGTGAAAAATCTTAAGATCCGTTTGGACATTTTCGGGTGTTTCTTCTCCTCAAAGTTAAAATATACATTATCTTGATGATACCATCTTGTATAAGCTCGACTCAAAACCTGAACGTTACGAGAAAAAACCTCCTACCATCAGTGCTGTCCATCTATCTTTTACTAAAGCTTGACTTAAACCTTATAAAACAATATCTGTGCATTGACGCTACTAATATAAACAGATAACCCACAGAAATGGAGATTACAAAGATAATTTTCTTTTAGATAAATTCTAGATTTTATGATTATAATTGCATGTAAAAATGTCTTTTGTCAGCTTTCACAACACAAATGGGAATTTTGTTTTAATAAAAATGATCTATGAGGTTTCTCCTCTGGCAAATTTCTCTACTTTTGTTCAAAGAGAGGGGTGATGGTCACATAGGAGTGCTTAGGTTGGAGCAAATTGCTGCTAGCACCGAGCTCAAAGACAGGAGCGTTTACTCTGTACCATTCATTGATTTAAAAGTTTAAAACTTAATTTCTTCTGTTCCCTCTACAAAGAAATTGAATCCCCAATGAAATTACCTGGAAGAAAAGGAAAATCTAAAAAAGAGATTACTACAAATCAAGCATCCACTGTTTTTATATTAATGGTCTGACTTCTTTCAATTAAAAAAATAGACATGAAACAAAAGGGTCCAGTAAAATAAGCTTCCCTCCCTTTTTAAGGACTACATGGCTTCTTAACACTTCTTTACAGCACACTTCACAACTACGACTTTGCGCACAAACTGCAAACAGAAAGGCAGATTCCTATTCATTAATTATAGCCGTCACAGCTGGGAGTGTAGTCAGTCAAATCCCACTTGACTTATATTGGAAAATTGGCAGTAAGTAAGAGGGAGCGTAAGTGGGAGGGAGTTTGCCTTTGAGGAACTGATTCAGAGTGGATGAGTGAGTGACTAAGGATGGCTGAATGATTGATGGAGAAGTTGCAATAACCCTCAGATATTTTCACACTGTTTGGTTTCATCAATTTCTCTCGCCTTTTATGAGTGAGACTCGTTTTTCATCAATTTGCTTCTTGCTGTTTCAATAAACTTTGTATCAATGTTAGACTTTTATTTCAATGAAATATTGCAATACCACCTTAAAGTGAATATTCATTAAAAAAAAAAAAAATCAGCAGGTTTAAATAGAGTCCTCTTACAAATATCTGGGGGTTCTTATTGATATGACATTGAACTGGTCAGAAATGTTGTGCGTTTAAACGTTTTCCATAAGAGATAGTGACAGGATTAACAGGTTTGTTAAAAAGGCTGGGCCCTGTATTTGGTTTGACTCCTGTTTCATTAGAGAGTGTTTTGGAAAGACAGAAAGAAACAGAATGAGAGTTCAAACCATCCTGCGGATTGGAGGTCTATCCCTGTGTGTTGTTTTTAAGCTGTCTAAAAATTGGGTTAAGTGACCAGTTAAGGATGTAGAGATTTTCCACCGAAGGATTTCGAAGATTTTTGGTGCCCACAGCTGTAAAATGTTTAAATGACATGTGATACTTGTTTTTTTTCCTGAGATATAGTTTGGATTTTCGATACCATTTTCAAGATTTCCGTTACATATACTTTTATATACTCATGTTATTTTGCCTGTTTCATTAGCCTCTTTTGAAGGTGCATCACTTGTGGCTGGCTTTTATTTATTTTCTAACTCAACCTGAGCTACATTAATGTTTTCTTGGAATATGTTAGTTTGTGAGTTAGTGTTGCTACTGTTGTGGCAGTATCTTTCATATGTCGTCTGCTGTGACCTTTTTGACCTCTGCATCTTCTGTTGTTTGTGACCGTGCATGGGTGGGGCCAAACTATTTTCCCATCCAGGTGATTCATAAAGCTATGTCTTATATCTAATCCAGGTGCTAACTGCTGTGGTTGATTGACAGCCCGAGCTTCTGTGACTGCAATTTTGGAACTAATTTGAACTGAGGGGTTTCATTCTAAATATTGCAATTTGTGCAAATTTGGAAAGATTTTTTCTTTTTTGTCAAAAAATGTCCCTGAACTTTCCCCCCCAAAACTGTGTAGGTTAATAGATCTCATTTCCTTAGCAAAACACTACATTTTGTAGTACTCTGAAAATCCTGAGTGTTCCCTTATAGTTTCACCATAGGATTCAACTCAAAAGGGCTTTACACATTTGGATGAGTGTTACAGCACAAACACCCCACATCCATAATCACACACTTGGCAGGCACAAGCCCTAATTTACTTATGCTGAGCTCCCTCATTTGCATACAAAGATGTTTCTCTTGCATACCAGCGCTAATGAAATTAGCATGTAGTGTAGAGGCCCCTGGAGAAGTCTTATTGCGCTGCAGCTACATGTTAATACTTAATGCATTCTGTCAACGAACTCCTTGATGGGTGTCTGTGGCACATCACTGTGAACGTGGAAGGACTGGCTAAGCACCACTGCCTTTTTTTTCCCCTTCAACCTCTCTCTTTTTGTCTCTCTCTGTCATTTTTGAATGGCGGTGCAGACTCTTCTCTGATAGATCCTACTTTCTCCAAAAAATATTTACCTTCTCTTCCCCTTCAGATTTTCTCATTCACCACCCATAACTGCTAAATCCACTTTTTCTTTCAAATTCAAATCCTACATTGAGCTTTTTGTCTTGTTCTCTTTTGTTGTGTTGTCATTCAATGTATCAGCCACTACTTAGCCCTCAGGGATACTGAATCATACTTAACTGAGTCCTACTGTAGTTATCAAGGACACACAGCCCTCATTATAAAAAGAGCTGAATTGCTTCTCTGTAAATCACAAATTTAACTCCGAAAGGCCATGACTTGCCTTTGGCTGATGTTAACATTATCCTGAAATGTAAACTTGATCTCCTCAAGTGTCAAGAGAGCCTTAACACAGTATGCGACGCCTTATTGTGTGGCTTTGTGTGTGTGTGCGCACTTTGACGAGAAAGTTGCTAGGGACCTTGCGGATGTAACTTGAAACGACTCTTTGTCCTGTCGTTCTATTTGTAAATCTTTTTACAAAGCCTGAACAATCAATCACAGATAACATAAATTGAAATTTTATGTTTCCACAATTAAAAGTGCATAATGTGCTTTGGCAGTAGTGAAGTGCTCTGTATATCAAGTGTTTCCATTTCACATGACTAAACAATTTGAGATGTGCAATGTGCACCATCAAGACTTTTTGAAGCAGAAACACTGTAACAAACAGAACAGAAAGGTTTGGAGAAATGCGACAGTGAGAAAAGAACAGCTCAAAAGAAAAATCCTGAATCTCAGCATGAAAATATTAAGTGGCACAACACCTGTCATTTAGACATTTTTAAGATGTAGTTTTGTTTAAATGAGATAATGACAGTAATTTTGTAACTTTGCCCTGAATTTTTAGATATATATTTTTTTTAAATAACACAAACAGAACAAGACACTAGAAGTGAAAACAACATTTTGTAGTTGCTGTTTGAGAGGTAGTAAAAAAACGTGCATTAACCTTCTTCTTTTTTTTTCAGATTTTCTGAAAACTTTGCAAAAAAATTTGCACAAAATTTTAATGGAAATTTGACTAATGACAACAGTGAAGTTGGTATCAACTTGTGTACTCTTTTGCTCTTCTGCACTGTGTTGCAGTCATTGCTGTGCTCCGCTGTCTAGAAGCCAAATTTCCTCTAAAGGACATTAAAGTCGCACCGTACGCTGCTCTTAACCTTATGCATTCAGACAATGGCAGTGTATTTATAAATGAGGCTGCACTGAGGTGGGCGTGTTACTTGAGATACAGAGATGATGAAATCCGACCCTTGTCAGCGCCAGTTTCGCTAATAAATAGATCAGTGGGTTTAAAGAGATATCAGACAGGATTTTGGGGTTTTTATGGCAACAGTCATTTTATCCTTGACTTATCACGAGGTAAAGACAGAAGTAAGTTACACATTACAAAGTAATTTACCAGGAATGCGCTCTTACATGTATTTGATTGACCAGGGAAGTGCATTGCTGGATGGAACTGGATTGCACTTTGAAACGCAAATAAACAACTCAGCAAAGCACACATTAGCTGTACAACCTGGGGATTGTAGTGTCTACAAATACAGCACCTCCTGGAATTAGTTGTACTATAATCAATCATTAAACTGGGTCAACAACAACAGATCCCAGCTTCAAACTGCAGTAAGTATATGGTTTAGCAGCTATAAAATAATGAAATAGTTGTTAAGAATGAGATAAGTGATTGTGATTAATAGCTGAGATAATGATATTTAGCAGAGGAATCAAGACGAGCATTTCTGGCATCATCATGCAGTCTTACATCCATTGCTTGCTCAACTGATTATAACCCTTGTTCATTATTTTGATAATATTGTAGTAGTGCTAAGTAGGTTTCATTAGATTTTGACATAATGAAATGACATCCCATCAAACACATGCCAGACTCCGAGACTGGGAGGCGGGCGGGGGAGGGCAGAGGGAGGAGTGAAGATGGAGGGGGAGAAAACGTGAAATGACACGTTGACAGCTTCTCAACAAGGCACAATCAGCATTGCACTTCATCATATTTGAATCGCCTGCGAGGTCTTTGAGGAGCTTTACCTGCCGCAATGTTACCATTACGGACCCAATTATCCGCCTCGATCAATAGCAGCTCACAGCACCTAAATACTCCGATTAATGGTTTCTGATGGCATGAGCTGCTGTCTCAGGTTACCTATTATAACCCCTTAGGAGGACGTCAGTGTCCTCAAAAGTTTGGTTAGCAGTTGCTTTCTCTTAATACCCCCTCAATGCACTTAGGAAGGTAAGCAAATACGCCAGATGGGTGAAGGATAATGTGTTCTGTGGCCCATTAGCAGAGGATAGAGGTTTGAACACCAGAACCTCCTCTGGTTATTGCTCTTCATCTGACCTCCACATTCACAACTCAAATGAATTGAGATACCCCGTGGTGTTTCTAAAGTGATTAGTGATGGCTGGCATCTTATAACCTGCAGTTATCTGAGGCCGGCATTTCATAGTGGGACTGAGTGCAATGGTATTGGTACTCTCAACCTTTTCTAACAAATTAAACAACACACAAGAATGCTTTTGAATGCACAATTAAGTGTAAATTATTTTATTTGTCTGTAATCAGTTCATTTATAGCAACAGAAACATTATTTGTTAATGGTAAAACTTACACTGGCTAATGTCTACTTCCAAGTTGACTATACTGAATATTCCCGACCCAGGACGCCAATTCGGCTGGGCCCAAGTTATATTTAGTCTAATAAGGACATTTAGGGTCCTGTTGTATTGCCTAGTGTCTTGGGTCTATGTCTCAATTAGTCTAACACCTATTTGGATCTGAATGGATTCAGCGCCAGCTCTGATCACGTGGTTCATTATGTTCATCACCGGAGAAAATTGTGGGGTTTTTTTAGGCGAGACTGAGTGTGTGAAAAATCATGTATTACTCCTTTTGTCAGTCACTGTTGCTAGTTAATTGGAGGAGCATCACGCTGCTGCTCCCAGTCTCGGGTTCCTTCTCTGTATGGAAATGTTCAGATCGACCCCTTAGTGCATGAGGTCTGATTATCCTTGGCTTTCTTTTCCTTTTGAATCGGTCTTGTTTTCTTCTGTGGATGGCAATATTGGTCAGTTGGTCAGTGGTCAGTCCACCACTACTGCGGTCAAGACTGAAATACCTCAAGAACTACTGGATGGATTGCCTTGAAATTTTGTACAGAAACTCGTGATCTCCAGAGGAAGAAGCCTAGTGACTTGGGTCATCCCTTCACGCATTATCAAGTCAAAATTTTGTGTGTGTAGTTTTCTAGAGCATTTATCAACAGTATGTACAGTAATGGACCCTCAATCAATATCAAAGCGTGTCTTTTTCAGCTTGCTCTAACTTTATCTGTGTTGTTATAATGGCTGAACACATGAATGTACATAGTCTAAAGTCATGCCTGTCTTGTACAATTTTAATGCCACCCAGGCTGCTTCTTTAAGAGCTTTCTTTCTTTGTCTTTGCCAGCTTTTTGGGAGCCTTTCAACGTGTGCTGTTGTGTGAAGAGGCAGAAAACACACAGTGAAAGTTGTGAGGGCATGAACGTGGACATGCAAGGCGCTTCCGCAACGGCGATTTACTATTCCGACTTCTGGAATAGTTTGCCTCACACTTTTGGTCATTTGTAGCAATTAAACCCAGGCTGAATTCTATTTGCATAAGTACAAAGTATCATACATTGTTCCCTGCATATGTCAAAATGCAAAAGCTGAGCATTGGGATTAAATTGGGAAAACAATCAATTTATAGCCTGCCTGGATGCGATCCCTACAAACTGAGAATCAATGTCTTGATGGAGTGAAGTTCCGTTTTTGGAGCTGACTTCTTTTGATTGTCCATTTGCTTTCCCAGATGGTATTTGAGAGCTGAGAGCATGCACTGTAAATTGCTCTAGTGAACCCGTTGACAAGATACTAGTCAGAAATGATTGCCATGATGGAAAATAAATGGGAAAATTGCACCAAGTGGCAAATTGACAGAGTAGTGCCGTAAATATCAGAACCCAACAAAACTGTAGCCATGGTGGGGGCAATAGTCTGCAGGGATTTTAGCACTGCAGCTTGTCTTTAAGACTATTCTACCACCGCAGGGAGATTTTAGCCTCTAACCTGCCACAACACGTGGTTACTGGTCTGTGTAACCTCAGGCCCAGGCCCATCAAATCACCAGGCACGATTGACAGGTGAAAGACGAATGATAGCCGTCATAGTTGAAGTAGCAGGTATGACTGGAGGGAGTAGACGGCTGTGTCACGGCCAAGAGAAAAGAACAAACAGGTGGCAACTGAAGATGTCAGGTTCGATCCATTCGATCCATTGGAGACTACCCTTGACTCAATGAGTCATTCCCTTACATATCCATTACTCTCTCTTCTTTTCTTTCTCACATGCTCGTTTTTTCATAGTTACACACAAATATCATTCGTGTTGTCTTCTTCCGTCTTTTGTGCTTGTTTCTTTGAAACTCTTGTCTCCTGTTTCACCTGCTTTAATATGTTTGCACTGCATCTCTCAGGTTTCAATGTGAGTACATGTGTGAATGTGAACCAAAAGCTGAGCATCATGTATGCTCTGCTTACTTTCCCTCCATAAACCCAGGGTACCAAAAAAAATGATACTGGTTTCATTAGGCAGAGAAAGGTACTCCTTGGAACATTGCTGCCACACCTTTAGCTTGTATTTTCGCACAAGTGACAGGAAAAGAGCAAAGGAAAGCAACTTTGTGTCTTTTACTGAAGAAGTGAAATAAAGTGAGAGGAAAGGTTATATTTTTCTTAACCTGATCATTTTTCTTGTATTCTGATTTAGTTGTTGTGTTGCTTTCTCTTGTCTCATACACTCTTGGAGCTGCCACATTCTTTGCTACATCCATAAAAGCCACGAATTTGAGCAACAACAAATCGACGTAGGTTCCGAATTTCCAGTGGGAGATGTGAATATGACTCCATAAGCAAATCCTCATTTTTGCTGCCCTGGCTTTATATCATTACTTAAAATGATCAAAATTGTGCAATTGACTGTTTTTTACTTGTATGACTTTTTATCTACTGTATGCCTCCTAATAGGAGGTAAACAAAAAAGATCAATGGTGGAAGAAGTACTCAGATCCTTTACTTAAGTAAAAATAGAAATTCCGTAGTCTAAAAATACTCCATTACAAGTAAAAGCACCTATAATGCAGGATTTCTCATTTCACAGTGTTACATGATTATAGATATAATAATACAAATATATTATTCAGTTTTTATCACTAAGGAATACATGAAAGAAAATATTTATGCTGTAGTTTGTCAATGCGGAGCCAATTTCAGATTCTAGATATTTTATACTACTGTATAAATTAGTAGTATGGTACTGCATCATTATCATATAAGCATATCATGTGTTTTTTTAATGTAAAAACTAACTAGTAACTATATGTGTCGAACAAATGTAAAAAGTACAATATTTCCCTCTGAAATGTTGTGAAGTAGAAGTGTGAAAGTATAGAAATACTCAAATAAAGTGCAAGTATGTCAAAATTGTACTTAAATACATTATTTGAGTAAATGTGCAGTTACATTCCACTACTGTTAAAGACACAAAGTTTTTCTGGATAATTTTATTTTAATTTTGATATTTTTTATGTACAGCAATTATTGCTGCCTTTCCTTTCTTTTGTGATTGTGAACTGAATGGATTTGGGTTTTGCACTGTAGGTTGAACACAACACACAATTGGATGCCATCACATTGGATTTAGTTAGCTGTGATTTCTTACTATTTTCTGACATTTTATAGACCAAACAATTAATCATTTAACTTCCAAATTAACTGGTGGATTAATCGACAATGAAAATTAATTATAACTGGATGGAAATGTATAACGTAAAAAAAAAAAAAAATCATGTTACAGTGACTTAACTTTGCATAATTTCATTTCCTCTCTAAAAGGCCCCTAAAGCTTGGAGATAAATTACTTCTACAATTTCCCAACATTTGTATTGAGCGTTGTCCGTTTGACTTTTATTTCTGCAAGTGCTCATTTAAAAATGGTTGAGAATATAACCCCTTTATGTTTTAGAGCTGGAACAGTGTTGCTCACCACAGTTTTTAATATTTCATCACCTCTGCACATCATCTTTAATTCCGCTAAGCATCTGCCAAACAACACAACAAGGACATCAGAATTATATCGGCAATCATTATGACGCTTGCCTTGCTTTATTTTACAAGTTTGCTAATTAGCACTTGTGCCAGAGCCCGTTTCCCCCTGGAGCCTTCTTCCTCTGCTACCTCTCTTCCTCTCCCCTCCATCGATCACGACTCGGGGAAAAGTAAACTTTCCGAGTGCTTTTTTTTTTTTTTTTTTTTTTCACGGTGATGATTCCCAGTTGAGCGGCCTGATTGTGGGAGCGCTAGCAAAGATGCTAATTTGTTCTTGACTAGTGGAGTAAAAATCAGTACGGAGCACCTCAACACCCAAGAGGGGGAAGAGAGGACAGGTGTGGGGGGGTGGGCTTGTACACAAAGCTGATTCCACTGAAGCTGTGGGACTTCCAATAACAGTTTTAGATCAAAGATAGCCTGATATTTTCAAAGTATATCACACAGTTTCCTAATAACACTTTGTAGAAGGTATTGATTGATATTGTGTTGAAAAATCCGATCACTGAACTGATGATTTCTTTCTTTTTTCTGTCTGTTTCATGCTCTCTTCCCGTTGTGGATTCTCTTCATAGGTAAGTTGGCCATACTGCTTGTCATCTACACGTACAAACACACATACACACACACGCACACACACACACACACACACACACAGGGCCCTCTAGCCATTCTTTGTCTTCGTCTTAGCAATAACCCACAGCGCTATCAGTGCTCTACGGCATCCACACCATCTGCATTGGAGAATCTGTCGTTCTCTAATGAACGGTAATTGATACCCGTGCAGCCGACTGTACGTCACATATGGGTTCCGCTGTAGAGAATAGAGGTTGTTTTTCACATTCAAGTATGACAGATGTGTGTATCCTGTTATGAAGGTGCAGGGACATTGCGAATGCATGCACAAAGCCGTTCATCACCAACAGCTGTGGGGCTGCAGAGGCTGGGACTGGGAGGGCGTTTGATTGAAGCGCATGACATTTCTGGTGTATGCATGTGTTGTGACAGCAATCTAACATGTAATGAATTTTTATCACCAATGAAAAAAAATCAGCAGGCTGCTCAGTGTCTGCTTTAAGAATTTCAAGGGTTGAAGTGAAATTTTTTTTCGGATTTTGTGACAGAAATAAGCTCATGCATTTTCTATCAAGGACCAGCTTGTGATGGCATCTGAGGCAACAGCTTTACATCATGGATCACTTTTATTACCACTATTGCTCCTTTTTCTTGTACCATAAATTTGAACAAATTAAACTGAGGATTGGTGAATGCACTGGCTACAGTGTTTATTGTTTCTTTTCAGGCAATCTGACTGTATCACTGGACAATATTACCTCTGAACGATATGAAGTGGCACTGCTTCAGCTACTGTTTGTCGGTCTGCAGTTTCGGGAACAAGTCTTGATCCATTCGCATGCTGAATGGCAAAAGGCTACTTTTAGTTGGGGATGATATCTTGGTATCTCAGTGTAGAATACGGTTGCTATATCGGACTTGAAACTTGATAAATGCTGTTTAATAATGATGTACATTTCCAAACATTATGCCAGTAACATTGGGCTAAATAAGTAAATAACAACAGTTAGTTAAGCATAATCAGATATTTCCCCGTAATTCCAAACTGTATGAATACCACTAACTCTTAGACACACATTTCTCCATGTATGCAGACATAAATAAAACAACTTAGTTACACAAGATCTTTTGCGCCTCTAAAAATGTAATTTATGGGGGTAATGCTAGTTTGTTATGCTACAGTGGCATCTTGTTTACATAATTCATTGCTCTTGATTGGACAATGCTACAAATTTTTCCACGCAACCAATTTAGATCTTATTTAGCGAAGGAAATTTCTTAAATTCCAATGGTGTGCACACAGTTTACATTTTTTTCTGATATTCTTATTACATTCTTAATGTACCATATATTCAAAGTAATGAGTCTTTCCACTTATCAAAGCATACGGCCTCCTCTGCCATCATGCACTTTATTTAAATTTCAGTCAACAGCTTGGCATTTACACTCAATTTAAAGTTAAAGCTGAACTAGGAGACTTTCAAGTTGGCTCCTAAACATTGCAACAAGACTAAAAATAAGGAAAATCATTTTTAAAGAAAAGAACAACATCGACGAGAAAAGACTTCAGTACCGAGAAATATATCCAAAACTGGTATGTCAGTACATGGTCAGGTTTTGATATGCCTTGTGGCAAAAGAAATAACTCACCAGAATTTCCTCAATAAAAACAGATTGAATCTGCAGGGTCATAGTTAAAAGAAATGTGATTGCCTTTTCTACTGCAACTTCTCTCTCCCATTCTCATTTAATAGTGTATTTTGTCCATTTTCATCCAGTGATCTAATTAGTTTTCCTTAACTCTCCATCAGTGATTTGTTTTCAACTAAATGTGTGGACCCGAGAATGATCAGATTCCTTTTGCTGCACTCATGCGGCACACCCCCAGTTAATAGCAACAGTAATCACTTAGCCCACCACCAGCGCTCATTTGGCAGTATGGTTGGATGGTCTGCAAGCTGTTCTGGGGGAATTTGTTGGGCTCCTGACATCAGTGCATTATGGACGCGCAAAGAAACGACTAGAGAAGAAAAGGAAAAGCTGTTAGATCATTTACAAACAACAGAAAAGAGGATAATTACATGGATTTCGGTGGACTCCTTGAGCGTGGATGCATCCACTTCAAAATATCAAAAGAACATCTTAAAAAAAACCACATAAATAACATTACCTCAATCAGTCATACCGGCTGAGAAATAAATTCTTACTCAAAACATAATCTCTTCAACACTTCTAGTGAGGACTGAGTTTTTTTTGTTTTGAAATAGCATTTGTAAATTTATGCTCGACACTTACATTTCTAATGTGCCATTCCTCCCTCAAATACAGCCAGTCTAATAGAGGATCGTACCAGCCCAGAATTTATTGTCCACACTGTAATTTCCTTCCTCAGGAGCTAGAGAGGTTACCTTTTATCCTCAAAAGATCGCACATTACTGCACTAAGTGCTTTTTTTACTGCCATACGCTTTCAACCAAGCTTAAACTGGCTCCGGATATATTGAAAGCCTTTTTTAAGTATGGGGGGTCATTTGAGGAAGCGCCGTAACTACATCGCTCTCCACCCTCGCACTTCTGTCAGCGCTTTTTTTTTATCCTTGTTTTCTTCAGAGCTTATGTCACGTCACGGAGGATTTTGTCATGTCTTTATCATGTGTTAGCAGATGCATAAAACTCAAATGTTCACTCATAAAAGGTTCTCACTGCTCATATGACACAGATATTAAAGTGTGGAGGGTTGAATGAGAGTTAGCTTGGCAGTTGCTTGTCTTCCTGAGATTAAATGTTGCACTGCCACAATGGAGATGTCTGGGGGACGAATGACTTCTGCACCCCCTTGTCCTTGTGATTTTGTAGTCACTTGTTGTTGTTCAAAATATTTATAGGTCAGTTCAGTATTCCTAGTATCATTTCTAAATCATGTGGCAGCAGAATGGCCCGCAGGGTTAAGAAACCCTCTGATAATTAATGAACAATCATAAATTTGACCTCTGAGTTGGCCAATGTGAGTTTAACAAGCACCGTGTGTCCTGTTGGGCTACTCTTGAACAACACGACCATTGTAAGTCTTGCATTCAGCTGACACTCTTACCGAGCCCCAGGTGAATTCCTTAAAGGTCAGTTGACAGTAAACAAGTGAACACGTTGTACCTTAAAAATGATGCAAAAACCCCTTTGGGATAGTCGGTAATAAGTTCCACCAGTTAATCATATGTGCGTTTTTAGGTGCAGCAAAGATGGTGCAGAGTTACGTCAACTTCCCAGAGGTGGGTACAATGGCTAAAACGTTCACTCAAGTAAAAGTACTGTTACCTCATAAAAACAGGAACTAAAGTAGAGGAAATAGTAGTCATCAAAATAATTACCTGAGTTCAGGCAGAGACTGTATAACCATTAGCTTTGGCCTGAGTGGTCGTGAGGCAACCAGCGGAGACTTTTGCACAGTTTAAACAAACAACATATAACTTGTTAATTGGTGAGCCTTAGAAGTTGATGCTAGGCACATGTCGTTACTGTTGTTTTTGTTAGCGAACCAAGCTAGGTGTTCCCCTGTTTCCAGTCTTTGTGCTAAGCTAAGCTAACCAGCTGCCAGCTGCCATGCCAAAGCCATACTCGGACAGTGGAAACAAAAAAGACTAAGTTCAGGTATTAGTTTCATCTGAGTCCCCAGCTGTAGCGTCATAATGCCCATTATCTTAACAGAATTGTGATCGGCAGATTGTCAGCCTCTTTTAAGTTTGAAAGGTAAAAGTATTGAATTTTCTTAAAAAGTAAAATTTACTCAAAAAGCTACTTAAATACATGTGATAGAGTAAATGTAGCTCCTTACTACCCATCTTTGCACCTGCCGAAGTTATGTCAAAGGTTTCTCGATGCCCTGCTTGCAAAATAAAAGCTTCTGAGGGAGGCAGTCAACGTTTCAAGATCACCTCTGCTATGGGGAAGAAGCCACTCACTATTTTCTGATCCCCAGGTATTGTATTGATTGAGCTCTCAGCTGGAGTTTTGTCCTCACGCCCAGCTCTCTGCTTTTCTCTTCTTAGAGGCATGGAAGGTCAGTTGCGATGGGGCCTGACTTTGTGAGTCTGACACATTTAAAGGATGAATGATACGAAAAACGTTTCTGCGGCAAACAAGGGAGAGGGACACTACAACTTCTGATAGCTCCTCTTTTGAAAATTTTAAAAGACAGAAATCAACCGGTTAAATACACAGATTGGTGGTGTAAAGACAGAGGGATATGTGAGGGTTGGAAGGATATACTGAAGGGCAGACTTCACTGGAGAGCTTCCTCGAAATTGGCTAGCCCTTCAGGGTCCGTGACATTTCTCTGAAAGTGCTTTGAGCAGCAGGTTCAAGCTCTGACTCACTTTGTTGGCATGCTACACTCACCAGTGTTGCTAGAACAGAGTACGTCTGAGAAGACGAGCTAAATGACTGAATGAAGCCACCTTTTCTTGGACTTAATTAAGATGTAGCCATGCATACGATTCCACATTCAGCAGGTTTTTAGCACCAAATAAATGATTCATCTAAAATGATTAATCTTTTCTCCTCTAGCACAGAAGTAATTAAAAGAATAAATTAGAGAAATAAAGTTATTGTATAGGTTATTGAGTTATTGTACATGAGTTATTTTATTTACATGCAGAAATAAAAATAAATAAATTTGAATTAACTAGCCAAGCAGATGGATGTGATGTGACAGGTGCTGTATGCTGTATGCAAAATTTTTTTTTTTTGTAGGAGGAACTCATTTATTTACCTCTTTTTTTACATTATGGGCGTCTCCAGAGGGACATAACACAAATTTTGGCTGTTCTCTGTAAGCTGTCTTCAGGGTTGTGTCCATCCACGTCAGCCCAACATGCCCTGCAGCATTTCCCACATTGTCACATTGGATCATATGCAATTTGACCTGCATGCGCACCTGCCCCTGAGGAGGCTGAAACTGCACTTTTTTGTCACTGTTCAGCTTCGGGTCCCGTGGCTGTGAGCGAGCGCTTCCTTCAGGAGCGCTGTAAGTGATAGTTTGAATTGGTCATTTGTTATATTGACGGTGCACTGACGGCTTCCCATTGATTTCCCATCGATATGTAGGTGAGCAGTAGATAAGCCAGCAGACGGGAGGAGATAAGCGCCTGTCGTTTTCACTGACAGCTACGGACACCACGAAGGACAACGCAAAGTCAGATGTCTCCCAAAGTCACCCATTGAGCGTAGAGTTACCCCCCCCGCCCCTTTCTAACACACACAAGCTCTCAAACAAAGACACTCAACAGCTTCGTACCTCGTCCAACCTCTTGCCATTGAGCACTGCGAGGCTGCTATATTGAATTAGCTATCGTCTCTGTCACATTAGAAGTCCTCTTCCTGACAGCACCGTATCAATCAACTGATTCATTCTTATTAGATTAAACTATGGGGGTGTCACGTCGTTAATGTGAAAAATGGGACGTTGGAGCAAGAGAATGGAAAATCCATTTCAACAAAGGGCCAAAAGTCAGACGAAGAACGTCAAACATTACTAATGGTAATGTTTGGAGTTTGAAGTAAGGATATTAATATTGATTTAATCGTACCATAATCTGTCTTCATACATTGAAATTCAGGTGTTGGGATTTTTGATAGGCAGGATAAAGATTCATTTCACAAACTTGGTCGTTTTGTCCATGTTTTTCCAGTGTAAATCAATTACAGTGTGGCCGAATCCAAAAGTAAATCCAGTTAAACTATAGTCCCTAATGTAAGAATCTTGAAGTCTAGAATACTGATCTTTTATCGTTCTTTACTTTGAAGAAAGTAATGTAGCTGATATAATAAGAACCACTCTTTAGGAGCATTAGGGTTGAAGATCAGTGGTGTAGTGGTACATTTTGCTAAAAATACCTATGTACTTTAACTCAAAGGTGCCCTCTGGAGTTTTCTTGTAAACAAACTAGAGGTATATTTATATTTTACTTGCTGAGAGTATTTCTTTCCTCATAAGATATTTGCGAAGCAAATTTGTAAATATTTTAAATCCTGCATTGTTTACATCTGTGTTTGTCAGCTAGCATGCACATGCACAATACAAACAAAACGGGGACCCACTCATAAAAACATTGCTCTATAGAGCTGCTAGCAGTCAAACACTCCACAGGGTACCTTTAAAAAGACACTTTCAGGCAGAAAATCCTTAAAGGATGAAGTCAGGGAACAGAACTCTCATTAGCAGTAAACACCACAGATTACTTGAAATACTTTAACATGAATGCCTGCAGCCTTTCACTGTAGCTTGAGTGGCTATCTGATGTATGTGTTCACTGTTCAAGCTAACACTTGGGTGAAATAAAAACAGAGAGATGGTAATTATGTTTGTATCCTAATTTCTTCTGCAGTCGTCAGCAGTAGGCAGACTTTGCCTATAAATAGCTGTCCCTAATATTTCCTCTTTCAGATACACCAGCAAAATCTCCTTAGTCTCAAATCACTGAAAAGGCTATTTATGCTTGATACATTATTTAAAGATTACTCAGTCCTCCATGTTTCATTCTCAGCATCACTAATTTTAGAAGAGAAATAAAAGTATTTGAGTCGACTGGAGTGTGTAATTATTGGTCCTCCAGTTCGGTTCAGAGATTGAGAACGTCAAACCTGTTTGTATATGTGTAGACAGCAAATCTTAAAAGACACCCTTACAAATTTAACACAATTGCTAGTCAAAGCAATGAGGCTAACGTGCACAAAACTTTAGTCTGAAGTGTTTTTTGGCATCCTGAATTATAGCTGAAATATGGCCACAGGCTTCTAGAACAAAGGCAGGATCCATACTGTGTTTTTGTGCCAAATTGCACAACCCTGTAAATGGCCATTAAAAAGAGTTGTGAAAAATGCATAGGGAGTCTAGCCAGTAAGTTGTTCCCTCTGTTGTTGCCTTCTCCGAGGCTAACTAATGGCGAAGCAGAATCATATGGTCAAAGAAGTGCAGTCAGAGGCACTTTATTTCCTCCCAGCTTGCTTTGCCAGTATAAAAGATCCAACTTTTTTTTTTTTTTACACAGTGATTATGTTCAGTGTCTCTTGCTTTCTCTGGGATTTATTGGAAAAGAAATGGAAGTTGATAAACTGGCGTCTGAAGCTTCCGTCACACTCTCCTGTGGCTTCTGCACCGCCTGCAGAGGGTGTCCGCGTGTCTCATTTCTCCCGCGGGAGAAGTGAGCAATGTTCTCCCACCCTGGGCCTGCGCGAGAGCAGAGGAAGAGGGAGTATGAGGGTGGTGATTAAAGGTATGGTAGAACGGGGAAGAGGATTGGTGAAACAGGAAGAAGAGAAATGAGGTGACTAGTGGGAGCTGCAGTGGGAAGTCTGTTCTGGCAGATGGCTCTGGTAGCTTCTCAGTGGCCTCTTTCTTTTTTTTAACTGTATCATCCAAGTCACCAGTCCCTGAAGGGGACTTTGAAAGAAGTGATTTGCCTCTTTTCTCCGGCTTTGTTCCAGCCGCACACGCTGTTGGTTGGAACCTCAGGGGAACTCGACACTTGGGGGAGACAGGCTTTGTCGCCATATTTATGCCATGTTGTCGAGACATTTGCATTTCTGAAACATGTTTGTTATATTTCTATATAGATCTGAAAATCGTGCATATTTCTAGACTTTCATTACCTATAATGACGCTATTATGGAAGTCCCTGTTCATTCATTTGTTCTAATGAGTACTGTACAGCATTGGCCTGTGTTATCTGTCCTCTCTCTAATGTTTGAGTATTAACTGAGGAGGCTAATTATGGTTGAAAGACTTTTGTGTCAGATAACCTAATTATTTTTTAAATCAGCTGGCTCGAGAGAAATGCTGCTGATCTTAGTGATGCAAGTAGTTGAGAAGTTTTGTCCCAGAAGGAGACAATTTGAAGAAAGTAAAATTTACACCTTGTCTACATAAACGCAGCAAAAGCAGCACCTTGAGGGCAGAACATCAACAGCTGCAAGTCCTTTTTCAGTGTCTTCAATGAGTCCTTTTCAGCCACAGTGATGCTGTGTGTTTTCAGAAGCATTTTATTGAGCTCACATCACAATGGGTGATTGTGTGCTTGGACACAAAAGTGAAATAGTTGCTCTGGACAGAAAACTCCAGTGAAGCTTGTGCTGTTACCTGGCCAATTAGGTAGCTGCAATGATTAAAAATAGAAGCATTTGTGTTCTGTTGGACAGGTAACTGGAAAATCTGGCTGAAACACATCAGGTATAAATGGGGTGTAAAATAGTGCCGGGAGGTTCGAGTCTTACTCTCCCTCAGTATATACCGGGTGTGGACATCTTAATGTATTACTATTTCCAGTATTTGGTGTCGCGCACCTTTCAGGCTCAAGAGTCTGTTGGGTGTCTTGCCTGTTTAGTCACTTCAGTCCCCTTTGAAGTAATCACAGACTGACCAGGGTGGTTGACGTAACTGTGCAAATCATTGACATCGTATTATACATCTTGAGGGTATTCGAGTGGAGATAGCCAACCCTTTGTTAACTCTCACTACAAGCTGCCAACATGGAAAGCTGCCCAGTGCAAATTTCAGTGCTTTAAATCCTTGTTTGATAGATAATGATCTTCTGTATCACAGGTATACGGCACAGCAGTTGCTCTCAATGTGGCTTGCGGCAAAATCAAGGACTCAATTTGTGCTACAAATGCTCAAATCGTATACCCGGATCTCGCACACAAACGCACCTCTTCCCGTTAGTTGCTGGGGGAATGAAGGGCAGGTGTCCATGCGGTGGAAACGCAGTTACACTCGTGGCACCCTCTGGCAGGGTTATTGATGACTCTCGGTGGCGGCAGTCATAGTATCAGCTTGAGCTTCATCGCTGAGCAGGAAAGACCTGCTGTATGTTACCCCTGCTGAATTCGCTTATTGCGTCACACATATACAGAGATATAAAGCTCATACACTTAAAACTAGAGAAAATACATCCACATACTGTATATGCACACACAGAAAAAAGACACGTCATTTGCATCCAAGCATTGTTTGGCGCAGTTTTGTGCATTGCATTCATATAGAGTATCTCTCTCTGTCTCTGGCTTTTCTGTTTTCCATGCACACACACTCCTCGCAGCACTTGAATAACAAATTAAATCATCCAGACCCTCGGATAAGCAGCATAAATAAGATGGAACAACACGTGGGTTTTGTAGCCGCTATCTGTTTTTAAACTGACGCTGCTCTGCATGCGACAAGTGGGATTCTTTTCATTGAGGTTGTAATCAGGGCTTTGTTCCTTCCATATGCTCCACCTTATACACTGTCTTTACCCAGCTACATAACAGTGACTCCCCTACGGTGAGGGTCATTACTGTTGCTGCGCTACGGTGATTTGTAGCACAGTCTCCGCCACCAGCTCTACTGCTGTAATTGTGCAGCTTTAGACTCCAATTAGCATAGGTTTCCATATGTATGGAGAAGATCTCCATATATTATGAATATTGCCAGAAGAGGCCAGGGCACTAAGAGCTAATCTGTATTATTAACATGGCTGGTGGAGGATACAGGAGGGGAGGGGGCTGCCAGGGATGGAAGCTGGTTGAAAGATGCAGTTTTGATTCTGCTTCCTGTCAAATGAATCTTGGCCTCAGGTGACCTAATTAGGCTGGTAATAAATCAAAGCACTCCACAGGCTCTCGCATTCTGTTGGTGTGAGATATATCAGTGACCCTCAGGGGAGGCCAGGGCAACCTTCATCACTTCCCCGAATCAAGGTTAGCACTGAAAATCAAGGAGTGTGTGCAAAGTCTAACAGCAGTTTCGGTGGACACTTGCATATTTTATGTAGGCATGAGATGGCAGTTCAAAATTTGTTTTAGTTATTTTTGCTGAATGCTGAGAATACATGAATAAATGCTGACCTCTTTGTTACTGGTTTTGTTTTTTAATCCATATCATAAAGCTTTCTTTGAGTTTACACACTGGGGATGGGATGCTAGACAGTCTGCTTTCTTTTTCATTGAGGAGGATTTTAAGCAGGACAAATTGTGACAAGAGCTGTCATAGCTAATTTAAAGCTGCACTAATCTTTTTTTTTTTTTTTATTACCTGTGGATCATATGACTGTGTAATGTGACAAATGCTGCTCATACTTACAAACCGCACAGTGAATTACCACGGGATTGTGCAGTTCCTCTCAGCTCTACAGAACGTTTTAGCATCTCTTTGCTCACTGTTTTGGTGTTACGACCCCCAACTCTTGGTTCAGTCTCACCGCTTTCATCAGCAGCATCGTTTCCATCGGCTGTTTTTTAAGCAAAACATTATAAAAAAACCACTGTGCACTAAACAACACCAAACAATAGACAAAGTTAGTGATGAATGTCGAAGCACAGCAATTAGGCTATCGACAGAGACATAATTGGCAACTCTTTTGATGATCATCATTTTCAAGCAAAAATTGTACAAACATGCCAAAGCTCTGCTTTGTTTTCTATCATTGCAAACTGAATATATTTGGGTTTTGGACTTGTGATTTAAGAAAAAAGGCATTTGAAGATGTCACCTTGGACTTTGGAAAAAAAAAAAGATTTTTATTAATCGAAAAAATAATCCGCAAATTAATCAATAATGAAAATAATCATTAATTTTAGCCCTACATGAATGCGGTGGAGCATTTAGCGGCTAGAGAGCCCGATATTTCCTTCAGAAGTTGATGGAGACCAAAACAGAACTAAAAAACAGGGAATGTACATTCAATACGTTCAATAAACTAGATGTCAGTGTTGTGTTTACAGCTCGTTTCTGCTGCCCCCAAATGGCCAAAAAAATCAGTTAATGCAGGTTTAGGAAAGTTTTTTACAAGCAGGAGAACTTGAGACATAAGTTCTAATCAACATTACTTTAAAGCATGTGCTGTCTAGTTCAGATCGTACAGTTCTGGATGTATAATTAGGAAATTATCGGGTCACTTTAGGTATTTCTAACTTATCTTATAAATTAGTCACCCGAGTATAGACAACAGCATACAAATTATTAATTATGAAAAACACAACAATAAGAATAACACACCCTCACTGGATTTGTACAGTTGCATCATCTATTGGCAGCTGAGGGGGTCATTTTTGATCAAGATGGTAAGCTTTCTTGATAATGATTTAAAGCTTCTTGCCATATATCAGATCATAGTATTCATGTCTAGTGGATACCTAGATACTCTAGTGGATACCTCTGTCTTTAGTACAATTTTTTTTTTTTGTCATTCCCAGAAGAGATACGTCCTTTCATGCGTTCCCAAAATTGCTCAGCTCTCAGAAGATTCTTCATGCTCAGGGTGCTTAAGTTAAGAATGTCAACTTTTTTTTTGCAAAAGATTGCTTCCAGTGTTCCACACTGTTTACCAGTGGGCTCATAGTAACCAGCAGTGCTTTCAATATTGTGATATGCTTCTAGCTAATGATGGATCCCACATGGGCATAAGGGCTTATGTACAGTACGTGATACACTTAAATTGGCTATAAGCAGACAGTTTTTAATGGCTTCTCAGAGTTCTTTCCAAAAAAAGGTTCTTTCCTCGCCTGTTAAGTCGCCAAACCAGTGATGCACCTCGGTAGATTAAAAAAAGAGCTGTACTTGTACTTTTACAAGTTTCATAAAGCAGTTCTCTGCTGTATATCTTTCACGTAACTTATTATGGATCACTTCAAACGGAAGTTCATAGAGATTGAGTAAACAAAGTTGGAAGTGGCGAGGAGAGACAAAAAGGCAACTGGTCAGACTCACTGAGAGAATTGCTCTTGCACCACGAACGAATGAAACCAGCACAGCAGCACTCCCCAAGACCAGGTCACTTATTGACTACAGCCTCTCCTGTCCACACACACACACACACACACACACACAACAACAACACGTCTGCAGTGTGGCTCTGGATGCTGTATGGAAACTATATCGCTAGGAGGCTGTTAGTGTAGATGTCGGGGCGGTGGGCTGACAGGTGTGACGGCCCTCACGCTCTGAGGGAAGGCAGCTTACAACCCTGATAGGCCAATACCTCAGCCCAGAGCACTCTGAGAAATGTCCGGCTGCTGGTCCAATTGGTGGAAAGATGAAGCTGACAGGCCTTAGAGGATGGCGCCAGGTGGAATGCCTTGTCTTTCTCACTTAGGCTCTCTCTCCCTCAATCTCCCCCCTGTTTCCCTCCTCTTTTTACTTGCCTGAAAGTCTCCTGGTAGGTTATTGAGCTGGTAAAGCAGCAATATCGGTCATGTAGATAATGGAATAAGAAGCTTAAGTAATTGTCACGTACTGTATATCTCATACACTGCCACTGCGATTCACAGCGCTAACGCTGCCTGTTAGTTTGATATGCAACATCCATCACTTTGTAGAGTGAATTGTTTTGGACAATTGTCTTTTAGTATTTTGAAATCAACACCAGGGTCTGTTTATCCAAGATCTGAGAATTACGCTTAAAATTGCTCTCAAGAACCAACTCAAGGGGCACTCCACTTGTTTTACAAATAAAGTTTGGTTTAATTGTCGAAAGGAGTAATAATCAGCCAATGAAAACATTGTCCTACAACTTCTGTGGCTCTGGAGGGAACCAGATTTTGAAAAAATTTCGCAGGTGTTATCTCGGCTTTGGCTTGAGATTTAACATTTTGACAGTAAGCCTGCATTAAAAAGTGTGGAGCGAGTATGGAGTGGATGTGAAGTTTGAAACAAGTAGGCATTTATCAGGGCTGGAGGGGCTGATGAAAGATGATGTTGAGTTGCATAATGGGAATCAGACACAAGAGTTTAATCATTCTTTATCTAAGAATCCTTACATTTTTTTTCAGTGATATGTTTTTCCGCAAAAGCCTAAATGTTATTTAAAAAAAGTTATATTCATATGTGTGAAATCTTTTAATACCTCCAGTGGAAATTAGCATGGGAAATTAACAGTAAGTAGCCTATGTCTCACAGGCTGGATCTGACCTGTTGCACACTCATTTCAAATGCTTGACTCCGTCTCCGTTCTTCAGCCGAAAAAGACACTAACAGGTTACTCTCGAGCATTTGAACCTTTGATAAATAATGCACCACTTTTATGTCCAATTTTATTCCCAAATTTCCCTCGTAGCAGTTTGAAAAATATGGGCCGAGACTTGTATAGTTAAACCGCTTGTGGTTTTCTCTGCTGCTGTGAGAGGGCTAATATAACATGTGTGGCTAATATGCTAACCTTACACATTGTCTTTCTACGAAAACTCTCCCCGAGGTTATGCTTAGGTTAAAATTCTATTTGTCACATAAATTTCAGGCTCCTACTGGAAATGGATTGTTCTATAATGGCTGTAAATGGTACTCCCACTTCACAGACTCACACACACAGACACCAGCCTGACATACACCCATGCTTTACTCATACCGACCCATTTAACCTCTGCCTACAAGCTCGAGCATCTGACTCTGAATGAAGCATTAGAATAGTGGGAACAATGAATTATCATGGAGTGTCACTGAGTGTATGCCTGCTAATACCGCCACCTCCGAAACACTTTTTATGACAATAAAAATATGTAGACAAGTGATGGAAATAGAACCATAAAGGTCTGAATAATTCATACTTTGAAGGTAAGAGATTCCTCGCCAAGGAGAGGAGATGTATTCCAAAGTTTCAGATCTGTTATCTGGGTGTGTGGGTATGTAAATACACAAGTGCAGTCTCGATAGGAGTAGACGTCGAATGACACTGTGTGCGAACCCCCGTCTTTCTAACCATCAGCCGAAGTGGGCTTGTTTTCCCACAAACAATCTTGTTTCCGTGAGACAAACGCCCAAGGTCATACGCTGGAAGTGGGGTGCCGTGCCCTTGGACATCCTTCACCAGGCTGGAACACGTTATGCCACTCACTGCTTAACTTACCACGCAGTAGAAAAGGGGTGAAAGATGGGAGGCAGAAAAGAAGGAAAGTAAATAGAAACGGTGTGTGGAAAGGAGGGGAGGAGGGGAAGCATTTGCAGAGAAACACCAGAAAAACATCATGTCCTCACCTTTTGGGAGCAGAATCAAAATATTTTCATTTTGCAGGATTTTTTTTTTTTTTTTTTTTTTTTTTTTACATCAATACTTGACTGCAAAAAGATTTTTTTGAAGACTTGAAAGGGCGATGAAAGATTGATGAGGACCTGACGATTCCTTCACTGCATTTTTTAGCAGCTCCTTTTGCAGCCAAAGTGTCTGTTCGAGCCTTAAGGGAGGGAAAAGTGACATTGGAAATTGAGGCACAGCAGTGTAAATTTGCACTTTTTTAGTGTAGCTCTTACTGTTCACCCCGAACAAAGTTTAATGCAACTGGTAAATATTAAACTGGAAACAAAATTAGTCTCCTCAAGATACATTTATCAGGATGTGAACCCCCAGCTCTTAAACGGACCTGCCCTATAGGGAGCCTAAACAGGTGACGTCATCTGCCTCCTGTTGCTAAGCCCCTCCCCTGTGGCGTTAAGTGACAGCTCCTGGCGGCAGGGCCCCCGGGCAGTAAGTCTTAAACACAGTGCTCAGAGCCACGCAGTCACAGAGCCCAGGGCTATGCAAGCTGCTGCGATGATAACCCTCTGTGGGGTGCCAGCACCATCACTGAGTGGGTGTACGTGCACAGCTGGAGACATGAATGTGTGTGTGTGTGTGTTTATGCTTGCATTTGTCATTTGTCTGTGTGTGTGAGGTTGTCCTTGTGTTTGTGTTTGAGCAAAGGATCAGAGACAGTACGACCAAGGCAGTTCAGGGTGTTTACTTTTAATTATATTTTTTTTTTCTCAGCAATGAATGAGGGGTTTGCATTAATTATACACAGGAAATGTGCCGTGGGTTTTCACAGGCACTGAGATATGCCTTTTGTACGTCCCCACATTTTCCTTCTATTGACTTCAAGCAGATAAACGAGGTATGTTTGGTTCGTATTCAACGGCTGTCAATGGACTGTGTTTAATGTCTGCTATTATGAATGATTAGCTTTGGATTAGCTGACGCTTTTGTCTCGTCTGCCCACTTTGTTTTTTCTGTCCCTTTCAAATCCAAGTCATTCGGAGAAGTGGCTCTTTAGAGTTGTATCTAAACCCAATCATAAACAGACGTGCAGGGTTCGACTATTGTCACAGTGCTGTTTTTGACGGAGAGTCTTGACTTTGATGGTTAGACATGTTGGCAAACAATGTGCGACTTTACTCAGACCTGAATGTCTGCTGAATATTAAGCCGGCTGTCGATATGGTCATTGTTTGTGTATTCGTCAAAATTTTGATGATAAATGTATCCTCTCATGGCAGAGTGGGTGTATTATTAGTATTATTAATTTGTTTAATAAATTAATTTAAAATTTTAATTAAAAAATCTTTTAATTTAAGACTATATCAATACTAAATCACACAGGGGAGAAAATTGCTCCTCTCCATATTCTGATGCAAAGTGTACTTCTGGCTACTCATCGATATCAATGGTAATGTTTTCCATCTGCTATCAAAAAGTAACAAACACACAATCATTATAATACTGTCCACAGATTCGACACTAAACACATTCCCACAAATCCTGGCTTAGAAAACCATCTATACGTTAACCTGCGTGCAGTTTATAAATCACAATTAATTTGATAGTTTGTGCACGTACACGAGCCTCATACCCTGCACCATCAACTCCCACAATTAGCAATAAATGGTCAATGAAATGGCTGTTGTGAGTGCGGCTGTGCATGTAAACCAGCCTGGTGGTGATGGAGAAAAAGGAGAAATTTTCGACCAGATATAGGAATTGCGCTGACTTTTAATATAGAGGTGAAGGTTGAGACGAGACCAGCTAATTGATTTGGTGCTCAGAAATACCGTTTATAACCACTGATGAGCGTCTGGCTTACGCAACCTTTAACATCCACACGAAGAGCGCTCCAAACTCAGCCTACTATCACGTTAAGAATATACAGTATCTAGAATTAAATGAATTGTGTCTCGGCAGGATTTACAAAAACGTGTCCATGCTTCTGTCTTTAGTAGGCTCGACTGCTGTAATAGCGTCTTTATTGCTCTGTCTAAAACGTCTGAGAAAGATCAGACCGCTGCAGCTGCATTAGAACACTGCTTGAGTCCTCTCTTAGACCAAGAAAGTGGAACACGTCAGTTCTGGTTCTCAAGTCTTTGCACTGGCTCCCCGTCTGTAAAAGAATTGATTTAAAAACACTACCATTGGTTTAGAAAGCACTGAATGGTTGTGGGCCAAAACCACTCACTGTCCCCATGGTCAAAATTAAACATGAAGAAGCAGCATTCAGTTTTCATGCACCAGATATCTAGAACAAACTCCCAGAATTCATTAGGTCAAGTCCAACTCTGTTATTTTAAATGAAGGCTTTAAAGAGGACTCCACTGATTTAGCATTTAGTGCTTATGGTAGATGTCCATATTTTTATTTCACCTTGTGTTTCTTTTATAATTTGTCTTAGTGACCTTTTACGTCTTGAGCAAAGCACTTTGAATTGCCCTGTTTTTGAGAGGTGCGATACGAAAAAAGCCTTTGAGCAGATGCAGTGAGCTTTCAATCCTGCAAGCTGCTGCAGATGAACCAAGTAAACAGGATATTTCTTGGTTGTGCGTAAACAACCCACTGACTTACACAATTCCTGTGCCGTTTGTTGAAAAACAAACAAACAAGTCTGCCCTTTGTGGCTGTAAGTAGAAGAAAGCAGGTAATAAAATTCAATTTCTTATGGAGTGAAATCATACTACAGACTTAATATTTAGGTTTATTATTATTAACCAGTAGGATTTCAAATTCAGAACTGTCCTACATAGAGTTTCTGTGGTGGCAAAAACAGTTTCCTGACAAACTTGCTCTTTATATATCCAAACTTTTTGAGGGAATCAGCCAAACACCTGGCATGTTTCAAGACTCCCTTTTTTTTTTTTTAGTGTGCAAATACATTAAATAGGCCCCTGCTGAGATGTGACTGAATTGGGTGTTGTCAGAAGCAGAGTAGAGCAGCTTGGGTGTATCTTTTCTACGTGATTCAGTGTGTATTGATGCTTTACTTCTCATTTATATGGCATAGATACAATGGAGTGAAAATTCTGTCGTACGCGCTGTTAAGTTTGTGAATATGTATCGGTGATTTGCGAGGTTCCTTGTAATTAGCTGTTGGGATTTACTGATTCATAACAGCGAGGAGCCTTTTTGGCTGACAGAAAGACGGCATTCGCACCCCTTTTCCTAAAAATAAAGGCGATTTGAATGTGCCACATGTTGTCTACCAGGACTGCTGTTTTTTGGCATCGGTGACACTCCTGTGATGGATTTCTCACCTGTCTGATTCAACAGTCGTACATGTGACTCACACAGAGTGAGAGTTACAGAGAATACAGCCAATGAGGAATGAGAGTATTTTTTTGTTTGTTTTGTCTTTTTTATCCTGTTTTTCCTGCATCTGTTCGTTTTTCTGAGCTTTTTAAGATACACAGAAGCGAAAGGCCTAAATCCATAGATCTGTGTGGCTAAATGCCATTTCGAAGCACAGAGACCATTAGTAGTAGATTGATAAATTGTTCTCTGTGGTAGAAGAGATTAGAGGCTATTGTGAGAAAGTGTGGTAATTGATACAGCAGGGCTTGTTAGATAAACCGTAAGTTGACAGGTAGCTAATTTAACTTGTGATACAAATCAAAGTAAAGTAACTGCGAATTTCATCACCCTGTAATGAAAGGGATGATGGGGTGGTAAACTGCACCCAGAAGAGACATTTATTTTAAAAGTGTGAAGGATTCCTCTTTTGGTGCTGGAATTCAAAAACTGTCTTGGAATAGATCATTACATTTTAAATTGAAAGAAAGGTCACCTCTACATTTGTTTATGGTCTACTTTTTCCTCAATACTTCTCCCCAAACCAAAATATTCATTTATATGTGATCATAATTTAGAAATCTGTTTGCCTTTATCCAGTAATGTGCCTTAAAGACATAGACTTGGGACCTGGGATTTTTCATTGAGTGAAAGCCAAGCTGTGGCCTGTCAAGTGTTACCCGCGCCTCTCACTTTCGTTCAGCTGCGGCCCCATCGCCCGTTGTGTGGAGTCAACAGCCGAGCCGCTATCATTGCAGGTAATCATCTCCACGCTCCGTTGCATTCCGAGAGACGAGCCAAACACCTCGCGTTAAGGCCACCCGACTGACCGACATGCGGAGATGTAAACACACACTCCTCTGTGTCGCAGAAGGACGCCATCCGCACAGCGGGGGGGATCCAATTACCTGAGCTGCGATTGGAAGCGAGGGGGAAATGCCGGCAGTGGTTGGCACACACATCAGTACCCAGGAGACAGACAGATGCCTGCTTTTCCCAGTTGACTCTCCTTCCCATACACATATACACACTTACATGCAGAGCTCAAGCTTATTTATGCACTTGCTCAGTGAACCTTAAAGTCCCTGCTGGTCCTCGGTGCGTGGATCTGTTTGTGTGCAGGCTATTGTGCGTGTGTGTGTGTGTGTGTGTGTTAGGCTTCCTTGGAGTTTCTCAGTTACATTTGAATGTCAAAAACCCATGCATGTGTAGCCCTGAAGAGAGAGAGAGAGACAAAATTAACAAAAAAAATGAGCTTGCTAAACTGTGCATAACCGGAACACATTTCCCTCACACACTCTTCTCGGGCCTACAAATGGAGGTTTACAAGGGAAGAAACATTCAAAAATTATTTTGCTGTGATGAATTGCAGCAGCCAATTAGTATGTTTCCCCTCATCTGATCTGATAGCTCTTGATGGTCTGAATAAGGCTTTGTAGCCTACCTCCTTCTGTCACAATCTGCTCCTCAGCTCCCCTTGGCTCTTGTCTCCAGCCCCTGCTTACTTCTCCCTCGTCATGTCTGTCCCTTCATCTCCCCAGACCTGCCATTGTCCGTCCGCCCACCAGATGTCCCTGGACTTTTTGCCTGCCTCCTTACCCACCTGCCCACCTGTTTCTTATCGGCAATCACCTGAGCTTCCCCACCCACCTGTTCCCAGTTTCCTCGTCTTCCCCAGCCACTATTCAAACCTGCCATTGCCACCAGCGCCTTGTTGGATTATCTGCTTAAGTTTCTGTGTGTTTTCCTTTGTGCCTGCTACTTGCATTTTGGTAACCTGTTGTCTGTTCCCGCGTATGTACCCGCCTGCCTGCTTGTCATCCCGTCTGCCTGTAAGCTTTATTTCAACAATAAAGCTACTTTACTGCATCAGCCTGCCATTGAGTCCGCGTTTGGATCCTTCCTGCCTGTGCTGTTAAAGCAACCCTGACACCTTTGGAACCGGATAGTTGATTATAAAGCGGAGGCCATATCTCCGCTTGACTGCTTGTTTGCCATTTGTCAGTGGAAATGATGTGCTTGAGCGATGAAAAGAACACTTAATGTGATGGTTCAAAAAAATTTGAACATGGCCACTAGCTCATTTGTTTGTCGAGCAAGGAAATATGCTCAGGGAAATAGGAAAGTAGACTCGGGTAGAAAAAAGGAGGAAGGAATGTGATTTGAATACTGGAGTCGATTTTAAGGTCTGAAGAAGGCAAAAGAGCTTCACTCACTTGGGGAGTGTTTTACTATGGCACAGAAAATTGTTGTAATACATAAAGTACCATAAATTCCCAGCTTAAAGCAATTGTATTCAAATAAAGGCGCAGCTGACTGTAATGAATCACATGCTAAATTCAACATACATGCATTTTCACAGCAGTAATTCTGTCAGTACAGCACAGAGTCGCATCATACTCAATGTGCTGCTCTGAGTTTCAGTTCTCACTGGAAATACTGTTTTCATTGGCCAACTATTCACTTCTACTGTGCAGATTTTTGGAGCACTTTTATGTCAACCTTGAAATCTTAAAACTTGCACAGAAACAGTCGAGTCTCATCCCATAATCAGTGATTATTAATTCACCTTTTTTTTTTTCTTTATCATTAGACCAGTTTGTCAGTTTCAAGTCAGGTCAACTTCAGCTGACCCGGATCTGTATGTGGAGCAATGTAGCAACAAACTGTAATGACCGAATGCTGTAGCTCATGATGGACAAAGCCGCGCAGTCATAGTGACGTTGGTAATGTAATTGGAAAGTATGTCAACTGAAAAAAAATCTTGTTGGTTAAAAAAAAAAAAAAAAAGAGTAATAATGTTAAATGCACTTATTTTACTGGAAAATGTACCAATATGAGTTACATTAACTCAGAGTTCTCACAATGTAAAATTAAACATTATGATGAAGTAAATCTTACTTTACTGTTTGCTCACTGAGTTCATTTTACAGTGTAAAAGATGCTGCTATATACTTTCACACGCAGGCTCGGTTGTCTTGGCAGCTGAGGCAAAGGAAAGCCCGGCGACTATGTGAGAATTTACAGGAGTAAGACTCTTGGGCAATAGCCAACTACTGTAGTTGTCAAGTGTTAATTATACTAGTAAGTAAGTGCCTTATATTTGTATGTTTGTACAATGTGTACTTATTGTAATGCAACAGCCTTGAGAGCACATTAAGTACTCATGGATTTCTCTTTTTTTTTTTTTGTAAAGATAAATACACAGTTTTAAAAGTGTTGTAAAGTCTTTTTTTTTTTTTTAACCAAACTTGGTGTGTATGCCCGTGAGGGTGAAGAAGGATGTGCTTGGGGTTATGTATCCTCTCCTCCTCCTGGGACAGTCATCAGTGGCCCCAGTCCCCGCCAGCCCAATTAGGACAGTAATTCAAGAGCGCTTGTGCAGGCCATCATACTGTCGTACACCGAGCTGCCCTGTCTGTGGTCAGGCGGGTTAAATCATTCACGCGCACACACTCATAGTCGCTCACGCAATCAGCTAAAGACAGAGGAACTCTCACACAGCCTCTTTGACCCTCTGGTGATTATGTAGATTATATGGGTGGCTGTGCGTGTGTGTGTGTGTGTGTGCGTGTGGGCACGGGTCCCCCTCCATTTCACTAATTGCTTAGAATAGTAGATAAGACTGTAATTACAACTCTTGTCTAAAAAAAGACCTTGTGGTGTCGATCTTCTGCTGCTGCTGCTGCTATATTTTGCTGCCGATGGCTCCCTTTTCAAGCCGCCACCATCATATAGACACCAAAACATCTGCCCTGTTTCCTGCTATTTCGTGAGAATTACATTCTCTTTGTTTGAGGGAGTGTGTTTTCTCCCCCTCTTTCAGTTCATCTGATTCAGACATTGTATGCGGCGCGTGTTGCAATCAAATGAGACATTAAATCAGAAAGGAGCGTGGTGAGGATGTTGACGACGTCCTCAACGGCCACATTTAGCTCTGTGTCGGGAAATTTTGTGTTCAGGTAACAGATTAATGCACTTACTGCACTGTACAAGGTTGGAATTAAATCTGTGTATAGTCATATGTAAAATAACTGAAAAAATCTCTCCCTCGGCAGATGGAGTGTGACCATGGTGTCATGGCATTATAGATGTATCAATTTGGGTGTTAATGAAGTATATAATTGAAACCTTCCTATTTATGTTCCTCATTTGACTTTAATTTCCTCAAAAACTATGTAGCAACTTTGGAAAGGACCGTCTTTGACACTTTAACTCTGCTGCAGCCGAGATCCACGCAGGTTGAGTTAGTTCTGTGCTCTTGTATCGGAAAGTCTGAAGTCAATGATTTTGTTTACATGTACATTAGTATCCCAGTATTAAGTTTGACCCTGGTTTTGATCATATGGGGGATTTGACATTTACACTGAACACGAGAAACCTGGTTATTCATATGTGTCTTGATTCCTCAGCATTTCAGACAATCGTTTCTTTGCCTCGACATTTGAGGTAACTGCACTTTTGTGCACTTATCATCCTGATGGAAGCTTCTCCATTTGATTTGTAATGGAAAACAGAAAAAGCAACAACACAATTTATGCTCTGTATTACCAAAAGGTGTAAAATGTCAGGGTATTAAACCATTTGCCATCTTCTATATTTACATACACATATATATATATATATATATATATATATATATATTTTGTTTTTGTTTTTTTTTGTTTTGTAATTTTAGTGACTCACCGCATCATAACTCCAGTTGAGGATGCACCTGCACACATGACAAACACTGATCGGAAACCTGGATATGGTATTTACATGCTACTGTATCCCGTTTTTTTGTTTTCTATTGGACTACTCCAGTTAGAATATTCAGGATTCTCTATAACTGGGATATGATGGTTGCATGCACAAAATGTAATACTCCAAAAGCTTGATAATAAACAGGATACTGGATAAATGAAGGAACTAGAATACAAAATTATTATTGTAGGAATTTCTACACTTGTGAGTTTGTTTGTTTTTGTTGTGTTGGGTTTTTTTTTTTCACTTTTGTCTGCAAGCTATTTACTTTTGGTATTGGAAATTTTTTTTTTTTTTTCTTAGCTGTTGTTGCAAAGTGTTATGGAGCCCTTGGTCAAAACAATCCTAAAACCCTAAATGTAATTCTTGTGTTTCGTTTACTTGAGCGAGACAGTCTTACCCAGAAATCTCTCCAAAATACGATGTTTTGGTTCGAGTCAGAGCCAAGTTTCTTATTGGAACTTCAGGAGCTGTCCTTGGTGCTGAACTCACAGCTCTAATACCATTCTCACCTCTAGAAAACACACAGCTCTCTTATCTGTGGTGTGCACACTTTATGTAACCCCAGAAGACATTATTTTTTCTCTTTTGGGTACTTATTGTATAGTATTACTCAAATCTGTTACAGTATTTGTGTATTTGACGAATTAAAATTCAAGGATTCTCACTCTAGAGTTAGTCTACCCCAGTGTGTGAATGTAAACTGAATGTAATCCAAGTTTGGGTCTGGCTCGGGGATGTTTCACTGGGGAAAAGAGATACCTATTTTTGGTGAACAATCAACTCTGATTGATATCCTTTCCCACTACTGTCACGTCTTATTTGGTCGACCGCTGTATCCCCTATAGGTGTAACGGGAAAAACAACAAAAGTTACTGACAATACATAAGAACCTTGGTCGATTTCAAGACCTATTTGTTAAAGAAAGACCATGTTGATGGGTTTTAATTCCCATTTCACAGCAGTCTTTGTCTTTCACTGGCATAGGATTGAAACCAACTGAAACTAAGTGTGAAGGAATGCATACATGTGTGTGTGTGGGCTTAAATGATGGCGACAGATAAAAGGAGATTAAGAGGCAGTTTGTGGCAGAAGCCAGCAGGCGACAGCGGCTAGAAGGTACTCGCCTGCCGAGTGGAACCATTTGTAGGGGGCAAGAGCAGCATGAGACCAGATTTCTGTACTTGGTGTTGTGAACTTATTTTTGAAAAACACCACTTGTCTCAATGAAGAATACAATTGTGGAGGAAGCCGCATGTCTACTCATGTTTACAAATGCACATTTATGCAACCGCGGAGGCTCTCACACACCCACACGCAGCGAGAATAACATTTTCGGAGATGACCACGTGACACACACAGACATAGTCATAGATGGGAGGGGGGCTCAGAGTGATCCATCAGTGGGAGTGGTTGGAGTGCACATCAGACAAGCGAAATGACAAAGGCAACTCAGACAGATGAATCAGCCCAGTCGCTGTGAAAGGAGCGTGAAAGAGATGTTCACATTCATCCATCCATCCTCGTCAGCAGCCAGCGGGCCACCCGGCTGTCCCCCAACCTGACACCTGACCCACGCACACACACACACACACACACACACACACACACACACACACGCTCGTACTTGCACTAGAGAGACATGCACTCATATCATAACAGTTGCTCAGTCACACATACGTGCTCTTTGTGTGGCTGTACATCTACACGGTCTACAAACGCACACACATTCTCTGACCACACACACCATCATGGGAGGAGGGGAGTTAGCCACATCTTGTTGACATTTTCATAGGCACTAGGAGTAATTTATGTAAGGTTAGCTTGCTCCCAGTGCACTGGGCCAGAACACAGTAAAAGCAAACAGAGGGAGAAAGAGAACAAATTGCTTTTTTAAATTGCTCAGACAAGGGGTGCTCTTTTTGCTCTATTAGGACAAAGTGCAAACACTGCTACAAAGCAGGGGGGCAAACCACAGGAGTGTGACTAAATCTAATAGAAATGCCATTTGCCAACATGGATATCAATGGGCTGTTGGCATCTGCATGGAACCAGTTTGATCTGGATGGAAAACATTATGATCTCGCACAGCGCTAAGATAACTAAATATCAAGAGCTAGCATTTACCTACAAAGTAGTCTATTTTCAGCCCACAAGGTGAGAATTACTTTGTCTCATGAGGGACAAAGCAGGGAATAGTCTAAAAATATCAATAGAGAATAGAATGTCTTTTGTTCCGATCTCCAAATAGGATTTTCTCAAAAATGATGTTACTTTGCCCAAACAGCCTCTGGCATTAGACATTTAAAAAAAATGTTTATGGTCTAAATTCTATGAAGAGCCATATTATTTCCATAATCTTTGATAATTTCAGCATCACATGCCTCCTCATAACTCATTGTTTAGTATTTACATATGTTAGTTTTTCATGTAAATCCTCCAGACACCCACCCCACCACTTTGATGTAATTTTGATTATTTCAGAAGCTTAATTTGTGCCTAGTGCTGAGCACACCAACCTGAATGTGTGTCTGCCATATTTTTTGTTTGACCCCATGATCTAAGCACGTCGCATTCCACATTTAATGACAAAATCTTGTGTGTGCAAATGGTTTTTCTGGGCCGCTGGAGGCTACAGGACATCCAAAACCAGTAGGGTTTATCCTCTGAGGACCAGGAGTATCCTTCTCGAATTTGATGGTATTCTGACTGTTATCTAAGGTGATATTTTAGCCTCAGAACTTTGATAGAGGAGCGGTCATAATTACTGAAATAGAAGATGCTCTGGAGATGGGTAGACCGAGAACAAAAATGACACCAGAACTGAAATATTCATGGGGACATTTCTCATGTTCATGTCTGTGAACGAGGACCTCTTGTTTGTTCTGCTGTATCTCAAGTTCTGATTTCATCGGATAAGGCATGCTGTAAAGTGGAGCTCTGGCAAGAACGTAACAAGGTTTTATTTTGTAATCCAAGTGCCATATAATACACTTTTCATAATTTAGCACAGTTTGAGATTGAGATTTTTTGGTCTTGTCTTAATCACTACTGACCTGAGCAAACCTTCGATCGATTAACAGATTTTTATTTTAGTCCACGTTGAAGAGTTTTCTTAGGGTTTTGAGTTGTTATTCTCTAACCTGCAGATTACCAAAACAAGGCAGTACAATATGAACTTGGGAAAGCATATATACTGAATGACACTTGCTTATTAACTACTTTTGAAGGGGAACACAGTAATTAAGCAAAATAAAAACAAAGCCAGAAGGAATGGTGAAAAAAATCATCAGTCCTCCATTTACATTTTTTCTTCTGTGGAAATCAAATGTGGCGAACCAATAAAGCCATAAAGAAAACACATTTTATTTTGTGGAAGCAGCTAATAACCATTGTGATATCCACGTTCCCTGCGTGGGTTCCTGGCTGGTCGATAAACTTAAAAATGGCCTGTTTCCTCTCCCTGGGTATCACAGCACCCGATACTCCTGTGGAGAGGGGGTGATATTGGCTATCTACAGGAGACATCCCCCCTGGTGTTACCATGTCCTGTCCACAGCCCTATTTGGGCTGAACCTAAATGGATGCATGTAATCCTGCTCTGCTCATCTGCTTGTTTGGCCTCAGCAAGCTCCAGCCCCCTTGGAGAGACATTGACGTTTGTAGGGTGGCAACAAGGACATCTGGCTCTCCCCTTGCATTGGACCATGCTCAGAAATCAAGGTCAACGCACTCACTGAGCACACAGTGCAGAATCAATGTTCATGAAGTGAAAAATCCCCAAATCAAATTAGACACAACACAGGGCTTAAGGCTGATACCATTGACATAGTTTCTTGGGTTTTTCATTAAAACCTCTAGGAGTTGTTACATAAGGTTTGAGTGTATCTACATCAAATTAAAGCCAACAACGAAAGAGATGTTTCGAGAATCTTCTTATGTTCCTATTTGTCCCTAATGAGTCTCTCCCTGAAATTATATCCACTTACAACCAGAAATACTTCAAATTACTGGAGCAAAATATTTTTAAAAGCTGTTTCACTACAATTTTAAAGGAAAATGTCCCTTTTTCTGTATTTGCCATGGGTTGAATTTGCTCACTAGCAATCCCAAACCTCTTGTTTGCAATCCAAGGCAGACGTGTATACATACATGCTTCAGACTTTCACACTAATGCATGCACTCACTCCTATACAGACCCACAATCAGAAGCATTCGACTCACTGGGTTTGATTAACTGTTTGTAAAGCTTTGCCATGCACGGACAAGCAGAAGATTAGCAGTGACAGATACTTCTCGTTCTGTCGTTCACTGGGGAAAAGACGGGCTTTCATCTGTAATAGCATGCTAAAACTTCCCGCCTATGTTGGTGTTGATATGCCCCTATGATGTTCCTCGCCGAACACCTAACACTCACGCAAAGTGTCAAGAGTCCATCAATGCGTGCGGCATTTTCACTGCAAGCCTGTGCAGTGCGTTCTGGGTAGAGATGAGCTACTACCAGCTCAGTGATTTATCTTTCCAGGTGATGAAATATGCATTTATCAGAGAAAGACATGCAGCTGGTCCCAGAGAATGAAGTATTTGTAACGATAAGACTATGATTTACTCTGGGTGAAGTTCAAGAGGGCGAGTCCACAACACATTAACTATGATATACTATCTACTCTTTGCTAAAATGGAGCTCTGCAGCAGCCAAAGGAAAGAAAAAGTGGGTTTCTTTTCTGTTCTTCTTATTGGGATCATTCAAATGTTTTCTCATAAGTATTTTCTATATTTCAGTCGAGAATTTCAACTCTCAACAGTTTGGTGCCAGCTTTTTGGATGCCAGTGCCAATGTATTTGACAAATGGATTGTACTAGTAGCTTTTCTGTCGCTGGAGTTTATACCTCAAAACACTGCAAAGCATTGTTTTCTTTAATTTATTGATCACTGACATGAGTGTTCAGTAATTCTATAAAAAATGCTCTAAACTTCGGAAATCCCTATATAAAAGCCACACTGGTAAAAGCATGCATTACTTTGACTTGTCAGTCTATATCTTAAAATGTACTCCTTTGTGGTAGATAAGTATAGCAGTAAATACATAACAGGCTTTATCAGTCATCTGTGTTGTACACAATGTACTAGGAAGATTTCTTCTAATAGCATTCATACAAATAGCACTTTTTTTGCACTGCTATTGTTGATGTATGTCTCATACAAAAATGGCTGCCACAGCTATTTGGCTAAGATGAGGAGCTTCATCCCACATCTATAAAACTGTCAAAATCCTTTTCCCTTACAGGGGTGATAATGGTCCTTCTGCATAACCATGTTGAGCCAATCCTTCTCCTGTGGTCCCTTTTTTGCTCTCCTCCTTCTGCTTCTTTATTTTCCTCTATCTTCCTGTCATCTTGTCGATTCCCCTCCTGTCCTGGAACAGTGTGTTCCTCTCCAGCATCTGTAACAATATGAGGGATGCTGCTCCGCTGACAGCCACCCTGCATCACAGAAGAGTGCTTCTATCTTTTGTCTCAGGTAGACTGTAAAACCCTCTTGGTAATTTAGTTTTTCTTGAGTTGCTAGTAGCTATGCTGTTAAAAGATATGCTGGGTTTTCATGAAATTTTTGTGCAGCCAGAAAGAGGTGTTCACCTTTTTAATTTAAACTTGAAAGCTGCAATGTAAAAATTGACAATATTATACCTGGGAATCAGTATGACATCTGCAATAACCATTATAGGAAATGTTATATGCATTAGAGGTGAATTTAAATAAGGGGATTTACAAAGTAGGTGGGCAAATGTCAATGAAATGTGTACTTTAGTTCTAATAAATGTTTATTAGTAATAATTGCTGTCTTTCATCGCATTTATCGCCATAAATGTGTTAAGTTATGTAGCCACTTATGAGTGACAGCTGTAATCCTACCATTGCCTGAGGTACTGAGTAATTATGAGCCATAATATCTTTTATGTGGATTTGCCCCCAGACCTCTGTTTCTGATGATGTGATAATGTGGGGTTTCTGCACACTTGGTATAGGTGTCCCGCTACAGCCAGTGTGTACCCTATTGTTTTATGGCCATCCACAATACAAAGACAGCACATCCCTAACATTGAAGACAGAAACCCTCACCATGCTGCTTAATCTGCACATTGATTTATGTGCAACTCAATCGCACCAGCTCTCAGACTAATGGCGCCTCCATGCACTTTATTTCATTACGTTTAATGGTTCTCTAATTGTGTGCGTTTAATAAGAATCAGAGGAACAAAAAGTACAAAGATAGACCTGCAAAGACGGAAAACCAGATGCGCACATGTACGACAATCTTTTAAAGCATTTAAGTTTCTATTA